>NC_057809.1:230316074-230665717 GCF_018294505.1 Triticum aestivum | reverse complement strand
CTCCAAATCATCAAACCAAACCCCAAGCCCTCCACCGCACCCCACCCCGCGCCCTACACCGCGCCACCCCACACCCGCGCCGCCGCCCTTGTGCCCTAGCGCCGCCGCCGCACCTTGCCCACGCCGCCGCCGCCCTACGCCACGCCGCCGGAGCCTCTCTTCGGAGACCTCGCCGGAGGTTGCCCGCATCTCTTTTCCTCGGATCGTTTTCTTCTAAACGTTCCGATTCTTTTCTTCTCCTCTGATTCGTTTTCTAGATCGGTTTTTCGTTTCGGTTTTCTTCTCCGAAACCCTAGATCGGATTTGTTTTCTTTTCCGATTTAGTTGCCTTTGGACCGTTCGCCGGACCGTTCGTCCTAACGAACGTGATCACCGGATTCTTCTAGGTTAACGAATGTCCGTTCGTATAACCGTTCTTCTTTTTCTTCTCGTCGGATTTATTCCGCGATCGCGATCTCAGATCCGATCTTCGTTCTAGTTTATCTTCTCGCTCGTTCATCGGAATCAGGTGATTCAAGCGCCTGGAGTTTCGTTTCGAAACCGCCGTTCCGTCTAATCAACTTGTACAAGTTTTTGCTACGGTAAAATTTGACCTAGTTTCAACTTGCTAGAACCGAGTTGTTTTCTTCCGCTGTTTGTTTTCCATTTCTTTGTTCGGTTCATTTTTTTCTTTGCAACCGGAGTTCTTAAGTTGAACTTTCTGGTTCGATCTCTTGTTCGAGTTTTACCTGTGCATTAGATGAGTACTTATTGTGTGATTGTTGTTTGTCTGCGATAGATCACCCGGATTGCGCCGCCTGTTACTTCGAAACCCTAGGACTCGCGGATCATCAGCAAGGCAAGTAACACTTTGATCATACCTTTTCTACAACCCATGTTTTATTGCATTAGATCAATCCTCTCATAGTGCATGATTAGGATCTAATTAAATTATGGGATGGGAAGTAGATGAGGTAGTACCTATCACCTGTATTATTATTATGAAACCTTTGGGAGTTACTTCTACGTTTGCTTTTATGCCATGCTATGCTAGTAGACGTGGATTGGGTGAGTGATATCCATGACAGATGTGAGTTGATAATTTTAATGGTTTATCTAAGGTGGCAACTTAAACACACATCTGGGTGGATTGAGGCACCTGATGTCTATCAGGACTTGCCTGTTTTTTTTCGGACCGCCACCCAGGCTCAAAGGGATCATAAGATCTTTCATGATAGAAACTTCCGTGTGCAGCCACATGCTACTATGGGCTCTGGCATAGTTGACTAAGTTGTGCGAACTCTTACGGGGTGGACTAGCAGATGTAGGGGTTGTAGGTGGTACGGTCTACCCCACATGTAAGGTGCTAGTGCTTCTGAAAGACTATGTCTCGGTCATCCGTTTCTCAAACACCATGTAGTGCGACAAAACAAACGGAGGCGATCGAGTCATGTGGGGAAAAGTGCGCAAACCTCTGCAGAGTGTACAAACTAATCATGATTAGCCGTGTCCCCGGTTATGGACAACTTGAGTATCTAGTACTTGAATATCATGTGAATCTCAACATGTTACTTCTAATTAATGTTGTTGGGTTTAATTGTTCACTTAATTGGGATCGGAATGCTGTCAACCATTCTCGATGTTTAACAACCACCATGATAGTTAAATAAATTTATTCCTTTGCAGTAGGGAAAATTGGTTTACACAAAATTGTAACCATAGAGCTTTCCACCAGCCATATATGCATGTAGTATAGCTGTTTCATTCCATTACTCTCTATGTGTTACTTTGCCAGCATATTCCATGTGCTGACCCGTTTTCAGGCTGCAACTTCTCATGTTGCAGACTTTTCAGACGACGAGTAAGGTGCTTTTAGGTCGTGGTTCTATACTCAGTGATGCCGTTGGAGTTGATGGACCCATTTATCTTCCAAGTCTTCCGCTGTTATTGACACTAGATGGCCTTAAGCCATTTTTATTGTAATAAGTTCTTTTTGGGACAATGATGTAATAAGTGTGTGATTGCCACTCTGCTATAAATCCTTCGATGTACTGTGTGGTGTCAGCATTACTGATCCAGGGATGACACCTGAGCACAGAGCGCTTGATCCATTCGGGTCGGGTCGCGACACCCTGGCTTCGTATTCGCCCACACCATCCCTGGGAAGTGCCGACCTCACAGTCTGGCACCTCCTTCGGGGAGACGGCGAGTGACCGAGACGACCAAGGGGCTCGAGGTGCACCACTTCCCACCTTGGTGGGCAGGAAGGCTCGCCTCTTGTCGACATCAGCCCCAAGACCTCTGAGAGGGGTAGTGCTGGGATTACCCATGATCTCCAGCCCGACCTCCCAAGCAAGCCCCGAAGACGCTGAGATATTCACCACAGCAAGGACCACGCTCACTCCCCGAGCACCAGCACCAGCATTTGGCAACACCAGCCTCGACCAAGAGCCCAGGGGCTGGCCCCAGGCTCTTCTCTTCAGCATGATCAACAAGAAGCAGGAAGCAGAGGAGGGGGAGCACAAGGATGGATGACTCCGCCCTCCCTTCGCCCCTCCTTTTATAGGCAGGTCGGGGAGGGGAGCCGCCCCCTCAACGGGCGACCACCAACCTCCTCCGCCAATTCAAAGAGACCGGGCCCTCACCTTGATGCTCTCCCGTGCCACGCGCCTCCGTTACCTACCCTGCGTGATGCATGCCGCATACATGGCTAAGGTTAAGTGTGTGGTGGGAAGAGTGAATCGACAGTTTCTACCTCGTGCATTAAAGTCATTCATGGGCCATTACAAGAGCGGCCCCACCGCGATTGGCTTTGCATGATGCGCGGGGAATCCAGAAACTGGCCTGGACCCGATATTAATGAAGAAGCAAAGAAGACCTCAGAGAAGACCTCAAGAGACCAACCTCTTCAACACCCCGCCTGTGCACTTATTAGGCCCTGCCCCGACGATGCACGGCAGCATGTTTGGGACAGGCCTGCGGGCTTCTATCGGTGCAACAAACCCTGAGTCTATTGCTCAGACTATGCACAGACCCGGGAACAAGATCAAGGCTCCAACCCATGCTAGAGTACAAGGAACCAAGAACTTCTAAGGACCAACATGTAGATCAACAGGACCAAAATCAAGCCAGAGAAACAAGGCACCACCAGGAGAAAAGCCCTCCCTTGCCAGGCAGGCCAGCAAGGCAAGGACGGGGCCACCCCTGGAAGAAGACATCCAAGGCCTCCCGACAGGGCCTGCTGGGACTCGTGAAAGCAAAACCACCTGACCCAACCACTCCACCATGACCGACGTGGTCAATCAGTGCGGTTTCAAGCCGCAAAGTGACTGAATGGCAGCCATTTGCCACATGGCAGACTCCTTCTACAGGAGATGCCTACAAATGATACCCGTCCTCCAAAGTGTCAAGCAAGCAAGTGTGGAGCCGCCAAGATAGCCTGGCAAGGCATGCCAGGCTCCCAATGACGTGACATTGAGCGGCGCATTTAATGCACCTTGTCAGCCTGCAGAGTTAGGTATGATAGCATTGTTTGCTATCTTATCAGTGCATAATGACTACTTTTCCATTGTGGTAGCCCCTTAATCTATAAAGGGAGGCCCATAGCAACCGTACAAAGGGTTATAAGGTTGGATAACTCACACCCCCATACGCGTGTAGCCACTGCCATCCCTGTCGGCCAAGTGTACTACGCTACACCACCACTCTTCAACCATTAATCCACCAAAGCAGGAGTAGCGTTTTACGCCTCACGGCGGCTCGAACCTAGGTAAATTGCTCGTGTGATCTCTGTCGCGCTGCCCCAGGCTTGTTTGCTCTTTGTGCAATGCGATGCCCCCTGCCAAACTACCAATGGGCCCTCTGGTCCCATAGGTGGCTGGTGTTTCCCGCGACAGATTTTGATGTAATAATATGGCATGGTGAAACAAGTATCATGTGTGTATAAGTAGTACAATAGTATTATTTATCACGTAGGATATCATTGATAGAATTGCAACTCTGATTGCTGGTTAGGAACTATCGTTCGATTTCATGCTAACAGCTGTCATGCTTTATTCAATTTTCTGTATTCGCCTTGCGACAACATCTAAATCCAGCGCTGTACCGATTGCTTGCAATATGAAATGCGCTGAGTTAGAACACATGGGCCCCCAAACATGCAGGACCACCGGCCTATGGCCCAATGTCCAAAACTATGAGCCTGTCTGAGTATTATATTCTCAGCTAAACCCCCATATTATGTTATATATATTACCCTTGATTTTTCTTATGTATAAAGTTGTGATATAAAATATTTTTATATTTCCTTACAGAGGGAGTATCTTTCTGTCAGAAATATATTTATGTGTAACTAGTTACTCTTGCCTTTCTACATCCTTTTGGTGATATGTGGGGCATCCGACAATGGGGTCCACATGCCATGCACCAAATTATAGTGCACAACTGCATGGTAGACTCACCCCGGTCGTAGCACCGCAGTAATTTCCAATGAGCCATCAAATCACAAAAAAACCCACCTTTCCAGCTTTACCAGTAAGCTGGACGGACGAAGCAACAATATTTCACTGGGCCTGAATCCCCTTCTCCCTCGTCTGCTTGTCCAGAGAAAACCCCCTCTCGGCGATTGCATAGGGTTTTCTCATGGAGAACCAGGTACGAATTCTTCATCAATCCCCAATAAATCCATGTCCCTTGGTCACGGGTAATCCTAGGATGGCAGCCGCCGCCATTGATGCATTTTTCTTCCTACTGAATCTAGTGTGTTTTATTTGCAGTGCCCAAAGTGCGCGGGCCCTACAAGTTTCTGCACCCACGGTGAGACGCCACACTTGTTCCTACTCATCCTAACACAGGATTTTAAAAAAGTGCACAACATGTTCCTAGAATCCTATTTTCTATCCGTGAGAGTGGGGTTTTTTGAACATGTTGTTGACTAATTTGGAAATTTGGATTGCTATATTTGGATAAAAGGTACTAGTACCATGCTCAACACTAACGTGAAGGAGGAAATTATTTCTAGACTTGGATAGCGAATACATTGTGTTCTCATATTATTTTTCTTGCAATGCATTCCTTGCTCTGCCAGAACACATGTACTCAAGATGGTCAGCCTTGCCATAACTGAATACAACAGTTTAATGGTCACATTGAAGACAAGCCATGGATATAAGTTCCGACTTGGGTTCATGAACCAAGAAGATCGCTGCTTTTTTATGGACGAACTTGGATAAACTTTCTCAAGTGTCACGGACTGAAAGTTGGCGCAGGAATGTTGATGGAAATAGCAGAACCTGGTCTCATCTTCACTATGATATTCCACCCCAACGTAGTTCCAGTAGTTCATCCATGTTAGTTTGTTTCTGGTTTGTGCTTGTTTCCTTGATTACTTCTTAATCCACCTATTCTATCTAACTAGTCACAATTTAACTTTAGAAGTAGCAACAATTTTTGATTCGCTTCTCTCACGAAGATTCTATGTCTAACTAATATTTCTTATAATTGGTGGCATGTGTAGGTTATTTCAAAGCTAAGCACTCTACTCGTGTGTTATTCTATAAGAACTTGACTGTTATTGATGGAACTGAAATTGACTGGGACGACATCCACAAGTTCCTACATTTTATTGATCGTCTTGAGGTCCTCGTGGGTCATTTCAATGGTGGAAGGCCACATGGGATATGTGTGCCACTGCTGCAAACATTGAACAGGTCCAATTGTGTCGAGAAACTTATGGTACGAGCTGTTTTCTACTATATATGTTGTTCATAAACTCTTGCTTATACACGGTTTTACAGTTGTGATCTTCTTAAAACAGAAACTGCCCAGTTCTATTGTTCCTATACAGATGCCTGACCATGGTCGAGTCAGACTTGCACTTGGTGACAACATGATGTTTATGTAGACCTACTCCATTCCCCT
Source organism: Triticum aestivum (assembly GCF_018294505.1). Taxonomy (NCBI): domain Eukaryota; kingdom Viridiplantae; phylum Streptophyta; class Magnoliopsida; order Poales; family Poaceae; genus Triticum; species Triticum aestivum. Next base: position 230,659,819 of record NC_057809.1, on the reverse strand, counting down.
TGGAGGTGAAAAGATACTTATTCATGGGTGGTCTCAAATAATGAAGGCCCGTCCATCTTGGAGAATAGAACAGAAGGTTATGCTCATGCTTTTCCATGGCTCTAAAGCGAATATCCTGTTTATTGACCACATTGCGAGATGAAGCCGCTTTTAGAAGGTTGTGGTGGGGTGGCGCCTGGGCCTTGTCCTGGGGCTTGGTGGCCTCACCCTTTGTTAATTGTAGGCAAAGTAGCACTGCTCGAGGCGTACTTTGTATGGTTGAACCTACATAAGTACTCATACTGCTTTCAGCTATGGTTGTTAAGAGCCCTTGCTGGTTTTAGTTAAGGTTGCTAAGTACTCCTGCTGCTTTTACAGTCTGTCATTTTTCTTTAGTCCTGTCTTCCTCCAGCTGCCAAAACCAAACCAGCACCGGCGAGGCCGCTTGCTTTCGCCTCCCACGGCTGGCTGCGCCTCAGCGCACGCATCACCGCCCACCGTCTCATAAATCATTAACGTCGACGTCCGACGCCTCGCCGTCGTCCTCTGCGCGCTTTGGTGCGCTTGCCGCGGCGCCGTCTTCTTGCATTGTCAACATGGTCAACAAACAAGAGGAATCGGGAGAGGACTGTACGTGGAGAGGATGACAGTAGGGGCCGACCATGTCCATTGCCGTACGCAGGGAAGTTCCTCATTTTTTGTTATATACTCCATTGTCAGCACATAGAAAAAGAAAATGCTTCCTCCTAATGGTTTCCTGACATCTGGGACCCACGACATTGTCAGTGTATATAGTCAATAGACTAGAGAACATCACAAGATCGGCTGACACCTGGGACGTAGCTTCTTGAGCAGTATTTTTTTATTGTTGAGATGGAGCAGGGTTTCAACTGGGCTGTGGCCCGTCTAGCCTAGGCTTATATTTTACATTCACCAGATGACTAGCCCAGCTATTTTTTCTTTCTGAAAAATGAGCACAGTTTATTTTTCTGAAGAATACCCAACCTAGGCCTTCTTATATTTCTACGCCCCGATGTGCTGCAACTCTTTCAAGATGGCTGCAAACTTGAAAGTAATATGAAATTGGCTGTTAATATAAAAATAGACGACAAATTGGCAATTACTTTCAAATTTTTGAATTTTTTCACATTTTCATATTCCAATTTCATAGGGCTTTAACCTAATTTAAATATATCTTCAAAGTATTTTAAATCTGTCTTGACATTTCGTTATTAAAAATAGTTTGGACCCCACCGAAATATGCAAAATTTCATTTAAATTTTCAATCCTGGCCCTGGCCAACAAAAAAATGGACTGCAATAAATTGCATAAGAAGTTGCAATGAGTTGTAAATTATTAAAAAAATAGGGAATGGTCTGACTTGTGGGCCTATTAAGTTGACGTGTATGCAAGATTTTTTTACTTATTATATACGTCAACAAAGAATTCTAGCAGGCACAACCGTTGGATGTCAATCCAACGGCCGTTGTGCTTCTTCAATCTCCGATCTTCTGGCTCCAGCCACCAAATCCAGCGCCAACGGGACCGCCTGCTCCCGCCTGCTATGGCCGGTTGTGCTGCCGTGTAGGCCTCACCGCCCCCTACTACTCCCACCGATGGCCAGGCCATCCCTCTATTCACCCACATCCATCCACTGATGTGGCTTCGCCTCCTCCAGGTCATTCCCTTCCCGGGCTTGCCGTCGTCCATCGCGCTGGTGTTCTCGGCACGGCGTGGTCAACGTTGTCAACAAATGACAACATCGGAGGAGGGATGTACAAGGAGAGGCTGATAGTTGGGACCCACATGGTCCATGGTTGCACGCAAGCAAGTACCTCCATATTACGCCAAAAAGAATGAATCCTCCCAATGACAGCTCGGACCCACCAGCTATATCTTTATCATGCCCAATATGCGATCCTATCCGAGAGGAACTCAAAGGTCCCACCAAGGATAGAGCCGCATATTGAAGACGCTTTTGCAAGGTGGATATCATTACATCATACCATTACATAATGGATGGGGATACATACAAAGGGCATACAAATGCCACAAGAATACATCAATACATAGCAAACATGATACAGAAGAGCGGCATACGACTATAGATGAAAACAAATGGAAAACAAGAACGACATCCACCCTACTAGCCCAAGCTGCCGAGCAAGAACCTATCCCAAGATCGACAAAGAAGAAGCAGGAGAAGAACTCCAAAAAAAACATGCATCGCTCTCACGTCATATCATCACATTACCTGTACCTGCATCTGTTGTTGTAGTAATCTATGAGCCACACGGACTCAGCAATCCCATTACCATGGGTATCAAGACTAGCAAAGCTTAATGGGTATGGAAAGGATAAGTGGTGAGGTTGCAGCAGCACTAAGCATTGTATGGTGAATAACTTATGAGTACAAGAATAAGATGAGAAACTAGGCAACGGTCACAAGCTAGTAATGATCAAGAAGTGATCCCGAACTACTTACGTTCAATCATAACCCAACTGTGTTCTGTTCCCGCACTTCGTCGAAAAGAGATAATCATAGTTACACATGCGGTTGGTGTATTTTAATGAGTTTAGGGTCAAGTTCTCTACAACCGGATATTAGAAACTCCCATCTGCCACATAATCATGGGCATGGCTTTCGAAAGATTAAACCCCACAGGGATGTCCCAACTTAGCTCATGACAAGCTCTCACGATCAATGGAGGAAAATCCTCCTCCCGGAACAACCCGATCAAGCTCGAAATCCCGGTTCACAAGACATTTCGACAATGGTAAAACAAGTCCAGCAAGACCTCCCGACGTGCTAACACCCTGATAGTTGCTGCGCCAATCTCGTCTTAGGCCACGATCGGATGAGCGAAGCATACGGTTGGCTGAGACCCAATTTGCCAAGGGGGTGCCACAAGATGCTCTAGTTTGGACCAGCGCCATCAGCACTGCCCCCCTGTATTACTAGTAAATGCGCGTGTGCAACACACGTTAATATTTATGCAATATATTAATTGCATGCGGATATTAGGTATGATGTTATTTGTGTGCTAATTCTGTGGTTAGTGCAGTATTTGGTATGATATTAATTCTACGTTAAATCCTCGCCATTGGAGCGGTCTAGGTCATTGGATTGACTTAGTTGGATGGCCGAGATCAATTGGTTCTACCCCTTTGGGTCTTTTATATTGGTATAGATGTGGAATAAAGAATCCTTGGGTTCATGATGCCCTGTGAGTTAATTAATTACTTCAGTATTATTAGGTTGGCAAATGTTTAAACCAATGTTGGGCCTTGCTGGAAGAGTGTTATTCAAAGCGACCTGTCAAGGGGGGCACATAAACCCCTACCATGTTAGGAACGCAAAATCAAGGAACATAACACCGGTATGATGAAAAATAGGGCGGAAAGAGTGGAACAAAACACTAAGCAAAAGGCTAAGCCTTCCCCCTTTACCAAGTATATAGATGCATTAATTAAATAAGAGATATTCTGATATCCCATGATATTCATGTCCCAACATGGAACAACCTGCAACTAGCAATGCTATAAGAGGGGCTGAGCAAAGCGCTAACATAGCCAATCAACGGTCTTCTGGGATGGTGAAAATGTTAGAGGCCGTTCCATGGCATATTGGGAGGCTTGATAAACAAGTGGTGGGTAGCGTGACATAGCGATAACATCGAGACAACTAGCATAGCAAAGATAGTAGTGAGATCGAAGGTGACGGTCATCTTGCCTGAAATCCCTCTTGGAATAAGATCGAGTCCATGAAGAAGATGGACGAGTGTAGATGAACCAAGTGTAGTCAAACGAATCCTCACAATCGCAACAAAACCGAGACTATCAAGAAGAAGCACAACCAGAAAGAAGCAAACAACACGGTAAACATACAGCACATAAACATGGCACGATGCACAACCAAGTATGATGCATGGTAAGGTTACATGATGCTACTCATGGCAAGAGATGATGCATACGAGAACCTCACATCAAAACAAGTTTCAATGAGGCCGGATTCAACTTATAACACTTCCGGAAGTCCCCATATGCAAATTTCGAAATTGGTCCAGATCTGAATAACACATTATGTCAAAGTTGTTAAACAACAAGTTAATATGCATCATGATGATTTACACATTTTTCTAATCAAGTTACATATAAAGTTCATTTAATTCCTAGCTACGACCTAGAAGATATGAGCAAAACAAGTTATGCATTCAAACTTCAAGCACACATGCTAAAATCAAGGCTGCAACATCACATGATGAAACTACATGCAAAACCAAGCAACTTTCATATAGGAGATGATTAAAACGGAAGAACGGTTCGATACATACACTCAAAATTAGATACAACAATAATCTGCCTAAACAGCAACTAAGCACTTTGCGAACATCAAAATGACATGCTACAGGAACCATATGAGCACAAACTTGATATGCATTTCAAGTACAGATTACATACTTCAAATATCATTAAGGTTCTGGTTCATAGGCATCAAGATTAAACAAATATGATCAATGCAAAAAGCAACTTTATAACACATATTAGGACTTGGTGAAAAACTAGGCATATACATGAGTAGAGTTAATATGATGGCATGTTGGAGACATGAAACACGTATGCTACAGTGCATGAATGTGGCATAAAAAGGTATGGCCTGCTAGGACATATCATGGATCTCAAATAATGCAATATGGCATATACATAGGAGCAGCAAGTTCATGGCATTCATCAAGACAAGATGCAAACATGAAATAGCAGAATCTCAGACTTTGGAGGCACATAATAGCAAGCATAGCAATTTCAATAAATATGCAAAGGTGATGAGCATGTAGTAGGCATGACATATTTCTAGTTAAACCAAATGCACAATTTATAAGATGCATAAATTAATTACAAAGAGCATTGCAAAATGGAACATGTTGTTAACATACTGGCAGTTAAATTTTTAAGAAATTTGAGCGCATGAAAAGAACAAGCTACAGTAGTCTATAATTGCAAACAAGGGCATGGATGGATATAGCATAAAATGATCTTGAAAACATGCTTACTGGACATCTCCAAAGTATGCATAGATGTGATGGTAGCATCAAGTAAACATGGCATCATAATATAACAGCTTCAGACTTTGCAAGCAACGAGTAACCCACTTTGCAAGATTGTGATAATCACCATAGGGCATATCATGATAATTTGGTTACACCATGGAAAAGATGACATAATTGTGCTTCAAAACATGTGGGCATGTTGCTCACAAGAAAATCACACAAAATGTTATGAAAAAGACAAAATGGCATGTTACAACAATTTTCTGCATTTAATATCACTTAGCACTTTTGCAACGATGATTATGGCATCAAGATAAACCCTAACATGAACGCAAGTGCAACCAACGTGTGGTGCATGAAGAGCTGAACAAATGCATATCAAGAACATCACCATAGGATAACCATACAAAATTTACCACATGACAAACATGCACACATATGCTGAACCCTGGGGACTTTGACGAAATTCATCCTTCGGAAAAAGCTAGATGGGGAGATGCGTGGACGAGGCGGATCTGAACGGAGGCATGTTTGGTTGGATGTGTTCGGACGATCTGGGATGGAGCAGTCCCGGCGGCGCTGCAGATCGGCGCCGATAGAGGACGCTAGCCGGCAGCGATGCGGGTGCGGCTCCAACGAGCGGAGGATGTCGGGGACAGGCACGGGCGTGCGGATCCAGCACCGGGAAGGCCCGATCCGGTAGTGGAGGCCACGGAGCATCGTCGACGACGCGACAGAGGTGCTCGCTGGTGATGGGAGCTTCGGGTGGCGGTGGCAGCGCTCCTGCTGTGGCGGTGAGGTGGTGGGGTACAATGCTGCACGGGTTGGCGGTGACGGGCAGTAGGGCGGCGACGCTCGGGTGGCGGCGAGGCGGCGGCGGTCAGCGGGCTCCCTCGCTCCCGTCGCGGCCCGGAATGGGCCCGATCTAGGTCGGGCTGGCCCAGGCGGCTGTAGGTGGCAGGAGAGAGAGAAGACGCGAATATCGAGGCGGAGCTAGGGTTTACCGAGATTTGTAGGGGGCACTGATTTATAGCTGGAGGGAGCTAGGAGAGGTGTTTTTCAGAGCTGATTTTCCCACACGATTGTGATCCAATGACGATAAGCATGGATGGGAGCTAGATGGGCTAGTGGGCTGAGGTGTTGGGCTTCAAAGAGAAGGAGGGATAGGGTCTGATTCATCTCGGAGTACCAAAATGTCTAGCGGCTAACGCGGTTAACCATTGGGGCATTAAACAACCTCCAAATGGGACAAAATTTGGCAGGTGGTCTATCGGTGATATACCAAGAATGCTTGCCAACTTTCAATCCATTCCAAGAACATTTTTATCCCACTGATAAAATAATATCTCGGAGGCGCTGCGGGCGCGTGCGAGTGTGAATGGGCTCGGAATGGACAACGGTGAGAACCAAGGTTGTCAGAGTCATGATTTTAAATCGGATCGGAGCTCTGATGGTAGAATCGTAAATTGTAGAATCTTCACTACCAGGATCGTAGAAACATAGATTTTGTGAACTAAAATCGTAGAATCAGATTGGTAAGTTTGGATTGTAAATTCGTAGAATCGTATAACAGAATCGCGATTCTAACAATCTTGGTGAGAACTAGGAGACCCAGACAGATGCATGTTTAAAAAAACATGCAGATGAATGCACATGATGACATGGCAAGCTGTAACACGCAAGTGAATGGCATGGCAATGACTGCGAATAACTGGAAGACATCTGGCGCATCAGTCTCGGGGCGTCACAATCTTGGTGCGGAAGGAAGTGCCTCCTTATTAAGCGAAAAATAACAAGTGCTCCCCATGATAGGTGGGGCCCACCAGATTTGGAGGCTGACTTGTGGCCCTACTAAGTTAACACGTACGTAGGGCTTTGTCAACTTAGTCAACAAACGATTCTATCACGAGTGACCGTTGGATTGTTAACATCCAATGGTCGTCCTACTTACTCAACCTTTGATTTTCTTGCTCCAGCCATCCAAACCACCGCGTGCTCCTACCTCTCGTGGTCGGCTGTGCTGCCGTGGAGGCCTCGCCGCCCCGTACTTCTCCCACCGCTGGCCAGGCCATCCCTCTACTCACCCATACCCCCTGTTATTCTGGGGCATCGGCAGCCTCACACCGCAGCCGAACCAATCAACCCTCATACTACCCACCGCATGTTCCCAGGCTCCCACGTCGTCCCCTGCCTCACCTTCATCCACCGCCTGGTGTTGTCTGCGTGGCATGGTCAACATGGTCAAGAACGACAACCATCGGAAGAGGACTGTACACAGGGAGGCTGACAGATGGACCCACCAGCTACATCTTCGCACGCAAGGAAGTGCCTCCTTATTACACGCAAAAAAGAATCATCCCCCTTTCAGCTCGGACCCACCAACTACATCTTTGCACATAATGAAGTGCCTCCTTATCCTCCCTGACAGCCGGGACCCACCCAGTTGAAGCGTATGTAGCGTTGTCATTCTCGTCGCAAACATGTACGTACATACTGGTCCATCGGTCTTTCTGCCACGACGAACCGTGGCTCAGTAAGGAGCGGTAGCTATTCAGGCAGTCCTGTCTGTATCGTGTACATGTACGTATGTACAGATAGGCATGGTCTTGAATGCCTACTCGCGCATATGTACGACCCGGGCTTATGGACATGGAGAGGCAGTGGAGGGCAGCAATGGCGTCCTGTTCATCGGCAGCCAACCGACTCGGTCAGAACGGAGAAACTGCGCCTTGTTCATCGGGAGGCAATGGAATACGTCCCGTTCATCGAGAGCCAACCGGCTTGGATGGAACAGCCAAAACGAGGCATGGCATACCGCGAAACGGAGGAAACGACATGTTGTTTGACCGCCTACGGTCGAAACAAGATCCTGTTCACCGGGAGGGGTCTGGCATACCGCAAAACAGAGGAACCGAACTTTGTTCTACCTCCTAAGGTCGAAATGGGGTCCTGTAGATCGGGGGGGGGGTGTGGCATACCACAAAACAAAGGAAACAGACTTCTCTTCGACCTCCTATACGGTTGAAACGGGGTCCTGTTCATCAGGAGGGGTGTGGTGTACCGCAAAACGGGACTCTACGGGCTACTGCTCATGCACCGTCTACTGCCTCGCTCCAGCCTCCACAGGCTACTGTTCATCCACCGTCGACTTGCTCCAGCCTCCACCTACTACTGTTCATCCAACGTCGACTTTCTCCAGCCTCCACCAGTTACTGTTCACCATGAGGTCGTGTTCATCTAGCCTCCACCTGCTACTGTTCAACCAGCCCTCCACACGGGGTCCTATTAAACCAGCCCTCCACAGGCTACTGTTCATCCAGCCTTCCACTGGCTACTATTCAACTAGCCCTCCACGGGATCCTGTTCATCCACCCCAACTGGCTCGATCGGGATCCTGTTCATCCAGCAACAACGACCTCTACTACCATAGGGTCCTATTCATCCAACCCCCAACAACGATCACTGTTCATCAAGAGGCAACAGGTTCGATCAGCTTTAGTTAGCAGCAGTAGCGAAGGAATCGCTCGATCGGGTTCAGTTATCAGCCAGGGATCGATCGATCGCTCAGGTTCAGTAACGCGTAGCCAGTGCAATCGCTCGGGTTCAGCAGGCGAATGCCTCGCTCGGGTTCGGTTAGAGCCCAATGCCTCGCACCCACGTGTGTACGTGCACAAGAGAAACGTGCAAACCTCTATGCATCGCTCGGCCCCGACCATCCACCATAACCGGGAACTCCCTGATATTTTCCTCGCGCTCGCTTCTACCATGGTTTTTTTTTGTCATGGACGGCCCAAAGAATGTCATGCAGCTACATCTCCGGCCCGCTCAGGACGAAAAGCCCATTTTATATCAGGATTTTTTATCACAGAAGTAGGATCCCACTGTCGGTGTCAAAACCGGCGGATCTCGGGTAGGGGGTCCCGAACTGTGCGTCAAGGCCGGATGGTAACAGGAGGCAGGGAACACTTTGTTTTACCCAGGTTCGGGCCCTCTCGATGGAGGTAATACCCTACTCCTGCTTGATTAATATTGACGATATGGGTAGTACAAGAGTAGATCTACCACGAGATCAAGGAGGCTAAACCCTAGAAGCTAGCCTATGGTATGATTGTTGTGTATGGAGTTGATTGCCTACGGACTACAACCCTCCGGTTTATATAGACACCGGATAGGGTTAGGGTTACATAAAGTCGGTTACAATGGTAGGAGATCTTTAATATCCGTATCGCCAAGCTTTCCTTCCACGCCAAGGAAAGTCCCATCCGGACACGGGATGGAGTCTTCAATGTTGTATCTTCATAGTCCAGGAGTTCGGCCGAAGGTATAGTCCGGCTACCCGAACACCCCCTAATCCAGGACTCCCTCACCCACCATATCTATGATGATACCGGGTTTTGCCACAATTATCGTCATAGAAGTGTCATAAGCATGACAGAAAAAAATTGTTCGGCCCAAAATGTCATGGATGTGTCTTTTTTTCTAGTGAGAGGAAGTCCCTGTCTCCTACGACTCAGAACCCTTGGCAAGACAGAAAACTCGGCGGGTCATCCTAAAGGTGAAATTTTCTCATCCTCTTGCTTATTTGGATCCCAACTTTCTTTTGAAGAGACAACGACATGAAGCAAGGCGCCCAACCCAGAGCAACAGCTCTCAGGACCCTATTTTCGGCTTACCAAATACGCATGTTGTCGGTGTACTAATGTTTGGGCCCTTTGGTATCCCTTAGTTGTGCACGGGCAGTTGCAGCCGCACCCATGGCACGGCTAGACGGGGGAAGTTGGAGGCAGGATAAAAGCAAGATCACTAGAGAAGTGGCCAAGCTAGGACCAGAGACCAGAAGACGAACTGGACCCTTGGCAAGATCCTTGCTGGGACGTCTTGCATGAGACTGGCAAGGTCCTTGTCGGGACGCCTTGTGAAGCACTAGCAAGAACACCGCCCTTGAGGTTCAGGGCTCCGACACCATCAACAAATGTTAAGACCAAGGCCCAGGGGCGCTTGCACGGTGGCATGCAGATCTTTGTGAAGACCAGAAGGCAAGGTTCCTAGCAAGATCCTTGCTAAGGGTGTTTGCTGGGCCCTAGCAAGAACCTTGCCGGGGATGTCGGCAAGGCCACGACAACGTTCCACCACCCCGCCACCACTCCAGCACGACGACTAGCTTGCTAGCCTGGCTAGCACCTTCGTGGTGGCATGTAGATCTTTGTGAAGATCTAGCCACCGCTCTAGCACAGCGGCTGGCCAGCCAGCTTGGCATTGCATGCCTCGTCAGCCTGGATGCGTGTCAAGAATGGGAGAGGCGGCGGACGGGATGGGCCCAATTCCCATCCCCGATAAAACTAAGGGGCATGTAAGCAGCACATTTAATGCGTTTGTCCTAAGACGCCGATGATAAACATAGACATGTAGTTACTTTACACGTCCTGTATGCCACTGTGGGAACCCCTTGGACATATAAAAGGAGGCACACGGCGTACTGGAGGAGGATTCGGACTTTTGAACCTCTCAGCCCAGCTTGCATGCATAGCAGGGAGCCGAAGCTCAAGAACACATAATATACACTCAAGCAGGACTAGGGTTTTACGCTGCTCAGCGGCCCGAACCTGGGTAAAAATCCATTGTGTTGATCATTAGATCTACTCTTTACACATCCCTCTTCCTAGCCAAACCGTAGCAGGGATCCATGTGATCCCGTAGGTGTTGTTTCTACCGACAACAACATGAATCAAGGGGCCCGACCCGGAGCAGCAGCTCTCAGGACCCTATTTCCGGCTTACCAAATATGCATGTTGTCAGTGTACTAAAGTTTGCGCCCTTTGGTATCCCTTACTTGTGCACGGGCAGTTGCAGCCGCACCCATGGCACGGCTAGACGGGGGAAGCTGGAGGCAGGATACAAGCAGAAGGCGAACTGGACCCCCGGCAAGATCCTTGCTGAGACGGCTTGCATGACACCGGCAAGGTGCTTGTCGGGACGCCTTGCGAAGCACTACCAAGAACACCACCCTTGAGGTTTAGGGCTCCGACACCATCAAAAATGTTAAGATCAAGGCCCAGGGGCACATGCACGGTGGCACGCAGATCTTTTTGAAGACCAGAAGGCAAGGTTCCTAGCAAGATACTTGCCGAGGGCGTTTTTGGGGCCCCGACAAGAACCTTGCCGGGGATGTCGGCAAGGCCACGACAAGGTTCCGCCACCCCGCCACCACTCCAGGGTGACGACTAGCCTGCCATCCTGACAAGCACATTCGTGGTGGCATGTAGATCTTCGTGAAGATCCAGCAACCGCTCCAGCGCAGCGGTTGGCCAGCCAGCCCGTCATTGCATGCCTCGTCAGCCTGGATGCGTGTCAAGATGGGGAGAGCCGGCGGCGGACATGACGGGCCCAATTCCTGTCCCGATAAAGCTAAGGGGCACGTAAGCAGCGCATTTAATGCGTTTGTCCTAACATGCTGATGATAAACATAGACATGTAGCTACTTTACACCTCGTGTATGCCACTGTGGGAACCCCTTGGACATATAAAAGGAGGCCCACGGCGTACTTGAGGAGGATTCAGACTTTTGAACCTCTCGGCCCAGCTTGCATGCATAGCAGGGAGCCGAAGCTCAAGAACACAAAATATACACTCAAGAAGGACATGGGTTTTACGCTACTCAATGGCCCGAACCAGGCTAAAAATCTGTTGTGTTGATCATTAGATCTGCTCTTTGCACATCCCTCTTCCTTGCCAAACCGTAGCAGGGATCCACGTGATCCCGTAGGTGTTGTTTCTACCGACAACAACATGAAGCAAGGCGCCCGACCCGGAGCAGCAGCTCTCAGGACCCTATTTCTGGCTTACCAAATACACATGTTGTCAGTGTTCTAAAGTTTGGGCCCTTTGGTACCCCTTACTTGTGCACGGGCAGTTGCAGCCGCACCCATGGCACGGCTAGACGGGGGGAGCTAGAGGTAGGATACAAGCAGAAGTCGAATTGGACGCCCGACCAGATCCTTGCTGGGACGGCTTGCATGACACTGACAAGGTCCTTGCCGAGACGCCTCGCGAAGCACTAACAAGAACACCGCCCTTGAGGTTGAGGGTTCCAATACCATCAAAAAATGCTAAGAACAAGGCCCAGGGGCGCTTGCACGGTGGCATACAGATCTTTGTGAAGACCAGAAGGCAAGGTTCCTAGCAAGATCCTTGCCGAGGGCGTTTGCAGGGCCCTGGCAAGAGCATTGCCGTGGGTGTCAGCAAGGCCACCACAAGGTTCCGCCACCCCACCACCACTCCAGCATGATGACTAGCCTGCCAGCCTGGCAAGCATCTTCATGGTGGCATGTAGATCTTTGTGAAGATCCAGCCACCGCTCCAGTGCAGCGGCTGGCCTGCTAGCCTGGCATTGCATGCCTCGTCAGCCTGGATGCGTGTCAAGATGGGGAGAGGAGGTGGTGGACGGGACGGGCCCAATTCCCATCCTCAATAAAGCTAAGGGGCACGTAAGCAGCGCATTTAATGTGTTTGTCCTAGGATGCCGATGATAAAAATAGACATGTAGCTACTTTACACCTCCTGTATGCCACTTTGGGAACCCCTTGGACATATAAAATGAGGCCCACGGTGTACTGGAGGAGGATTCAGACTTTTGAACCTCTCGGCCCAGCTTGCATGCATAGTAGGGAGCCGAAGCTCAAGGACACATAATATACACTCAAGCAGGACTAGGGTTTTACGTTGTTCAGCGGCCCAAACCTGGGTAAAAATCCGTTGTGTTGATCATTAGATCTACTCTTTGCACATCCCTGTTCCCTGCCAAAATGTAGCAGGGATCCACGTGATCCCGTAGGTTTTGTTTCTAATGGCAACTTTGGTGCGCCAGGCAGGGAGGAGAGTTTGGCAAACCTGATCTAGCGGTTAGCACATCATTTCCTTGGTCACCATGGCTCCCAAGAAGAAGGGGATCATGGCAATCGGTTCGTCTGGAGCCGATCCGCCCATGCCACTCCAAGGGTGGAGCCATGCTGCCTACGGGCGGTGCGGCAACCTCCAAGGCACCCCCTACTAGTGCCTACACTACAGTCCTCCCATGTCGTGTGCGATGAGCAGCGCCGCGACGCTAGTGACCCTGGGTGCCACCGCGGGATTAGCCCTCAACATCATTCTCGAGATGTGTAGGGCCGACAGGCACTAATGAACCGCCAAGGTTCCATATTCCTATTTTCTCTTCTTTCTTTTTCACAAAGGATGGAAGGTTCCCTCACATACAAGTTTGGCAGCGGGATAGGGAGTGTGGACACCAACAGGCGATGCCCGAAGCGGCGTCTTAAGGAATGGAATACATCAGCGAAAAGCTAAGTCACAAAAACTTGAGTGAATATCTCTCAAATTATAACGTTATTCTCCTTGAATGGTTTCAATTCTTGTATGGAAAACCTGCACGTGAAGGAACTTTGTTGGTATTAGTAGCGCCCTTGTTCCATTTCGAGCCCGCTCAATGGTTCGAGTGGCTGCACTCAGAGCGGCAAGGTGTCTTGCCGGCAGCGGCACCCCAGCAAGCTGGTAAGGATCCGTCCGCTAAGCGCTCGCGGCAAGGGTGCACACACCGGCAAGCTCTTCCCAGTCACGCATAGGGTGTGTACCATGCCAAGAAGGATCATACAAGGAAGATATCATGCATTCAATACAAAACATAGCAAGTTATATTACATTAATAGTTGCCGCAGTTCTAACTTAAGAGGAATGGTTTTGGGTACGGATCCATGACGGCAAGAAGAAGTGGAGCGCTTAGTCTCGGCGTTGGCCTTCCACCCTCTTGACTTCATCAACCATGCTAACGATGGGCATGACAAGCTCCTCGAGCGCCCTGTGGTCTGCATCCGCAACCATGCTGTCTTGGTTGACGTCGATGCCGGGGTTCCTGTGCGCCACCTTGGTGATCACCTTGAGAAGGACGCCCCGACAAAGTTTCTGGGACTCATTGGCTAGGTGGGTCGCTCGGCCGTTGTGGAGTAGCTTCAAGGCATCGAGGACGGCCTCGAAGAACATGGTCACCCTGGCGCTCTTAGTTGTCCTATCATCGTGAGAGAACCTGATGCTCGGCATGCCCATGGTGGCCAGCTGCATGGTGAGCCTCTCCGAGACGTCGACGAGGCGCGCGATCCAGATCTCCACACCACCCATGAAGTCGTTGTGCTCAACGGCAGCACTCTTGAGTAGTAGCTTCTCATCCTCGAGGCTCTTGGACAAGGTCTTCTCACGAGCCCTGCTGTCATTAAGGGATCCCTCCAGAGTGGTCAGCTTCAGCCAAGGTGTGGACAGTTTTGCCGGCCAGTTGGCCTTGGAGAGTAGCTTGATCTTGTTGGATATAGTGACCTGCAAATCCGCCAAGGTGTGGACAGTTTTGTCCCTATCGCTCTTGAGCATCGAGACATCCTTGTTGCGCTCCTCCAACTCTGCCTCCAGCTTATCCACCTTGCTGACCAGTTCATCTTTGGTAGCCTCTGCGGCCTTGGCGGCATCGATGGCTTCCTTTAGCTTGCCGGCATCATCCAGGACCAGAGCATCGAGTGCATCATTGTGCTTCTGCTCCAGTTCCTAGGTCCACTACGCGACAAGCTTCTCGATTTCCTCATCCTTGCTACGGAGCATGGCGGCAAGTGCCTTCTCGCGAGCAACAAGGTCCTCTTCCTGGGCATCAAGCTTGACACAGCTCTCCCTTAGCTTGCTGTCCTCCTTGACAGTTTGTCCAGCGGCCTCTTCCTGGACCTTCTGAACATCTGATTACTTCAGGAGGAGCTCATTCCAGCTCTAGCTCATCTACTCCTGGCTGGTCTTCAGATCCTACCAGGCCTCCGCAAACCAGGCCTGCATGTACACGATGTTTTCTTGGAAGCCCGCCTCCACCGCATCAACGACCGCCATCCTGGAGTCCAGCTTCTCCTTGCGGGTATGGTGCAGCGCCTGAAGCTTTTGGAAGTTGCTGCTTATGGCCTGAACGAGCTGGTCCTCATTGGAACTGCCACCGCTGACACCTGGCTCATCAACAACCTGGAGCCCGTCGGTAGCGATGACCTCTTCATCAAAGAACTCCCCCTCGGCAGGCGCTTCGGTGCTTGCCGTCCCCGGGATGCACTACAAAAAAATACACTTCTGTGATGATACGTGTTTGTCACAGTAGGTCACGTTTTCTGTCAAGCATGTACATCCATGACGATTTTATGACAGAATCAAGATAGTCATACCTGTGCTGTCGTAGAAGTGTTCCATACGTGTGCACTTCCATGACGAAAAATCACGCCTCACAGAAGTGCTTCCATCAAGGGTGACCGACACGTGGCATCCATCGTAACGGAACGCCGTTAAGCTATCAGGTCCGGTTTTGGATCCGATAACCTGTTAACAGCCCGACCAATGGCGATTTTCCACTTGTAAAATCATCATTGGCTGGAGGAAACACATGTCAGCTCCCCGTTGGCATAGGTGTCACTCATCCAATGGGCGAGATGCGCTTATGAAATGTTGACATGTGGACCGGCCCATAAAGTTTAAATGGGCCGATCCAACTAAAGGCCCACAAGATTTTGCAGTCCATAATGGGCTGGCCCAGCAAAAGGCTACGAGATTTTGCGGACCATAATGGGCCGGCCCAGCTAAAGGGCCACAAGATTTTGCGGGCCATAATGGGCCAGCCCAGCTAAATGCCCATGAGATTTTGCGGACCATAATGGGCCGGCCCAGCTAAAGGCCCACGAGATTTCGCCGACCATAATGGGTCGGCCCAGCTGAAGGCCCAAAATATTTTGATGATACTAGTAGGCCGGCCCATTAACAGGCTGCCATGTTTGGGGCCAAATGCCGGCCCATAATTTATCCGGTCCATTAACAGTCTGCTACGTTCCGGGCCTAATAAAGGCCCATATGAGATCCAGCCCGTTAAAAGCCTACCACGTTCTGGGCCAAATTATGGCCCAGATCAGGTCCGGACCTTTGAGAGACATTGGGCTAAATTATGGCCCATATCAGATTTGGCCCTTCAACTAGACGCTATGCTTTTGGGCTCACTTGATAAAGGCCCATTTAGTAATTCATCCTGATATTAGTTTCGGCCTATTAAAGGCCCGTTTAACATTTCGGCCCTATATACATTTCGGCCTGTTAAAAGCCCGTCATATAGTTGGGCCTAACTACGGCCTCATTTGCATCCGGCCTGCTCACAGATGATAATATGATTGGGCCAAACAAGGACCAAGACAATTTTGGCCTGTTATAAGCCCATGATTTGATTGGCATAATCATGGGCCGGGCTCTATTTCGGCCTGCTGCCAGCCCGTGAGCTGTTCAGCACTTTCTAGGCCCAACCTACTTTTCAGCCTCCTAAAAGCCCATTGAGTTTTCTTGGGAAAATAGGGTCGGCAGTTTACTCGGCTTATTAAAGGCCCGAATCTACTAGTGGGCCAATTTACATTTAGGCCTGTTAATGGACCAAGATGACGGGGCCCATGATGCGGATCATACATAGTGATTTGCATGACGACCCGATTATGTACCGTAATTTTATGGTTTGGCCGGTTTACTATGAAGACGGGATATATATACAGTAAAATAACTGCAACATCATGAGTAAGAAAAAAAACCTACACTATACAATAAAGAAATTACGGCATATTACATCCACTGGGCTTGAAAGTTCGCCACTATGATAATAAAGCACAAGCAGACATCAGATTACATACACTGGGCATCAAAGATTGCCACAAAGTGCAATTAAACCCACCGACAAAATAATATACAAAACCGACAACACTTCAATAGAGTTCAAGAAAGGTTAGCCCTGCTCGAGAGCTGCAGCGCAAGTAGCTGAGCAAGCTGATGAGACTACACTTGTTTGACACTTATATCCTCCTCACTCTGAAAGATAAACAAGCAAACAGATGACAGGTTTTGCACATATAAGTATCAATGCTGACAATTCATCACATTTCTTACTGACGAATAAAGTGACACAGTTTAAAATAGCATTAACACAATATGGTATTGTTCAGGTCAAGACATGGCACGAAATGACATTGTGAAGGACTTGGCAGCTTCACAACACCACTGGATTACAAATCAAGAACTCATAAGTACCAATGGTTAGTGTGCTGTCAATTTATCCCATTTCGGATTGGCAAAATAAGATCACTTGCTCTGTATAGTTTAATTTACATGGTATGAAGAAGGAACTTGGTTGTACAACTGAAAACTTAAATTGAGAAGGACAAACTTTTGTTTATGAAGTACATAATAAACTTTAAACATGCAATTTGATGCAAACGCCAAAAACAAAAAGTTGTTGCAGTCATGCCTAACCAAATATACACAACAAAGTTTGAAGGCTTGAGAAGGACAAACTTACATTATTGGTGAAGGCAGGCTCTATAAAGCCCTTGTCCATGCTGATGGGGGGCAATTCGAGAAGTTTACCACATAATCTTCTTCATAAGCATTGCCTTTATTCTACATTTTGTTAAGAGTAAATATAGATGTGACAATATAAGAAAAAAATGGAGAATATTTAAGATAATATGAAGAGTGATGCTACATAACCAAGTAGCTATAAATGTAAGTACAACGATACAGGAAAAAGGTACAGCCAAGAGCAATGCAGAGCTAAACATCTTCAGTACCATCGGTGTTATCCAACCATATGGTAAGAGTAAATATAGATGTTATGTGTAGAAAATGGAGGGCAAACGAAAATAAGCTGCGGAGTGAGGGTACATGAACAACTACCTGTCAATATAAGTACACTGATAAAGGACAGCAGGTACTTACAAGAACAATGCAGAGCTAAAAAATTTCATTGGCATTGGATATATTCTACACTAATGTAACCATTCATATATATCAGATAATTTGGAGCGAACAATTGATAAGCAAGCTATCATGCATACTGCTGTCACATAATGAACCAGGTATGTATGCTAGCACAGTGATACAGGACAACAAGTACTAACAAGAGGAAAGCAGCGGGCAGCATATTTACGATATCCTGTCGTTCTTTTCTAACCAGAATTCCTTTTCGAGCAGATTTCCTGCAAAAAAGATCCGTAAGGCACATGCGGAAAAGTAGAAGTTCAAATTGTCATGCGGTATCATAGACAGTACCTCATCCTCGGAATGAGACCCGTGCATAACAAGGTTTTTCCATTAAATGTCTTCCAAATTTAGCACATGAGACTTCACTAGAAATTCGTTTATAGACTTGCCCTTAGAGTGTGATTTCCTCGGGTAACACCGATACTGCTGCAATGCTTCCTTGAAAACCACAAGCAAGCTTTGCTCGTCATGACTATCCAGATTGACCGTCGCCTACTTACAACAACGTAATGTAAATCCTTGATGTGTTCAATCAGCAGAAAACAGAAAAATAATCACCATGAGTAATAGCACTTACACGTAAGTGGGACAGGAAGATGTGAAAATGGTGTTTGTCTTCACTATAATCTTCCCATGATGGGAATATATGGATGTAGTCCCTAACAACATTGAAAGCACTGTCTTTTAAACTGGGAATAACTGGAATGGGGTTCCAATCTACAGGATTTGGCCGTCTCTGCAGTTGGGATAGGTCTTCGGCCGGTGGACTTGCTGTACTTTTTGCTGGAGTGGGATTTTTCTATGGTATGGCTGGTGCTATGGCAACCGAAATCGATATACCTTTTTCTGGAGTGCAGGTCTTGTGTGGTGGGGCTAGTGGTGTGGCCAGTGAAGTATGGGTACAGTCTGTTGTAGTCGGTCCTACGTTTTGTGTCACTAGTTGTACAACCAATATAAGTGGGGTGATGTCTGATTTCTCCGGCACAACCACGTTTTTCTAGGACTTGCTGGTGCTCCTTCAGTTTGGCAATCACCCTCTTCATTTTTGATGTCTGATGCACAAGAACAGCATTTGAGTGGAAAACATGGTATGATGACAGATGGAATATGTATTTATAATGGATGGGCATGGCATCTCGACATATATGATGAGTAAACTAAGCAGATGGCAGTGTAACGAAGTAGAAGAAATGCAAGACAACATATGCAAGATATGCACAATTAATAAAACCTTGCCAAATTAGAACAGGCACCTTGATGGGTGAACAGGATATGCCATCTGCCTTTGACTCCTCGAGGTTAGAATAGTCATTACGATCATATTCTGAACAGGTGGGGAGCGTATGAGTTTCGTTGCATCCAGAATGTCACTGAATGCCTTGGTGCCAATTTTGTAAGTCATTGCAGTGTTTAGCTTCAAGAGTGGACTACTGCTAGTGCGACACAAAGCGGCTACACAGATCATAGTGTAGATATAACGGGAAAACCATAAGCATCAGAGTAAAATCAGCAAAGTGGAACTTGCTGGAATATATGTGCTAGTATTGATGGTATGGCTAGAAAGGCTTCGGATACCAGCTCTCTTCAAATGAAGGTGTGGTACTGTTAATATCAGTGTAACTCTCAAAGGCGACACAACTCCCCGCATTTCCTTGCTATTCTTATAGGATTCAAGTGGGCAGGCCACTACAAATCCTATTCCCATGTTTACAAAATCCTACGAATCAAAGAGGCCTGAAGAGTTCAAAGTGTCCATCACAACCGATCATATAGACCTCTACACTGCAAATGTCCCTGCTCATCTTTAATACAAGGAACATACTTTACTACTATCATACTCCCTCCGTTCCAAAATATAAGTCTTGGTAGAGATTTCCACTATGGATCACATACAGATGTATCCAGATACATTTTAGAGTGTAGATTCACTCATTTTGCTCCATATGTAGTCCATGGTGGAATCTATACAAAGACTTGTATTTAGGAACGGAGAGAGTACTTATTAAAGAAGAACGGAAGAGGAACATGCTAAAGAAGAGAAAGCAGACTTTGGATAATAAAATGTTCGTTGCGCAGTGCCCACACATGATGAACCAGAGCGCATTAAGAAAGCAACTCCCTGTTGTCTCTCTATATGTGGTTCACGTGCTTTTCGAAAGTAAAGTAGGAATATTAGCTGACCAATTAAATGTTATCTGTTTTAGTAATATCAGCATCATATCAGATTCCTACTTGAGCAACAAGTTTGGAATTATGAGTGGCACGTTGTTTAGCTTGATGGATTCAGGAGCAGTGCTATGCAGGTATGATGATGGTATTGAATATAAAGGCATGTCTGCATGCAAGTGACTTTTGTCATTTGGGTCAGTCGACCATTTCAGGCGGTTGGATGAAGATCCTACGTCTCCTAACCCTTCTTCTTCCTCGTCTCTGATTCTTCCCATACATAACACCGCACAGGCCGCCGGTCAGACCACCGGCCCCCACCGCCTGTGTTCCTCCGCCACCCCCACCCCCAGCCCCGCCCCCACCCGTGTCGAGTTTTCTTCGTTCGGCGAGGCCCCACGACCGCCCCCCACAACCCCGTCCCCACCCGAGCCCCTTCATTCGCATCGGCGAACTCCGGCGAGCTCTGAAAAATTGATTGACCAATTTTGAAATTTAGTCTACTGTGATTTAACTATTGTGGAATATAAAAGGGGAAAACCATAAGCATTGGGAGTATAGTGTTGAGCGTGCCATGGCGGGTCTGAAGGTGCAAACCGGATAAAGGGAACTTCGCAACCAATGTTTGCTTTCAACTAGCAAGTAAGTGATGGACAAGAAATCAGAGTAAAGCAGTGGCGATCTATTTTCTTGCTGGGATAAATAAGTTGAGCAGACACGAAAGAGTACCGCCTCTGGTGTGGCGCCATGTATGCATCTGCTGAGAATTTCACAGTGCTGCGGTAGCGATGGCTGTCGGCGGCGTGGAAGCAAATCTAGGAGGGTAGATGGTGGCGACGGGGCACGGTGGACGAGACGGTCGTAGGAGCGGCGCCGGCAAGGTGGACGACGGTGGGGATGAAGCGAGAGGACGGGATGCAAGGATCCCGGTCCGAAGCCGTGGATGAGAGAGGTCGATCTCTTGTAATGGACGGCGGCATCGGGGTATCAGATCCGGCATGGTGGAGGAGGACGGTGGTGGATGGGGTGGCGGACGGAGGAGGCTGGGGTGGAGAGGGCGTTTTGGCGCCCACGGAGTACGAATGGGCAAATGTAGGTGGAGAGGAAGGGGGAGCCATGTCTTCAGGGCGCGCTTGTCTCAAATGCGAGGAAATTTACAAACTTAGCCCCCGTTTCAAATTTCCTACATCACAGCAATATTAGTCGGTTGGGGATAGGACGGTAATCTCGCACACACCAAATATTTGCCGACGATAGTTTGTTTTTGACGCCCACCATGTATGAATCGGGGAGGGAGTTGATTTTGGCCGAGGACACATTGTGTTTTGGCGCCCACCGTGTATGAATCCGGGTGAGAGGCGGTTATGTCAAGTTTGTGTGAAATTACGAACCTACCCCTAGTGAAACCTATAGAAATCGAGCAGATAGGCTTTGCGTGGCAGGGATAGGCAGTAGTAATTTCCATATCGCAGATTTTGGTTTCGGGCGGTTAATGCGACTTTCCCCGCTTCGTTCAAATTATGCAGAGTGGACTTTTACCATGCCAACTCAATTCGAATCCTGTTTGTATTCTGTTTTTTTCGGGCGGGATCCATTTTCGGTTGGAATAAAATTCTATATACATCATTTTTTATATATACTTTCAAAAGCACAACACCCTTTATACATAAATAAGGTTTAGAAATGGCATGATCTCAGATTCATAAGGTTGTATCCTTCAATTTGGATTTTCAAATATTTGAAACCACTTTATGTTGAAATCCAATGTATGTATTCCTCGCTAACTGTCTCCAATTAGTCAGTGTTTCATGCGGGTTTTTTTACTTCTCAAACATGTATAATGTGTTTCACACACACAACATATAGTGTAATCCCGTTTATACATTAATTGCATATAAACCATGCATTGTTTCTAATTAAAGAATCTATGGATCACCAATATTGATAAACTATATAGCATTACATGTGTCCCCAAATTCAAATGAATATGTATGTTTGATACAACAATTTGCGTTATGATATTATCGATGTTGTGATCTCCAGTTTAAATATTTGAATCCCATTTAATCCAGATATTCGTCCATATAACTATCACTCATGCTTATATAGGACTATCTCTCTAGACCTATACGCATTCATCGTCTCTCGGGTATCTCTCGTGCTACCTCTATGTCGACAATGATCTTTTATCTTCGTAACACACTGACGGTACTCTCTCCCTCGACCTTCATCACTCTATCTCTCTCTAAGTATATCTCACTCCCTGCTATGTGTCTCTAACTATGAATCTCCATGTGGAATCTCTTTCTCTCACACAAACACAAAACTTTGTCTCCCGGGGTCTCATTTCTCTCTACTATTCCCCTGCGTGCCACTCGCACACCCCTCATATAGAGATGTCTTTCGCTCCTTAGGCATGTGAACCTATGACTCTTCCTCTTAAATATCTCTTTCTCACACACAAACACAAACTCTGCCTCCCAGGGTCTCATATTTCTCCACTATTCTCTTGTATGTCACTCACACAGACTCTCTCTCCCTTGAGATATCTTGCGTTCCCTCGTATGTCTCTCTAGCTATCACTCTCGTTGTGAAATATCTTTCTCTCTCGCAGACACAAAACTCCATCTCTCGGGATCTCATTTCTCTCCGATATTTGTTTGTATGTGAGTCACATGCACCCTGTCTTCATCTCTCTCACACCCACACACATAACTCAGCCTTCTGATCCACTCGACTCCTATCTCTAATGCACACTAGCTAGCATCTTTATCTTTCTATTTATCTATTTCTCCATCAACCTTCTTTCATTTATAGGTTGATCTCTTTTGCACAATCGTTGTGCCTCACTCCCTCTACTCGCCATAGATGCATGCTCCAGCCCACGCCACTATCTCTTGAGCACAAAAACACATGCTCAATTGTCGAGCCTTCTTCCCTGCATTCTCACATGCATGCATATTTTCATACTGATCCGTCTCTCCCATGTTGTTGATCTTATGATTTATGTCTTCTTTCTTTTATCTCGATCATGCCCGCGTGCACACACACACACCCACACATCCCATGTATACATGTATACCTCTCACACATGCACGTTCAAGGTGTCTATGTCTCCATACGTAGTTAATTACCCTCAACCCTAACGCCACATCGAATTGTTCTCTTTTTGTGTGCACATAACTTCTGCCTAGATGGGTGAAACACACACTCACACTTAACAATCTACTTCTAGCTACCCCCTCTCACTCTTCCCCTATATCCCCGAAACTAATAAGACCATCCCTTCGTTTAAGTCCCGCCTACATGCACCATCGATATATAGTAGTCTTCGTCGGTGTCTCTCGAACAAACACGTTCTCTCGATGTCGACTCCTCTCACGCGCACACACCTTCTCTTCCCTCTCTACGGGCATTTTCTCTCTCGCACCCCATCGTTAGTGGCCTCTGCCATACACATCACCTCTCCATGATGAAGCCATGCACACTTAAATTACATCCACCACTGAGGACCCCGCGACACACACACACACAAACACACACACACACACACACAGGCACGCACGCACCCACCCACCCACAAACACACACACTAAGACTCCATAACACACACGGACACACACACACTAAGACTCCATCTCTCTCTCTCTCTCTCTCACACACACACTAAGACTCCATCTCACACACACATGCTCTAGGCGGAGCATTTGTTCCTACCACCCTTCATCCAACCTTACCCGTATGATAAACAATCACCTTAATTTACTTGTCTAACATGGACAAATTGCACTTTACTTTAGTAGTTAGCAAACTTATCATATGTACCCTTATAAAAAACCGAGTTGGCGATGATGGTGTGCCTGCCATCTTGTAATATAGATCGTCTGATCTATATCTGACAGATAGAAAGCAAACTATAATAATTTACAAAAGATACCCGCACCTCTCTCCACATCCTTATCTCCCACAACCTCATTGCTGAGCAATTAAAAAAGAAAGTCTCTGGAACAATCTAGCATGGTGGCCACTCCCGCCTGCCGGCGCCGTCCATCCCCATGCCTCAGCCCATTCCGACCACCAGTCACCACCACGCTCCACTACTCCTCACCTTATCTCTCATCTTTCATTTTTCATTGACATTTTCGAGATACCGGTTTTCCGATAAAATTCTTGAAATATCATTAGTTTTTACACATGGGATTACTCCTGCATGGGTAAATCACAACAGGTGTTTTGTAAAAAAATGCATATTGATGTCCCGTGCAATGCACGAGCATCTTGCTTGTAATTATATAGCGCAAATCACGAGCAGGAAGTGACATTTTTTTACACAACCATGTTACCGTGGCCATGTAAATCACTAGCTAAAGTAAATATCATTATACTTATATCCCGATGCAAAAGGTTGAGTACATGTCCGAAGAGTAGAGTCGCACACACGCACTCTGTCTTTCAGAATCTCACACACACACACACCAGTTACGTGACGCCCACTTAAGCAGACATGTATGTTACAATTTGTGCACCCGCAGGTACACGTGATGCTACGCACTTATTTAAGCCGGACGGCGAACCCAAATAGTAGCTGCATTCATTCCCCTCCCGCCGCCTCTTCTCTGGTCGCCGTCGCCCGGTAGCCACGGCCGGGCTAAAGGTAACTACATACGCCATACTCCCGCCGGAGCAGTGCTTTAATCTGGAAATTTTACTGGTCATGCATGCATCTTTTTGTGCTAGGACTCCTATATAAGGGTTGACCGGTCGCTTCCCACAGACGTGCGCGGGAGGTGGAAGAGGAAGGACAAGGGAAGAGGGCTGTGGAGTAACGTTTTTACCACAATTTCTTAGGAAACTGAGTGCAATAATTGAGTAGTTTTGCAAACTACCAGTACTACACCTAAAACGGTTCAAAACCTATACTCCCTTGCCAGCGCGGGCTTCCCGCGTGAAACGGTCAGCGTTGCCCTGGAGCGTCAGTACCGCATTAATGTCCGGCCAGAGCGGAGGCAACCTCTCACAGGCGCCGGCTTTGAAACGGCGCGACGGCCGAGAGAGCACCGCTTCCCGGTGCATGCAACTACTCTGCGTCGAGGCTGGCCATATGTAACACCCTCGATGCGACTATATCTCCCACGTGTCGAGGCACGACTTAGAGGCATCATCGCATTGAAGGCATATGTCGTAAGTTAGGCAATCTTCACAACATCCCATGTGTAAGGAAAGCAAAATCCAACCGCGTAAGGAAAGCAAAATCCGGGAACATAACATCGATATGACGGAAACTAGGGCGGCAAGAGTGGAACAAAACACTAGGCGAGAGGCCGAGCCTTCCACCCTTTACCAAATATATAGATGCATTAAGATAACAAGGTAATATAATGATATCCCAACAAGTAAATAATGTTCCAACAAGGAACGGCCTCCAATCTTCACCTGCAACTAGCAACGCTATGAGGGGCTGAGCAAAGCGGAAACATAGCCAATCAACGGTTTGCTAGGACATGGTGGGTTAGAGGTTTGACATGGCAATTTGGGAGGCTTGAAAGCAAGTGGTAGGCATCGTCGCATTGGCATAGCAAAAGAGCGAGCAAACTAGCATAGCAAAGATAGTAGTGATTTCGAGGGTATGATCATCTTGCCTGCACAGTTGTCAGAGTTGACTGGATCCTCGAAAGCAAACTCAACGGACTCCTCGTTAGCGAACTTGTCTCCCGGCTCTACCCAAACAAGACAAACAAGCAACAAGGACACAATCAACCACGTGCAAGGACCAAACAAGATGATGCAAAGATGGTATGCTATGCGGGATGCAATGCGGGATGCATATGCAAGATGTGACAGGAAAAGCAAGAACCTGGCTTCAAATTGGGAATCCAAGTGTGCCACTAGAAAGATGAGATGAAATCGCTTGAAAACGATATAAAGAACACCGGAATCGGAGTTGCGGTTTGTAAATGGCAAGCGATTCAAATATGGCACTAGTCTGCGATTTACAGCAAGTAGCCATCTAAATGCAATGAGATGAACATGCTACAACACCCAAACATGACAACAAAATACATGGCAGGGAAGCATTTAAGATGCTTAACAAAAGTCTAGCACTGGTCTACGGCCAATTCATACATTAACAGGTTCAAACAAGCATGGCAAAAATGCATATGACAAACAGATCCCAGACTTAGTGAAATTAACACTTGTCTGGAATTTCAGATCAGGTAGCACATTTCGGAGAAACAAAACTACATGCTACAGGACCTGAACATGGCAAAGTAAAGCACGGCATGGAGCTACTCAAAGAGCTTAACAAAAGTCCCTTAGTGACCTTGAGCCAAAAGGGATCAGAAAATACAATTGCAAGCATGTGAACATAGCAAAAACATAATCAATTTTCAGACTTAGTGAAAACTGGCACATGCTGAAAACAGATATCAAGTAGGCATGTTTACGAGCTCGATGCACTCACTACGGTGCAAGTCATGATAATCTAAGCTTACACCCATCAAGAACACACAAAATTCAAGCTGGACATGGCAAGATCAATAGCATAGCATGCACGGATCAACTACAACATCATCGGCAAAATTGCAAACAAGTTGACAATCTGCCCAGATTCACGAAGTAGCAAAAGTAGAGCTCGATTGACTCAAGCTAGGGTGCTCCATAATTTCAAACAAAGACATGGATGGATAGCGCACTACAAGATTAACAAAATATCTTTACTGATCATCCTCAAAAGAGGCACGGATCACTAGGAAACAACATGAACATATGGCCATATGAGATAAACAGCTCAAGGACTTAGTGGAAATGCTAAGTCCCTGAAATCAGAATTACCAAGTGCCTCACTTGGCAAGCTTGTGCTAGTCACCACACACACCACAAAAATACATGGGTTGCACCTCTGGAAAGATGACAAACCCCTTAACAAAACATATGTAGAGCATCAGGGCTTATCATGCACACAATGATAATGGCAAAAATGACAAATAGCTAAATGGAGCAGCAAATCTGACAATTATCTCAAGTAGCCCTCTTCTAACAGCATTTCGGGCATCAAGATGAGCTCAAATAAAAATGATGCAATGGAATGAAATGATGTATTCTCTGAGATGAACATTTTGATATGCTATATGCCAAAAACAGAGTTACGAATGAGGAGTTACGAGGCTATGAACATGAGCACATGAGCCAGGGTTTTCTGAGAAAAGTCAACCCTAAAAAAACCAGATCTTAGATCCGAAGCGCGGAAACCGAGGTCCACCGGGGTTTCGCCGGAGTAGAGGGCCGCGGTGGTCGGAGAGGGGCGCGGGCACCGGATCCGGGCGTGGGGACGCCGGATCTGGCCGGCAGCAGGGCGGCGCCGGTGATCGGAGGAGGCGGCGAGGCGGCGAGTGGCGGTGAGGGGCTCCGGCGATGGCCGTGGCGGCGAGGGCGGCGGTCAGCGACGACTCACGGCGGAGAGGCGGCGCCGGGTGGAAGGAGGAAGCCGGCGCGGGCGGCGGCGCGACTGGGCCTCGCGGGGGCCCAGCTCGGGCTCGGCGGGCCGGCGATGTGGGGCGCGGGCGCGAGCGCATCCCGAGGCGACACGTGGCGGTGGCGGCTGGGTCGGACGTTGTCCGGCTCCGTCCGGACACGTCCGGCGGCGGCGGAGACGGATTTTTTTTTAGGGTTTGAAGAGGGGATCTGGGGTTTGGAATGGAGGGAGGTATATATAGGCATAGAGGGAGCTAGGAGAGTCCAAATGAGGTGCAGTTTTCGTCCACGCGATCGTGATTGAACGCTCTAGAAGATGGAGAAGGTTTAGGTGGGTTTTGGGCCAACTTGGAGGGGTGTTGGGCTGCAACACACACGAGGCCTTTTTGGTCCCTCGGTTAACCGTTGGAGTATCAAACGATGTCCAAATGATACGAAACTTGACAGGCGGTCTACCGGTAGTAAACCAAGGCCACTTGGCAAGTCTCGGTCCAATCTGGAAATGTTTAATCCCCACACACGAAAGAAAGGTAGAAATGACCACCGGAGGAGAACGAAGTGCCGGAATGCAAAACGGACAACGGGAAAAAAGCTCGAATGCAAGAGACGAACACGTATGCAAATGCAATGCACATGATGACATGATATGAGATGCATGACAACGATAACAACACATGGAGACAAAGACCCTAACCCGAGAAAATAAAATAACTTAACGCCGAAAATGGCAAGAGTTGGAGTACAAATTGGGAAAGTTACATCCGGGGTGTTATAACACTCCACCACTACGAAAGGATCTCGCCCCGAGATCTAGGACTGAAAGAACGCTGGGTACTCAGAACGAAGGTGATCCTCACGTTCCCAGGTAGCTTCACGGTCGGAATGGTGTGACCACTTGACTTTGAGGAATTTGATTGACTTATTGCGAGTGTTGCGTTCAGTCTCTTCAAGAATAGCAACTGGGTGCTCACGATAGGAGAGATCTTCTTGGAGCTCAATGTCCTTGAAGTTGACGGTGCAGTCAGGAGTCTTGAAGCACTTTCGGAGCTGAGAGACATGGAACACGTCATGAACATTTGCAAAGTTTGAAGGAAGCTCGAGTTGATAGGCGAGGTTGCCTCTCTTGCTGACAATCTTGAAAGGTTCCACTTATCTAGGGGCAAGCTTCCCTTTGATACTGAAGCGACGAGTACCTTTCATAGGAGATACGCGGAGGTAAACATGATCTCCGATCTCGAAAGCCAAATCACGGTGCTTACTGTCATAGTAGCTCTTCTGACGGGATTGGGCTGCTTTGAGGTTATCACGAATGACTTTGCACATTTCCTCTGCCTCTGTGATTAAGTCATTACCCAAAAGCTGACGTTCACCGGTTTCAGACCAGTTGAGAGGGGTACGGCACTTCCTGCCATACAGAATTTCAAATGGGGCCTTGCCCGAACTTGCTTGAAAACTGTTGTTGTAGGAGAATTCAGCATAAGGAAGACAATCCTCCCACTTCATGCCAAAGGAGATCACGCAAGCCCTGAGCATATCTTCGAGAATCTGGTTGACACGCTTGACTTGACTGCTAGTTTGAGGATGGAAAGCTGTGGTGAAGCGGATGTTGGTGCCCATGGCCTTCTGAAAAGAATCCCAAAACTTTGAGGTAAAGATGCTGCCACGGTCTGAAGAGATCACTTGTGGAATACCGTGTAGAGAGACAATTCGAGAGGTATAGAGTTCCGCCAATTGAGCTGTAGTGATTGACTCTTTGATAGGCAGAAAGTGAGCCACTTTGGTGAGTTTGTCGATGACAAAGAATATAGCATCATTGCCACGCTTGGACTTTGGAAACCCAGTCACGAAGTCCATTTCAATGTGGTCAAACTTCCATTCTGGAATGGCAAGAGGTTGGAGGAGACCAGCTGGCCTTTGGTGTTCTGCCTTCACTCTTCTGCAGACATCATATTCATTCACGAATTGAGCAATCTCGCGCTTCATTCGAGTCCACCAATAAGCTTGCTTAAGGTCCTGATACATCTTCGTGCTCCCAGGGTGGATGGAGAGGAGAGAATTGTGAGCCTCGTTCATGATCACTTTATGGAGGTCACCTTTGGGTACAAGAATACGATCCTCGAAGAAGAGAGTGTCCTTGTCGTCAAGGCGGTAGCACTTGTACTTGGGTTGACTCTTGGCAATCCCAATCTTCACCTTTTTCACCATAGCATCAAGAAGCTGGGCTTGGCGAATCTGGTCTTCCAAGGTAGGAGAGACTTGAAGGTTGGCGAGGAAACCTTGAGGAACAACTTGCAGATTAAGTTTGCGGAAAGCTTCACAAAGCTCGGGTTGATAAGGCTTGAGAATCAGACTGTTGCAATAAGCTTTCCTGCTCAATGCGTCAGCAATCACATTGGCCTTGCCTGGAGTATACTCGATACTCAGATTATACTCTTGAGTCATTTCGACCCATCGAGTTTGCCTGAGGTTGAGATTAGGCTGAGTGAAGATGTACTTGAGACTCTTGTGATCAGTGAAAATGTCCACTTTTCTTCCCAATAAGAGATGTCTCCAAGTCAAAAGAGCATGCACAACTGCCGCCAACTCGAGATCATGAGTGGGGTAGTTCTTATCATTGGGCTTCAACTAGCGAGAGGTATAGGCAACAACTTTCTTCTCTTGCATCAATACCGCGCCAAGACCTTGGAGAGAGGCATCACAAAAGACCTCGTACGGCTTGTATTCATCAGGCGGAGTCGGAACTGGAGCAGTTATCAATTTCTCTTTCAAAGTGTTGAAAGCAATGTCACACTCCAGAGACCAAACGTACTTGACGTGCTTCTGGAGAAGATTAGAGAGAGGCTTCGCGATCTTAGAAAAGTTTTCAACGAATCTTTGGCAATAGCTTGCGAGACCGAGGAAGCTGTGGAGTTGCTTCACGTTCTGAGGAGGTTCCCAATTCACAATTGCAGACACCTTCTCAGGATTCACGGCAATGCCCTTGGCAGAGATGATATGACCAGGATAAAGAACCTCATCGAGCCAAAATTCGCACTTGGAGAACTTGGCGTAGAACTGATGTTCTCTGAGCTTATCAAGAACCAAACGCAAGTGCTTGGCATGATCTTCCTTGTTCTTCGAGAAAACCAGAATGTCGTCGAGATAGACCAAAACGAAGTCATTGGTGTAGGCGTTGAAGATGAAGTTCATCATGCGAGAGAACGTCGGAGGAGCGTTGACGAGGCCAAAAGACATGACAGTGTATTCATATGAACCATAGCTTGTCCTGAAAGCCGTCTTGGGAATATCTTGCTCACGGATACGAATCTGATGATAACCCATACGGAGATCAAGCTTGGAGAATACTTGGGCATCTTTGAGTTGTTCAAACAGCTCATTGATGTTGGGAAGTGGGTATTTGTTCTTGATGGTCTTCTTGTTCAATGGACGGTAATCAACACAAAGTCGGTCTGTTCCATCCTTCTTCTTCACAAAAAGAACACCACAACCCCACAGAGAAGAACTAGGCCGGATGAGACCCATTTTCTCTTGAATATCGAGTTGCTTCTTCAGCTCCTTCAACTCTTCAGGTCCGAGCTTGTAAGGACATTTGCACACAGGTTTCGTGCCGTGCTCAAGATCAACGACGAATTCAACTGGCCGGTGCGGAGGCATTCCTGGAAGCTCTTATGGAAAGACGTCTTGATATTCGCAAACGACTGGAATTTGCGAGATGGCATCGAGTTCACCCTTCTCATTGAGAGAA
This sequence comes from Triticum aestivum, assembly GCF_018294505.1. NCBI lineage: Eukaryota > Viridiplantae > Streptophyta > Magnoliopsida > Poales > Poaceae > Triticum > Triticum aestivum. Next base: position 230,628,565 of record NC_057809.1, on the reverse strand, counting down.
AACAGACGGATGGTATCATCCCGAGCGGCAAAGACAATTACATCCTCAGACGAATGAGTCAATTGAATCTGCCTGGTAGCACAATCAAGATGTGCCTTGTGCTTAGAAAGCCAATCCATTCCGAGAATAAGATCAATGTCCGAGTTACCCAGAACAATAGGAGAAGCTAGAAATTTGTAGTCACCCAACGTGATAGTAATATCCGGGACGCAGAAATTAGCTGTCATTTGCTTGCCCGGTGACACGATTTGTAGAGAATTTTGCAGATACTGATAATTGCACTCATACTTTGATGCAAAAGGTTTGGAAATGAAACAATGCGATGCACCAGTGTCAAAAAGAACTTTTGCAGGAATATCGTTAACTGGAAGGTTACCCATGATGACATCTGATGAATCCTCTGCCTGAGCTGCATTCATCAAATTGACCTTGGCGTGCTTGGGGTTATGCTTGACCACAGCTGTACTTGCCGATCTGACCGGAGGAGGAGGAGGAAGACGCCTCTGGTTGAAACACATGTTGGCATAGTGACCATTCTGTTGGCACTTGTTGCACGTGACCTCTAAAAGCGGACGGTGATACGGAGCACTCGATCTTGGAGCTTGAGACAAAGTCTTGTTCTGAAAGCCAAGGTTGGGTGGGTGGGAAGATCCACTACCAACTTTGCTCTTCTGCTGATACGGCTGACGGAACAAAGGAGGAGGAAGCCAATACTTCTGCTACTTGGCCACTTGAGTAGAGGAAGAAGGAGTAACATCTCTGACTCGCTTCTCGGAAGCATCACACCTCAATTGAGCAGCCTCTTGCTTCAATGCCATGTTGTAGAACTCATCGTACCTCAAGGGCTCGAAGAGAACAAGAGCTAGCTGAATTTCTTCTCTGAGACCACCCCTGAACTGGTATATCATGCTCTTCTCATCAGGTACGTCCTGCTTGGCAAAGCGGGCGAGCTTCTGAAACAACTTGTTGTAGTCATAGACAGACAAAGAGCCTTGCTTCAGGTTGCGGAATTCCTCACGCTTGCTTTCAACCACGCTCTGAGGAATATGATGAGCTCTTAAATCTTGACGGAATTCATCCCAAGTGATAACATGTCCACCTCTGGAATCCTTGTACTGCTGGAACCATTCTGTAGCTTGATCTTTGAGTTGGAAGGAAGCGAACTTGACAAAGTCCTCAGGCCTGACATTACTGCACTCGAAATGCTTGCACAGATCCACAAGCCAAACATCAGCATCGGTTGCCTCAACACAATTGTTGAAAGTCTTTGGCCCGTTAGCAAGGAACTGGTTGAGCGAAGCAAAGTGATTCTGATTGTTGCCTTGGTTCCCTTGGTTGCCTTGATTGCGCTCTTGAAGAATTTGCATGATCAACTGTGTGTTTGCGTTGGTTGCAGCCATCACATCTTGCCATGCCTCCAGAGGAGGTGGGGGTGGTGGCGGATCAGGATTCGGAGTCATGCGTGTTGGAGGAGCCATCCTGAAGAGGTTGACATCCATTAGCACATTGATAGACAAATATTGAAGCTGAAACCAACGGAATGAAAATTGCAACATATAGTCTTCACATCCGAACAAAATGAACGAATGCATTCCTCTTGAAATGGTCACATATCCATAAATTGAGAAGCCACTTAGAATTAAGGTAGAGAAATAAATCAACAAGGTACGGATCAAGAACGAATAATCGATAAGAAATCCCAATCTCAAACCAATATCCATGGAAGAAGAACTAGAGCTACTAGAATTCCCAGCTATGAAACTCCCGAACCTTTCCGGTTATGCAATCAGGTGTTGGGGATACAGGGGAAGCATAATATCTCACCCAAACTAGCAAATTCTACATCCAGCTGTATCCATCCTTCAACACATAACCAAGAAACCTTCGGAAACCATCTATCTCAACCTCCGAAAAGCATCCGTTATACAAGTTATGGCAATACTCCCGAACTCCCGTCCCAGTACTGGGTGGCGTCGAGGTTATCTCACCAACGAACTGCATAAAAGAGATTTTTGATGTCAGCGTGCTAAACTCAGGTATTCCAAAACTGCCACGATAAAATTATGACGACAACACCTCAGAGCTCAACTCCCCGGGACACTTCCAGGAAACCCCTGACAGGAGGCACCAAGACAATGTTCTCATCATAAAACCATCGGAACGATTCCAAGATACCCGCGTGATCCTAAATTTTTTTTTAGTGAAATTTGAGAAGAGAAGAGTCAAAACTCTACGTCAGGATGCCTTACCAGAGCGATGAGGAGACTGGGAAGTAAAAAGAATTCCTAAACTCTCTGATATATAATTCCTAATCGACTCAAAAAAAAATTCTAGACACAACTCGTCTGCTAAAAATGATCGAGCAATGGGGCTCCTAAGGTCGGGGAAGGCTCTGATTACCAACTTGTAACACCCTCGATGCGACTATATCTCCCACGTGTCGAGGCACGACTTAGAGGCATAATCGCATTGAAGGCATAGGTCGCAAGTTAGGCAATCTTCACAACATCCCATATAATATATATAATAAAAGGGGAGATAACATAGTTGGCTTACACTCGCCACGTCAATCAAGTATGTAAATAACATTACAACATCCAAACACTCATGGCCCGACTACAGCGCCAAAATAAAAGATAACCCAACATGCGACACAGTCCCGATCACCCCCAACTGGGCACCACTACTGATCATCAGGAAAGGAAACATAGTAACGTTAAGAGTCTTCGTTGAACTCCCACTTGAGCTCAAGTGCGTCTCCTGGAGCGGAATCATCAGGCCCTGCATCTGGTGTAATAGTAATCTGTGAGCTACAGGGACTCAGCAATCTCGCACCCTCGCGATCAAGACTATTTAAGCTTATAGGTAGGGCAAGGTAAAAAATATATGTGGAGCTAGAGCAAGCGACTAGCAAATATGGTGGCTAACTTATTCGCAAAAGAGAGCGAGAAGAGGAGGCAAAGCGCGAGCAAGAAACTAGAGAGCAACCTGCGCAAACATTACTCCAACATCGTGTTCGCTTCCCGGACTCCGCCGAGAAGAGGCCATCACGGTAACACACTCAGTTGATTCATTTTAGTTAAGTTAAGGTTCAAGTTATCTACAACCGGACATTAACAAATTCCCATCTGCCCATAACCGTGGGCACGACTTTCGAAAGTTCAAATCCCTGCAGGGGGGTCCCAACTTAGCCCATGACAAGCTCTCACGGTCAACGAAGGAATAGACCTCCTCCCGAGACGTTCCGATCAGACTCGGTACCTCGGTTCTTCAAGACACTTCGACAGGTTAAAACAAGACCAGCAACACCGCCCGAATGTGCCGACAAATCCCGATAGGAGCTGCACATATCTCGTTCTCAGGGCACACTCAGTTGAGATCTCCATACAACTAAAACCAAACCTCGAGTTTCCCCGAGGGGGCGCTGCACAGGACTCTAGTTTGGACCAACACTCAGAGGAGCACTGCCCATGGGGGGGCTAAAATAAGATGACCCTCGGGCTCCGGAAACCCAAGGGAAAAAGAGTCTAGGTGGCAAATGGTAAAACCAAGGTTGGGCATTGCTAGAAAAGCTTTAATCAAGGCGAACAATCAAGGGGTTCCCATTATAACCCAACCGCGTAAGGAACGCAAAATCCGGGAACATAACACCGATATGACGGAAACTAGGGCGGCAAGAGTGGAACAAAACACTTGGCGAGAGGCCAAGCCTTCCACCCTTTACCAAGTATATAGATGCATTAAGATAACAAGGTAATATAATGTTATCCCAACAAGTAAATAATGTTCCAACAAGGAGCGGCCTCCAATCTTCACCTGCAACTAGCAACGCTATAAGAGGGGCTGAGCAAAGCGGAAACATAGCCAATCAACGGTTTGCTAGGCACATGGTGGGTTAGAGGTTTTACATGGCAATTTGGGAGGCTTGAAAGCAAGTGGTAGGCATCGTAGCATTGGCATAGCAAAAGAGAGAGCAAACTAGCATAGCAAAGATAGTAGTGATTTCGAGGGTATGATCATCTTGCCTGCACAGTTGTCAGAGTTGGCTGGATCCTCGAAAGCAAACTCAATGGGCTCCTCGTTAGCGAACTTGTCTCCCGGCTCTACCCAAACAAGACAAACAAGCAACAAGGACACAATCAACCACGTGCAAGGACCAAACAAGATGATGCAAAGATGGTATGCTATGCGGGATGCGATGCGGGATGCATATGCAAGATGTGACAGGAAAAGCAAGAACCTATCTTCAAATTGGGAATCCAAGTGTGTCACTGGAAAGATGAGATGAAATCGCTTGAAAACGATATAAAGAACGCCGGAATCGGAGTTACGGTTTGTAAATGGCAAGCGATTCAAATATGGCACCGGTCTGCGATTTACAGCAAGTAGCCATCTAAATGCAATGAGATGAACATGCTACAGCACCCAAACATGACAACAAAATACATGGCAGGGAAGAATTTAAGATGCTTAACAAAAGTCTAGCACTGAGCTACGACCAATTCATCAATTAACAGGTTCAAACAAGCATGGCAAAAATGCATATCACAAACAGATCTCAGACTTAGTGAATTGAACACTTGTCTGGAATTTCAGATCAGGTAGCACACTTCGGAGCAACAAAACTACATGCTACAGGACCTGGACATGGCAAAGTAAATCATGGCATGGAGCTACTCAAAGAGCTTAACAAAATTCCCTTAGTGACCTTGAGCCAAAAGGGATCAGAAAATACAATTGCAAGCATGTGAACATAGCAAAAACATAATCAGTTTTCAGACAGTGAAAACTGGCACATACTGAAAACAGATATCAAGTAGGCATGTTTACGAGCTCGATGCACTTACTATGGTGCAAGTCATGATAATATAAGCTTACACCCATCAAGAACACACAAAATTCAAGCTAGACATGGCAAGATCAATAGCATAGCATGCACGGATCAACTACAACATCATCGGCAAAATTGCAAACAAGTTGACAATCTGCCCAGATTCACAAAGTAGCAAAAGTAGAGCTCGATTGACTCAAGCTAGGGTGCTCCATAATTGCAAACAAAGACATGTATGGATAGAGCACTACAAGATTAACAAAACATCCTTACTGATCATCCTCAAAAGATGCACGGATCACTAGGAAACAACATGAACATATGGCCATATGAGATAAACAGCTCAAGGACTTGGTGGAAATGCTAAGTCCCTGAAATCAGAATTACCAAGTGCCTCTCTTGGCAAGCTTGTGCTAGTCACCACACACATCACAAAAATACATGGGTTGCACCTCTGGAAAGATGACAAACCCCTTAACAAAACATATGTAGAGCATCAGGGCCTATCATGCACACAATAATCATGGCAAAAATGACAAATAGCTAAATGGAGCAGCAGATCTGACAATTATCTCAAGTAGCCCTCTTCTAACAGCATATCGGGCATATATATGAGCTCAAATGAAAATTATGCAATGGAATGAAATGATGTACTCTCTGAGATGAACATTTTGATATGCGATATGCCAAAAACGGAGTTACGGATGAGGAGTTACGAGGCTATGAACATGAGCACATGAGCCAGGGTTTTCTGAGAAAAGTCAACCCTAAAAAAACCAGATCTTAGATCCGAAGCGCGGAAACCGAGGTCCACCGGGGTTTCGCCGGAGTAGAGGGCCGCGGTGGTCGGAGAGGGGCGCGGGCACCGGATCCGGGCGTGGGGACACCGGATCTGGCCGGCAGCAGGGCGGCGCCGGTGATCGGAGGAGGCGGCGAGGCGGCGAGTGGCGGTGAGGGGCTCCGGTGATGGCCGTGGCGGCGAGGGCGGCGGTCAGCGACGACTCACGGCGGAGAGGCGGCGCCGGGTGGAAGGAGGAAGCCGGCGCGGGCGGCGGCGCGACTGGGCCTCGCGGGGGCCCAGCTCGGGCTCGGCGGGCCGGCGATGTGGGGCGCGGACGCGGGCGCATCCCGAGGCGACACGTGGCGGTGGCGGCTGGGTCGGACGTTGTCCGGCTCCGTCCGGACACGTCCGGCGGTGGAGACGGATTTTTTTTAGGGTTTGAAGAGGGGATCCGGTGTTTGGAATGGGGGAGGTATATATAGGCATAGAGGGAGCTAGGAGAGTCCAAATGAGGTGCGGTTTTTGGCCACACGATCGTGATCGAACGCTCTAGATGATGGATAAGGTTTAGGTGGGTTTTGGGCCAACTTGGAGGGGTGTTGGGCTGCAACACACACGAGGCCTACCCGTTGGTGTATCAAACGAAGTCCAAATGATACGAAACTTGACAGGCGGTCTACCGGTAGTAAACAAAGGCCGCTTGGCAAGTCTCGGTCAAATCCAGAAATGTTTAATCCCCACACACGAAATAAATGTAGAAATGACCACCGGAGGAGAACGAAGCACCGGAATGCAAAACTGACAACGGGGAAAAAGCTCGAATGCAAGAGACGAACACGTATGCAAATGCAATGCACATGATGAGATGATATGAGATACATGACAACGATAACAACACACAGAGACAAATACCCGAACCTGAGAAAATAAAATAACTTAACGCCGGAAATGGCAAGAGTTGGAGTACAAATTGGGAAAGTTACATCCGGGGTGTTACACCATAGGCCCTGTTTGGATTCATGGGTTAGAGTTAGTGTTGACGCTCAAAAGTGGCACGTTTATAAAGAGTGGCTTGAACCTATGTCAAGATTAATTCAAACTTACTATTGAAAGTCATCATGAAATGGCTCTTTTCTAGAAGATGAAGATGAATATGAAGATGGTCTAAAACGGAGCTTGGATGTAAAAGTGATGACAAGTTCAGAGATCCTCATGTCGACACCAGATTAAAGAATGTCCAGTAAACCAATCAATATGGCTTCAAATGGAGAAAGTTTCAACAAGAAAGCCACCCCTAGAGCCTCGCGATTCACAGCTCTCCAACACGAAGAACGACGAAGAACGAGGGAGCAAGAACGAGGGAAGGACAAGACGTAGATGAAAAAGTCGTAGATGTGTTTGCGATTGTGTGTTGTTTCAATCGGCCGTCACCCCCAACATATATAAGAGGCGGCTGGACTTCCCGTACAAGAAAAGAATTTATCTAGGCTTTCCTTACAAGAAAATTACATCAATTCACGTCCAAAACCCTAGTCAAATTCGGACTGGTTTTATCCGAACTTTCCGAAACTGTTCGGTTTAAACTGGATGTACTTCGAGGGTCCTTTTCGTGGTGACAAATGACCTCGGTTGGAAACGAGCCCAAAAGCAATATTGACCGTTTCAACGAGACGAACATCTTTCATGTTGAACGTTTTTTCATGAGAGGTCATCTCAAGGGTCAAATCGCTCGTGCAAAACAGCTAATTACTCACGCAGCTCATCAGACATACCCACATGTGTGTGGTTCCGGATGTCATATTTTGCTCGTTGGAGGGTCTCGCTGTATGGGCTCTAACTTTTACATACGACCTCAGATTGAGACGATCTTTATATAAAAATCGATCGTTTCGACGAGGCGCACAACTTTCATGTTGAAACTCTCTCTATTTGATGCCATATTCATTGGGTTACTGGACATTCTTTAATCTGGTGTCGACATGAGGATCTTTGAACTTGTCATAACTTTTACATCCAAGCTCCGTTTTAGACCATCTTCATATTCATCTTCATCTTCTCGAAAAGAGCCATTTCATGATGACTTTCAATAGTAAGTTTGAATTAATCTTAACATAGCTTCAAGCCACTCTTTATAAATGTGCCACTTTTGAGTGTCAACACATGCCCCCTGTTTTTCGGCAAAGCTAGCGTGCCGAAAAATAACTTGTACCAAGTTTGTTCTAAGGACGATGTCAACACTCCATCAGCCATTTATATGTTCTTAGGGAGATAGGTATATATTGGCCATGTTTATGCTAAGGGCGATAGTTATTTATTGGTCGTTGCCTATCTAGGCTTCTTGCCACACTTGGGTGGTACTTCTTTAAATATTTTTGATTGAGAGCTCGAGGTAACAATGCCCCTTGTATGGATTCCACCAAATATGAATTTCCAGGAACTACTCTTGTACTCCTAAAAGGACCTTCCCAACTTGGAAACCACTTCCCAAATTTTCTGTCTTTCAAACCAATTGGTAGAATCACTTTCCACATGAGACCGCCAACTTGAAAAGTCTTCAACTTGAAATTTTTATTGTAAGCTCTTGCCACCCTCAACTTCTCTCTCTCTATGGCCTCCAGAGCAGCCAAACATTTATCAGCAACTTCATCAATATTGTCCATCATCAAGTTATAAAAGTCCACCACCGATAAATCATTCTGTTAGGCTATTCTCAAAGCATTCAAATTCACTTCCACTGGTAAAACAGTCTCTTGACCATATACGAGCTCATATGGATTTACCTTTGTAGCACCATGCCTTGAGATTCTGTGTGCCCACAAAGCTTCGGACAGTAGCTCATGCCATCTCCTTGGATTATCCTCAATCTTCTTCTTGATGAGTTTGATTAAAATTTTATTGCTAGACTTAGCCTGTCCATTGGCTTGGGCATAATATGGAGAGGAATTGAGCAACTTTATGTTATAAGATTCGGTAAATTCTCTGACTTGGTGTGACATAAAAGATGAGCCTTGATCTGTAGTCAATGTTTGAGGAATGCCGAATCTATGAATAATGTGCTCGGTTATGAATTTAATTACCTCCACATGTGTCATGTTCTTGAGAGGTAATGCTTCAGACCATTTAGTGAAATAATCGGTTGCCACCAATACGAGCTGATGCCCCTTTGAGGAAGACAGATGAATTTGTCCAATAAAGTCCAAACCCCATCCTCTGAAAGGCCATGGCTTGATAATGGTATGTAACATAGCAGCAGGAGCCAACTGAATATCACCAAATTTTTGACAAGCTTCACACCCTTTGTAATATCTGAAGCAATCATTAATCATAGTCGGCCAATAAAATCCAGCATGTCGTAGCAACCATTTCATCTTGGGAGCCGACTGATGAGTGCCACAAATACCTTCATGGACCTCCCCCATAGCAACTCTCGCTTGGTCCTCGTCCAAGAACTTTAGAAGAACATCATCAACCGTTCGGCGATAGAGACCATCATCTCTCATTGTGTATTTAAAAGCCATACGCCGAACAACCCTGTCCACCCTTCTACTAGGATCATGCAAATAATCAACAATGGGTTTCCTCCAGTCTTGATTTTCTCCTGCATTGAATATTTCATTAGTGGCCAAAACGGTGGGCTCCGGTTCGGCCTCCCCTTTGTTGGCAAGACTAGACATCGGCCTTTGAGAAATATGAAACATGCCATGATCCACATGATAGCCGGATGCTTGTTGTGCCAACCCATTTGATTTCCAGTTGTCATGTCTAGATATATGAACAATGCTAAAATAATCCAAAGTAGAAATTATATCTAGACACTTATCAAGATAAACATTAAGTGATTCGTCAAAACACTGAAAAACTTTGGATATTTGCTGCACTACTAATAACGAATCACCAAAAGCCTCAATATGTGTAGCACCTATGGAAAGCAACATCTCTAAGCCGAATAACAATGCTTCATATTCGGCTTGATTATTTGTGCAAAAAATATTCTAAGCAGCACGAGGCTTCAAAAATAGCACCATGAGGAGATATATAAACAATACCAACACCTTGGCCATTGCTACAAACCGAACCGTCAAAATATAATCTCCATGGTACTAACGAGACAAGGTTTATATCAATATCATGCTTGTCATCAATCCGATGCTCAACAATAAACTTAGCAACAATTTGGCCTTTCATGGATTTTAGAGATTCATAAGCCAAATCATATTCAATTAAAGCATAAGCCCACTTGCCAATTCTACCACTAAGAATTGGTCTATGCAACATGTACTTGATGACATCGGTTTGACAAGCTACAATGCAAGTACTAGGCACTAGGTAATGTTTCAATTTTGTACAAGCATAATATAAGCATAAGCATATTTTCTCAATAAATGTATACCTTGTCTCGGCGTCCAATAAGCGTCAATTTAAATAAGTAATAACATGCTCCTTCCCTTCGGTCTCTTGAGTTAAAACAACACCAATAACACCTTCTTCGCTGCAATGTAAAGTCTAAATGGCTCCCTGTGCCTGGGCGCTTTCATAACTGGACGAGTGCACAAATATTTCTTAATTATATCAGATGCCTCTTGCTGTTTTGCCCCCCAAGTAAAATCAACATCATTCTTTAACCGAAGGATAGGAGTAAATGCATCAGCCTTCCCTGATAGATTGGCTATGAACCTCCTCAAATAATTGGCCTTGCCAAGGAATTTTTGCATATCTCTCTTGCATGTTGGAGCCTCTACTTTTTGTATAGCTTCTATCTTTTTGGGATCAATTTCCACGCCATCTTCATGAATAATGAAACCCAGAAACTTCCCAGTCGATACACCAAAGGCACACTTCAAAGGGTTCATTTTTAGCCCATATTTCTTCATTCTTTCAAAAGCTAAGCGCAAATTGGCTAGATGAGATTCAAAAGCATCCGATTTGACAACAATATCATCAATATAAACCTCAAGTATAACACCAAGTAAATCATGAAAAATTAAATTCATAGCCCTTTGATACGTGGCACTGGCATTTTTTAATCCAACGGTCATCACTGTCCACTCAAATAAACCAAGGAAACTGGGACATCGAAAAGCCGTTTTGGACATGTCCTCTTCGGCCATAAAAATCTGATTATACCCCGCATTACCATCAACAAAGCTAGTGACCTTATGTCCAGAAGCATCATTAATAAGCATATCGGCTATTGGCATAGGATACTCATCTTTAGGTGTAGCTTTATTCAAATCTCTGAAATCAATGCACACCCTCAACTTGCCGGAGCCTTTCTTCTCTACTAGTACAATGTTAGAAATCCACTCAGCATACCTGCAAGGTCTAATAAAATTAGCTTTAAGCAAACGACTGATCTCTTCCTTGATCCGGTCATACGTTTTTGGATTAAACTTTCTGGTCGATTTCTTATATGGCCTAAAACCGCCTTTATAGGTAACCGATGCTCCACTAGCTGTCGGCTTAAACCTGGCATCTCATGATATTCCCATGCAAAGAAACAAACATATTCTTTTAATAGCTCGATCAACTTAGCCTTATGATCGGCTCTTAAATTTTCGTTTACAAATGTCGGCCTAGGAATTAAACCATCTCCTATATCTATCTCTTCTAATGGATCGGCTGATTTAAAACCTTGTACTAGTTTATCCATATCATCTAACTCTTTTATGGACTCATACATATCGTTCTCATCGGACCGATATTCTACAAGACGTTTTTGTAACCATTCTGAGTTAGGATCCATTTAAATACATCATACCTTGGAGCTGATTACCACCAACCGGCTTTAAAGAAACGGGCGCAAAACCACTTTTCGTGGCACTAAGAAAATCATATTCTGGTAAGTCACGCCCCGTCAGGCAAGTACCATTGGGATGTTGCCAATCCACCGATGCATCGGCCAAAGCAACACAAGCCGAATTATCCACATGAATGTCTTCTACTTCATCATCAACCCATTGAATTAAAAACTGGTGCATAGTAGATGGCACACATTGGTTTGCATGAACCCAATCGCGGCCTAATATCACATTGTAGTTACCTTGCACCTCGGCAACAAAGAAGGCGGTAGCCAAAGTTTTGCTTCCCACCGTAAGCTCCACATACATTACACCTTTGGCTTCAGTTGTCTCTTTGCCTTCAAATCCATGAAGCACCATGTTGTTCTTTATTAACTCTTCACCACACAGCCCCAATTTTTTGAAAACCGAATATGGCATAAGATTAACCACAGCACCACCATCGAAAAGCATTCTAGCAACCGGCGATCCATTAATATGACCTTTAATGAACAATGGCTTCAAGTGCGTCACTGGTTCTTTTGGCTTCTTGAATATAGCATTTTTAGGACCAAAATCTAGCTAAGCTACTTCCCCTTCTTCATCTATAGCACGAAATTCAGCGGGTAAGTAATACACCATATTAATATCCATACCTTCATGAACCGGTGTAGACTCATAATCAAGCATTTCATCTTCTTCCGCAAGCATGTCGACTGACTCTGAAATATCTTCAAGGGAAGAGGAAGTAGTAGGCAAAGTGGACGATGTAATAGTAGCCGCATCGTCCCCCGTTGGTGGTGTAGGTGTTGCTATGATCAATGCAGAAGCTGCTATGTTTTCCTTTTGCTTTGGCCTCCACACTTGTTTTGGGGGTACCATGGGATGGCTTTCATTGTGAAATTTATCCCTTAGCTTTTCTGCTTCTTGTTCCTCCTTCTCATGACTCCTCATGCGCCGCAATCTCCGGTTTTGCACCTTGGTCAGACCGGAAGGACACAACTTAGGCTGAGTATATTTTGGATCCCTCGACTTGGCCTTGCTTGTGCTAGCTTTATGATCATTAGCCATGGGACCCTGCTAGACAGCAGCCACATCTTTATTAGAATCAGTCGGATTATCACCAATAATCGGTTCTTTGATTGTTAATTCTTTAGTGCCTATCATAATAGTTTCAGCACTAGTATTCTTCTCCTTTTGCTTGCCAGGCTCTGAAATTTCAGGACTTGGTGATTTAGCACGCCACACTTTCTTGCCAACCCTTCCATGATTATCTTGCATTGGCTGATTGACACCATTAATCAAACGGCCTCGTGTGGGATAAAAAATCCTCTCATGAACGGGCCTCTATCGGTGTTCTGGGAACGGGGGTAACCAGACTTGCCTGCCTGCGGCCCGCGGCGTGGCGCAAAAGGGGGCCCAGCGCGGCCGATCTTCATCAACACAGACCCAAGACCCTCGCGAGGGGCCAAGCCTCGCGGGGCGGACGACACGGAGCTTCCTCAGGCATGGCCTCATCAGGCTGGCTCGCGAGGAGGTGGAGAGATCAAGGCAGGGTACCTCACGAGGTGCCCGTGATGCAAGCCATGACGACCAAAGGCGCCAGGCGGGCGCCAGCCGCGCAGTGTCCTCCTTTCCTCTTTGGTGCAAAGGGAGCAAGCGCAAGCGAGAGCATCAAGCAAAGGCACCCGTTTTGGTGCAATGAGACCAAGACCAGTCCAACGGCAGGGAGGAAGTCATTGTGGAGCCCAAGCCAGCGTCACCACCAGAGCCTTTGGCAGGCGAGGACCAACTTGAGTCAGGATAAGTGTACCAGATGTTCCCCTTCAAAATGGCCAATTGTTGGCGCCCTTCCCGCTCAATATTTGGGAAGAGGCCTAGGGCCTTTGCCTATAAATAGGACTAGCCACCCACAGGGTAGGGGGGATCAGAGATCGGATCGAAATCAGAGAGGGAATCGAGAAGAGAGAGAGAGAGAGAGAGAAGGGCGACTGAACTCCTCCTAGCAGTTCATCCCCCCAGCCAAGAACAGACCCTCGCGAGGCTGTTCTTCCTTGTATTGCTCATCATCATCAGCCCAAGTGGCAATCCACCACACCACACACTGGAGGATTACACCACAACGGTGGCCCGAACCAGTATACCCCTGTGTCTCTTGTGCTGTTCTTTCCATCGCTTAGATCTTAGCGAGGCGGAGGGGTGCAGGTAGGTAGAAGGCGAAATCTCCACGCGCACCCTAGTGTTCGAACCTCAAGGGTCTGCCGGAACCCGAAATCCGACATTTGGCGCGCCAGGTAGGGATGCGCCGGAATTTGTCTTCCACCACCCCGTTCTCCTCTGACCATTGCGTACATGTCTGACACTCGTCGGGCCTGCGCCGAGCGTCGGGCCGCTCTCGCTTCCCGCGTCGCCCAGGCGGCTCCTGTCAGCGGGGGTCCTCGCCGTTCCCCGTCACCTGCCGTCAGCGCCGCCACCGGCCCGGCGGGGGATGAGCAGCAAGCGTCGTCTCAGCATCCGTCCGTGCGGCAAGACGGCCGCACCGCTACTCCCTCGCTCACCCCAGCTGGTTCTTCGTCCAGCGCGCTCCGCGCACCCATGGAGGCTCGAGCTGCACTCATCGCGGCAAACGAGCTCCTACGCTACTGTCCCGTCGACGACGTCTACGAAGAATGGCTCGACCGCGTCGCCGAGCTCGTCCGCGCTGCAGGGGGCTCTCCTGCGCCGCCCACCACGCTACACCAACACTCCCGGTCATCGCGGCCCTCCTGGGCGGCTCGCAGGCGCCGCCTACAAGTCACCACGTCAAGCCGTTCATCCACCGGGTCAACACCGATTCCACGCGGCAGGGGGCTCTCCCGGACCGGGCGGCGCCCAAGGCCGGCCTGACCTTCAGCTTGGAGGACCACCCCTCCAACTCGGCCTGCTCGGGTGCGCTCCCAATGCTGTGCACCCCCACCATCTGCCTGGTGGCCGTCACCAGAACTCTCATCGATGGCGGTGCGGGCCTCAGCGTGCTCTCGGTTGAGGCCTTCGACGTCCTCTGCATACCCCTGGAACGGCTGCAACCTAGCCGGCCCTTCTCAGGCGTTGGGGGCGGATCATCCAGCTCCTTAGGACAGATCCGGCTCCCAGTAACCTTCGGCACCTACAACAACTTCTGCACGGAGCTGGTCGACTTCGACATCGCCCCCATCGGCCTCCCCTACAACGCCATCCTCGGCTACCCAGCGCTGGCCCAGTTCATGGCCGCGACGCACCCGGCGTACAACCTCATGAAGATGCCCGGGAGCAGCGGTGTCCTCACCGTGCACGGGGACACCAGAGACGCGCTGTGAGTGCTCAAGCTCGCCTTCAAGACGGCAGCGTCGGCACAGCCCGCCGACTCGGAGACCCCCGAGCCCAAGGGGGTTGCACCCGCCAAGAAGAAACAGTTGTTCACCCAAGACAAGGCAGAAACCAAGCAGATACCCATCGATGAGGACGGGTCCACCAACGCCACTTTCACCATAGGCGCCAATCTCGAGCCCGAGCAGGAGGAGGCCCTCGTCAGGTTCTTGCGCGCAAACAAGAAGGTATTCGCTTGGGAGCCTGACCAGTTGGCGGGGATCCCTAGGAGCGTAATCGAGCATCACCTCAACGTGTGCCCCAACATGCGCCCTGTGAAGCAGAAGGCAAGGCGGCAGTCCATAGAAAAGCAGGCCTTCATCGTCCAAGAGACCCACAAACTATTTCGTGATGTCCGATACCCAGATTGGTTGGCCAACCCTGTCGTTGTGCCAAAGAAGGGAGGGAAGGAGCGCATGTGTGTCGACTTCACCAACCTCAACAAGGCATGCCCGCAAGATCCGTTCCCGCTCCCCTGCATCGACCAGATCGTTGATTCCACCGCAGAATGCGACCTGCTATGCTTCTTGGATGCCTTCTTTGGGTATCACCAGATCATGATGACGGTAGAAGACGTCGAAAAGACAGCCTTCCTAACCCCGTGTGGGGTGTACTGCTACACATGCATGCCATTCGGGCTGCGTAACGCAGGGGCGACCTTTCAGCGGCTGATGCACATCACCTTGGGCC
The DNA here is from genome assembly GCF_018294505.1 of Triticum aestivum. Classification (NCBI taxonomy): domain Eukaryota; kingdom Viridiplantae; phylum Streptophyta; class Magnoliopsida; order Poales; family Poaceae; genus Triticum; species Triticum aestivum. Next base: position 230,613,102 of record NC_057809.1, on the reverse strand, counting down.
AGCAGCTCGGGAAGAATGTTGAGGCTTACGTCGATGACATTGTGGTGAAGTCTCGGGATGCCAGGACCCTGATACAAGACCTGGAGGAAACCTTCGCGAGCCTCAATGCAGTGAACCTGCGGCTCAACCCAGAGAAGTGTGTGTTCGGAGTCCCCTCGGGCAAGCTCTTGGGTTTCCTTGTGTCCCACCGAGGCATCAAGGCTAACCCGGAAAAGGTCAAGGCGGTCGAGGACATGAGCCCGCCAAAGACCCTCAGAGAAATGCAGAAGCTCACTGGACGCTTGACCGTGCTAGGGCGCTTCATCTCCAAGTTGGGGGAGAGAGCGCTGCCCTTCTTCTAGCTAATGAAGAAAAAGGGGCCCTTTGAATGGACTGAAGAGGCCGACAAGGCGTTCCAGGATCTCAAGAGATACCTGACCAGCCCTCCAGTCATGGTGGCTCCGCGCCCTCAAGAGCCCCTGGTGCTTTACCTCACCGCCACTCCCTACTCCGCCAGTGTAGCCCTGGTGGCGGTTAGGGAGGAGCGTCGAATCAAAACCACAGCAGCAGCCCGGGACAAGGCAAAACAGGAACAAGGAAGGCCCACAGAAACCGCCACCGCGGCTGAGGAGGATCAACCGCCGTAGAGGAGTGCACCGGAGGCGAAAGAGGCCCCTCTCCCAGGTGGCCAGCCTCAGGAGGCTCATCACCTCAGGAGGCGCCATGGTCTCCGGAGGGCGCCACCAGCACTGACGCACCCAACCTCGTTGAGCACCCAGTGTACTTCATCAGCATGGTGTTGCGGGACGCGAGGGCACGGTACCCCATGCCTCAGAAGCTCGTCCTCGCACTACTGGTGGCCTCGCGCAAGCTGCGGCACTATTTTCAGGGTCACCCCATCAAGGTCGTCTCGTCATACCCCCTGGAGAGAGTGCTCACGAGGCCTAACTCAGCTGGAAGGGTCGCTGAGTGGAACATAGAACTGCAAGCGTTTCAGCTCGAATTCAGCACGACCAGAGTCATCAAGGGAGCAGCATTAGCGGATTTTGTGGCAGAATGGACGGAGGCACCAGGCCTCAGGGCCGACGAGGATCGGTCCCTCTCCCCGGGAAGCGAGGCGCCAGAAGGCTGGGTCATGTACTTCGATGGGGCGTTCTCCAGGCATGGCGCTGGGGCTGGGGCGGTGCTTATATCGCCCACTCAGGACAAGCTCTACTACGCTGTACAGCTCTGTTTGCAGCAAGGTGAATAGGTCTCCAACAACATAGCGGAGTATGAAGGTTTAATAGCGGGCTTGAAGGCCGCAGCTGCCCTGGGGGTGAAACGCCTGTCGGGTGGTAGGTACAACATATGCCAACGGGTGGCTTATCATTGTGGGAGCCAGTAAGACGTCGCCGGTGCCTGGAAGCGGGATGAGGCGAAGACATGCACGCCGACGAATCTTACCCAGCTTCAGGGCTCACCGTGTAGATAACACCCCTACTGCTGCTCTGCGGGGTCTCCGCATGATCACTAGATGAACGAGTGGCTACAAGATGCTCCTTGAGCTGTTTGGCGAGAAGAAGAAGAAGGGCACGGCTAGCTCTCTTCTCCTCTCTATGTGGTGTCTAAAACTAGCTTAGATCAACCCTTTGCATGGGTGCTCCGGGGGTTTATATAGGCCCACCCCCCGGGGGTACAATGGTAATCCGGCTGGGCGTGGGACCTAGCCGTCTGTGTCTACGCTCGCCGACTTCTGTGCCGGCTGCTGGGGCCCGCCAGCTGGTGGGTCCCGCCGGCTGTCGGCTCCTTGGTCGACAGGCAGGCCCCATTGTCAGGGGCCTTGTCGGTGGCTGGTTACTGTTGCCTCAAACCTGGTGACGAGGGCTTCGCCGAGGTAAGCATGGCTACAGTGCCGCCGCCCGGCGAGCGATCGCTGTAGCCTCACCTCGTCTTGTCTCCTTAATGGGGCGTCTCCTTCGAGGGAGGAAGCAAGCCGGCTGTGGGGAGCCAGCCCTGTCTTGGGCCGACTGGGGGAGGCCTGGCCGCCTTCGGGTGTCTCTCTGCCTGAAGGGGCCCACCGCCCATGGGCCGCGCTGACAGCCCATCGTGGGTGGCATCAGGGTCAACATGGAAACAGTGGCGCGCTGGACGGGTCATGGCCACCCCGTACAGCGCACTGTGCCAGGCGTGCTCCGGGATTCGGGGGTGGCAGGCTTTACTGTAGCCACGCCCTGCCACATCGCCGTTATCTGGATGCAGACTTCGAGGGTACGATCTTGACTGCCTTGTGGGAGTCGGCTTCTCGCGGCCGGCTTCTTGGAGCCGGCCCTCCCGCGGCTTTCTTCATGAGGGCTAAAGTCGGGCCGCCTTCCGATAGTCGGCCTAGGAGACAACCGGCAAGGGGAAGGCGGCCCCACGTCTTGGATTCTTGAGGGCCGGATCGGCTCGTAATTTTTTCGGAAGGGCCAGGGGTCATTTACTCCGACAGTAGTCCCCGAAGCTGATCGAGGTTCGAGGCTAACAAAGGGACGAGAAGCTTGGTCAACTTCCTATCCTGAGGAGCCGGCTTTGCTTATGCACGCCGTCTTCGGAAAGCTCTGTATCTTGTAGGAGGGAACGTGGGTCGCCTGCGAGCTGAACGCGCGCCACCCCGCGGGCCACATGGCAAGGAAAGCCTGCCAACGCACGTGTGCGATGGGACGCCGCCGCAGGCCCGGGCCTGCCACTTCTAGGCCTCGGCCCAAGCGCGGATCTTCTATGGCCCACAACGGACCGCTCGCCTTCCCGCGGCGGTTTCATTTCGTCACCAGGGCGCAATAATCGCGGGACGTGGGGGAGTGGGCGCAGTTGATCCCATGTTCCCCCACACCACGCCTCCTCGGCTCCGCCGCGCGGGTCTGTAAGTAGGTGGAGGAGAGGGAGCGGCAGAGGCTCGCATGCTCTCCCTCGCTCCACCCTTTCTCACCTTCCTTCCGCCGCCGCAGCAACCCATTGCCGCGCCGCTCTGCCGTCGGACCTCTTGGCTCCTTCGGTCCCGCCGTAGCGGGGTCGTGTGCGTCTCCACCGTCGCATCGCCTTGTTCTTCGCCGCGTCCCTCCCATGGCATTGTCGAGCTCGTGGGACGGCTCCAACGTCCACGAGGACCACGTTGAGTTCCTCCGCTGGACGCGGCGTCTGCCGGGCGAGAACTACGTGCGGCTTCGTCGTGCGCCAGCGAGGGAGATTTCGCCGGCACCGGAGGAGGGCGAGCGGGTAATCTTCCGCTCGCACTGCCTGCGCGGCTTCAGCCTCCCGGTGAGTGGATTCCTTCACGCTTTTCTTGAGTTTTACCACCTCCAGCCGCATCACCTCACACCCAACGCGGTGATGCTGCTGTCGGCTTTCGTCACCCTGTGCGAGGGCTTTCTTGGGGTTCTCCCCACTCTCAAGCTCTGGGGAGAATTCTTTCAGTGCAAGCTCGACACCGTTGTCGCGGGCGTGCCCGCCCCCTGCGGAGCCTTCATTGCCATGAGGCGGACGGGCGAGAACAAACTGTTACCGCCCATCCCGCTGATCCAGTCGGTGAAGCTCTGGCAGAAGTCCTATTTTTACGTGAAGAACGTCGCCTAGCAAGGCGACTTCGTCAACCTGCCGGCTTACGTAGTCGGCCCCCCGGCTGGGAGGCAACCCTCGTGGAGCTACCGGGCCAGGTCGTTGTCTCAGGTCGGGAACGCAGCCGTCGCCCGGCTCCGGGTGATGATCCAGTCGGAGGGCCTGACCGGAGCCGACCTAGTGGCCGCCTTCGTGGAACGCCGAGTACTTCCACTCCAAAGCCGGCCTCACATGATTTATCAGATGAGCGGCCGCTTCGACCTGTGCCGGCTGAGCACCAGGGAGATGCCTCATGTTGAGGTGTCTTACATGGTGAACTACATCTCCAACTGCAAGCTTGCCGAGGATTGGCGATACGGCAAGGGGCCGTATTCTCGCGCCAACCCTCTGCCTGCTGTAAGTTTTTATTCTTTTCTTCCTTTTTATAGCCGGCCTCATGATGGCCGACTACTGATCAATTGGTTTGTCATCAGCAGAACCCTCTTCTTCCGCCGACGGCCGGGGCCGCATGGGTAGAGCGCCATATGCCAACGGGTGGCTTATCATTGCGGGAGCCAGTAAGACATCGCCGGTGCCTGGAAGCGGGATGAGGCAAAGACATGCACGCCGGCGAATCTTACCCAGCTTCAGGGCTCTCCGTGGAGATAACACCCCTACTGCTGCTCTGCGGGGTCTCCGCAAGATCACTAGATGAACGAGTGGCTACAAGATGCTCCTTGAGCTGTTTGGCGAGAAGAACAAGAAGGGCACGGCTACTCTCTTCTCCTCTCTATGTGGTGTCTAAAACTAGGTTAGATCAACCCTTTGCATGGGTGCCCCGGGGGGTTTATATAGGCCCACCCCCCGGGGGTACAATGGTAATCCGACTGGGCATGGGCCCTAGCCGTCTGTGTCTACGCTCGCCGGCTTCTGCGCCGGCTACTGGGGCCCACCGGCTGGTGGGTCCTGCCGGCTACCGGCTCCTTGGTCGACAGGCAGGCCCCACTGTCAGGGGCCTTGTCGGTGGATGGTTACTGTTGCCTCAAACCTGGTGACGAGGGCTTCGCCGAGGTAAGCGTGGCTACAGTGCCGCCGCCCGGCGGGCGATCGCTGTAGCCTCACCTCGTCTTGTCTCCTTAATGGGGCGTTTCCTTCGAGGGAGGAAGCAAGCCGGCTGTGGGGAGCCGGCCCTGTCTTGGGCTGACTAGGGGAGGCCTGGCCGCCTTCAGGTGTCTCTCTGCCTGAAGGGGCCCACCGCCCATGGGCCGCGCTGACAGCCCGTCGTGGGTGGCATCAGGGTCAACATGGCAACAGTGCCGCGCCGGACGGGTCATGGCCACCCCGTACGGTGCACTGTGCTAGGCGTGCTCCGGGATTCAGGGGTGGCAGGCTTTACTGTAGCCACGCCCCGCCACATCGCCGTTATGTGGATGTAGACTTCGAGGGTACGATCTTGACCGCTTTGTGGGAGTCGGCTTCTCGCGGCCGGCTTCTTGGAGCCGACCCTTCCACGGCTTTCTTCATGAGGGCTAAAGCCGGGCCGCCTTCCGATAGTCGGCCTGGGAGATAGCCGACAAGGGGAAGGCGGCCCCACGTCTTGGATTCTTGAGGGCCGGATCGGCTCGTAATTTTTTCAGAAGGGCCAGGGGGAACCGGCTAGGCTACCCGTGGTCGTTTACTCCGACAATGCCTCACCATCAAGGGCGATTCGCAGCTCCTTGTCAATTTCTCCAACAAGGTGTATGAGCCGAAAGATGAGCACATGGAAGCCTACCTTGCAGAGGTCCGCAGGATGGAGAAGCAGTTCTGGGGGTTGGAGTTGCAGCATGTGCCCCGTGGCACCAATCAGGAGGCCGACGATATCGCCAAACAGGCGTCCAGGCGGTTACCTCAGGAGCCTGGTGTCTTCAAGCCCTCAGCCCTGCCGTCATTGTCAAACACGGCTCAGCCTCAGGAGGAGCTCCCCCAACCACCTGCCTCAGGAGCCCCGGTCTGTGGCCCGGCCTCAGGAGCACGCCTGCTCCTGACGATGGAACCTCAGGAGGGGTGCTGGATCACGGAGCTCCGGAGTTACTTAACACAAGGGACCCTGCCGAAGAAGGAGGAGGAAGCGGAGCGTGTGGCATGGCAGGCCACGGCATACTGCATCAAGGATGGAGAGCTCTACTGGAAGCGACCAAACGATGTATCCCTGCGCTGCATCTCCAGGGAGCAAGGAAAGGAACTGCTGGAAGATATACACGGCGGAGACTGTGGACATCATTCATCATCACGAACCCTCGTCGGCAAGGTGTTCCGCAGTGGGTTTTATTGGCCCACCGCACTTAATGACACCGTCGAACTGGTGAAAGCTTGTGAGGCCTGCCAGTTCCACGCCAAGCAGATCCATCAGCCGACAGGAGGCCTACAGACTATACCCCTTTCGTGGCCATTCGCAGTCTGGGGGCTGGACATCCTGGGCCCGTTTCCACGGGCGCCAGGGGGCTACCGCTACCTCTACGTCGCCGTGGAAAAGTTCACCAAGTGGGCTGAAGTAGAGGCCGTCCGCACCATCCCTGTGGGTTCCGCGGTCAAGTTCATCAGGGGCATCGTGAGCCGGTTCGGGGTGCCGAACCGCATCATCACAGACAATGGTTCGCAGTTCACCAGTAACCTCTTCAAAACATACTGTGCTAACCTTGGAATGCAGATATGCTACGCTTCGGTGGCGCACCCCCAAAGCAACGGCCAGGCCGAGCGAGCCAACGCAGAGGTCCTGAGGGGCCTCAAGACCAGGACGTTCAAGAAGAAGCTGGAGGCCTGCGGCAGAGGTTGGTACGATGAGCTTCAGTCCGTGTTGTGGTCCATCCGCACAACCGCGACCAAGCCGACTGGAGAGACCCCGTTCTTCCTGGTCTACGGAGTCGAAGCGGTCCTCCCTCACGAGGTCAGATGTCGCTCCGCGCGGGTCCTGACGTTTGACGAGGCGCAGCAGGACGCCATGCGGGGGATGGACCTCGTGCTGGGGGAGGAACGTCGCCGAGAAGCCGCATTGCGAGCGGCGAGGTACCAACAAGCGCTGCGATGATATCACTGCCGCAACATCCGCCCCAGAACTCTCGAGGTAGGAGACCTCGTGCTCAGGCGGGTTCTCTCCAGGGAGGGACTGCACAAGCTCTCTCCTTCAAAGTTGTTTATGTTTCCAGGACCAGCTCCGCGCGCTTGGAAACTCAGGAGGGGGTGCTGGTCCAGAACGCATGGAACATCCAGCACCTCCGGAGGTTCTACCCCTAAAAAGGCCCAGAGCCTGTGAAGAAGGCGAATGCCTGTGAAGCTGTCGCGTTTTGGAAAAGGCCAGAGCCTGTGAAGAAGGCGAATGCCTGTGAAGCTGTCGCGTTTTGGAAAAGGCCCAGAGCCTGTGAAGAAGGCGAATGCCTATGAAGCTGTCGTGTTTTGGAAAAGGCCCGGAGCCTGTGAAGAGGGCAAATGCCCGTGAAGCCTGCTTCCCCCAAGAAAGTCCCGGAGCCTGTGAAGAAGGCCAACGCCTGTGAAGCTCGCCGCTCGTGACACTCTCACGTAATAATGAGTTGGGGCTGTACACGCCCCGGAGTCTCGGAGCGCTGGCCTCAGGCCCTGGGGCTCCCTCCCACGCCTAGTGGCAGCACTTAGCTCCGCGCTGGTGAGAAGACGTCGAAGACTAGATTAGGTGCCGGACGCGGCTTTTTCATTTGCATTCCGCAGTTGGCTTGTTCATTCTCATTCGAAGTTTTATTCAAGTTGTTGCCGTCTTTGCCTTGTGGTTCTTCGACTTTTCACTCTCCTGCCTCGATTTCTCTTATGCAAGGCCTCGCGAGGGGGGCAGTCGAGCGCCCTCGCGAGTGTTCCTGTCCTAGTCGTTCAAAGGTTTCGCGACCTGAGTCCATTATAGGAGCACCCCTCCATTCCGTTCCCCACGGGCACCGCGACACAAACACAGGGCCTGGGTCGGTCGCCCCCCCCACAGCTGGGGCCGGGAACTATCCACGCGCGGGCCTGTAGCCGGAAGGCACGATAACGGAAGCAAAGCGATGATTAACAGCAATAACCCAAACACGCCCCTGCGGGGCTCCACGCTACTGTCTTTTTATGCAGGAAAGAGGAAAAGAAAGAACAAATCAGGCGCAGCTCGCCTCACACCGGCCTGCAGGGAAGACTCGAGCTTCCTCTGGGGCTCAGGCAGACTCCCTCTCACGCGTCACCAAGGCGCAACGGCGGGCAGACACGCTAACACCTCCCAAGCAGGTACGACGGCGTGGAGGCTGACCGCGGCCACCGCTAGAAGAGTCGTTGCCTGAAGAAGAACCGGTGAATCTTGGGGAACCCTGAGCGCCGCCAATCACGCGAGCGCTGTCCTCTCCATCACCGCCGGGGCTGGGTTCCCGGCCGCAGTCGTCGTCCTCAGGGTAGCACCCTGCACGGCGACCGTCTTCCCCAAACACCCTCATGTAGAGGGTGGCATCGCCGTCAAACTTGAAGTGCAGGGTGCACCGACGGCTCAGGCCACGCGCGCGGGCAAACGTCTGCCAACCGTGGGTCAAGGCCAGGCTCCCGGCTGCGGAGACCTCCAGTGAAGCCCATGAGGCCCGGCTGTAGCAGCCGTCTGCCTGAAGCCAGAGGCCGCCCGGGGCGCCGGCCGGGAGCTCGCCGAGGAGGAAGCAAGGAAGTTGAAGCTGGGTGCTAGTCGGCTCTGCCGACCACACAACGAACTCCAGCAGCACCTCTGTAGCGCTAAAGCGCGGCCTAGGGGAACGCGCGACCGAAGCGCGCCCCCCGGCCGTACCAGTCCGCTCGTCACCGTGCTGGAAATCGTCTCCACGGCCACGGGGAGCTGTCGTGGTGGCCACAGGATGTTTGCGAGGGCGCCCTCGGCCGCGCTTGGGCGGGGGAGAGGCAGGCTCAACCTGGCGAGCCTTCCCCTTCTTTGCGGCTGAGAACCTCCTCGACGGGGCCATGAAGAAGAAGGAGAAGCGAGGGGGGATGAACTAGAAGGGCGCGCGCCAATCCGTACTTATAGCCGGCGAGGGCCAACCGTCGGCCCCCATGATCACAGGTAATCATGACCCGCTTTGCATGCAGGGACTTGTCCAATCCGCGCAGTTACCGAGCCGCTGTGGGGAAGTGGAGATGCCCACGTCCAATCAACCGCCACGCGGCGCCCAACGCCGCAGGCTGTTAGGGCCCGCGGCGCTTCGCTCTTTCCCTTTCGCCTCCCTGCACGGCCAAGTCCAGGCGCGCCTTGGGCCTGGGGGCTACTGTCGGCGTTCTGGGAACAGGGGTCCCCAGACTTGCCTTCCTGCGGCCCGCGGCGTGGCTCAAAAGGGGGCCCAGTGCGGCCCATCTTCATCAACATAGCCCCAAGACCCTCGCGAGGGGCCAAGCCTCGCGGGGCGGACGACACGGAGCTTCCTCAAGCACGGCCTCATCAGGCTGGCTCGCGAGGAGGCGGAGAGATCAAGGCGGGGTACCTCATGAGGTGCCCGTGGCGCAAGCCATGACGACCAAAGGCGCCAGGCGGGCGCCAGCCGCGCAGTGTCCTCCTTTCCTCTTTGGTGCAAAGGGAGCGAGCACAGGCGAGAGCATCAAGCAAAGGCACCCGTTTCAGTGCAACGAGACCAAGACCAGTCCAATGGCAAGGAGGAAGTCATTGTGGAGCCCAAGCCAGCGTCACCACCAGAGCCTTTGGCAGGCGAGGACCAACTTTAGTCAGGATAAGTGTACCAGATGTTCCCCTTCAAAATGGCCAATTGTTGGCACCCTTCCCGCTCAATATTTGGGAAGAGGCCCAAGGCCTTTGCCTATAAATAGGACTATCCACCCACGGGGTAGGGGGGATCGGAGATCGGATCGAAATCAGAGAGAGAATCAAGAAGAGAGAGAGAGAGAGAAGGGCGATTGAACTCCTCCTAGCAGTTCATCCCCCCAGCCAAGAACAGACCCTCGCGAGGCTGTTCTTCCTTGTATTGCTCATCATCATCAGCCCAAGAGGCAATCCACCACACCACACACTGGAGTAGGGTATTACACCACAACGGTGGCCCGAACCAGTATAAACCCTGTGTCTCTTGTGTTGTTCTTTCCATAGCTTAGATCTTAGCGAGGCGGAGGGGTGCAGGTAGGTAGAAGGCGAAATCTCCGCGCGCACCCCCAGTGTTCGAACCTCAAGGGTCTGCCGGAACCCAAAATCCAACAGCCTCCTTGGTTCAGCCCAACCTGGATGAAAAGCATAAGGGGCCATTGGGGGCTGCCCCCATCCTCCATTGTAGCCTCCCATGTAGTATGGAGCATGGGGGGTGGCGCCATCCATGGTCCCGGTGCCCATGACCCATATGGCCTTGTGTGATGCTAAAATTCTTCCCGAGGAGGTGACCTTGAGCGCTTCAAATTTAATGCTCGGTCAGAGCTAGAACCGGCCGCTTGATTGGCATACTTGGACAACAACATATCAAAGATTGGCTTGATTCTCTTGCGCTGCACTTTAGCTTCATTCGTCTTCCACTTGCCAACCTCTGGACTCTTGGGCTTAACAAATTTGACATGAGTGTTCTCTTGCACTTGTGGTTGCCCCCCGAGTGTAGGATTCTTGATGGTGATCTTGATTACCTCCTTTCCACCGGGTTGCTTGTCAAGCACAACTTGTCTCCCCAAGACCTTGTCGCTCTCCTTATTTTTCCTGGGCTCACCAATGACAATATTATTTTTATTAGCTGATTCAGCTATGTTGGGCCGAATTAACATCTTCTTCCCCTCCAAATCCATGGTGTTCATTGGGAAAGGCTGCTTATCAACTTGCATCTCAGAAAAATTCAATCGTCCATCATTAATGGCCGATTGTATCTGTCGTCAAAAAACATTACACTCATTAGTAGCATGAGACAAAGAATTATGATACTTGCAACAAGCACGACGTTTCAGCTCTTCGAACGGCGGTAAAGTATGAGATATTCTAATAATCTTGGCTTGCGACAAAGCATCGAATATTTTATCACACTTAGCAATGTTGAAAGTAAATTTCATCTCTTCATCACGATTCTTACGAATCGGCTTTAAATCATTGCAAGTAAACGGTTTGGCCTTAGATGGCCAAACAAATTCAGCAACATAAATATCACCCTCATTGTCTGAGTGATCACTATGATACTCAACCATATTCATCTTAGGACGATCAGTTTTATATCTATGCACCTCTTTCAGATCTTTGCTTCGGCTTTCCTGAGCCAAAGCCCTTTGCAAGACTTGGTTGATATTTAAAAACTCATGTCCTTCTAGCATTTCTCTAATGTGAGTTCTCAAACCACTAAGCATAAGATCAGCCAAATCTCTCTCGGTTATCACCAAACTATAGTACCGGTTTTTTGTATCTCTAAATCTTTTGACATAATCGGAGACCGATTCATCATGCTTTTGCTTAACCGATGTAAGATGGGATAGTTTAAGCTCATTTTCACCACTGTAGAAGTGATCATGAAACTTTTCCTCCAATTGAAACCATGTAGTAATAGAACCGGGTGGTAATGCAGAAAACCACGAGAAATCTGTACCGGTTAAAGATAAAGGAAAATAACGTATTGAGTGATGTTGCATGTGGTTGTGGCGCATGGTGAATATGATTTCTAATAGTTGGTACAGTGCTAGTCGGAAGAGATGATGGTGTGTATGTTGTACCATAGTTCAGTAGCAATCCACTTGGACTTGTCGAACCGTAACCTAGCAATGAAGTTGGATTCACTGAACTTGGTACGCTCATGGCAGGATTAAAGGGCGGAGCAACAAGTTGGTTTGTTTGACTGGGATAAGAATTCAACGGCACGGGCGGCGCCGATGAAATAGGTAAAGTTGGACTAAAGTTTTCCACACCAGCAGACATACTACCACTACCATGATATGACTGAGGAGTATTATTTCGAGCAATATTATTGTCTATGATAGCTTGGTAAATAAGATCATTATTCTGAGCAATAAGAGTAGTAATTTCAGCCGACTGTTCAGGAGAGAAGATTTTGCTTACAGTTGGTTCTACCTGCTCATTGTGAAGAGGAGGAAACTTGATTTCTTCAATTGAAGTGATGTTGCCTTGGTGATCCTTTTTGAACTTAGCAAGGAACTCCTGCATCTCCTTCTCTTCACGTGCCTTCTTGTACTCCTCAAAACCTTGGCGATGTTCTGCCGATAATTCCCCAAAATTGGGCTTGATGATGTTATCGGCATTCACTTCAGATGGCTTGGGAAGATCGACCATGATGGATGATGATGATTACTCTTTTTCCCACAGCGGAGTCGCCAAAAAGTGTGTTCGCACACGAACACGTCACGTGTACCCTCGACGATGAGGGTGATGCACCGAAGCTCACGTTGAAGGAGTCTCACCAGAAGCGCGATTCGCAAGTTGATCGGCAAGAGCTTTTGAGGACCCGAAATCCTACACTCCCGGGAAGGACCCCGTCGGGGAGTGTGGCGGCTATGGGCTGCCCTAGGTCGGCCAAGCCGCCCCTAGAGCCTCGCGATTCGCAGCTCTCCAACACGAAGAACGACGTAGAATGAGGGAGCAAGAACAAGGGAAGGACAAGACGTAGATGAAAAAGTTGTAGATGTGTTTGCGATTGTGTGTTGTTTCAATCGGCCATCACCCACAACATATATAAGAGGCGGCTGGACTTCCCGAACAAGCAAAGGATTTATCTAGGCTTTCCTTACAAGAAAATACATCAATTCACGTCCAAAATCATAGTCAAATTCGGACTGGTTTTATCCGAACTTTCTAGAATTGTTCGGTTTAAACTGGCTGTACTTTGAGGGTCCTTTTTGTGGTGAAAAACGACCTCGGATGGAAACGAGCCCAAAAGCAATCTTGACCATTTCAACGAGACGAACATCTTTCATGTTGAACGTTGTTTCATCAAAGGTCATCTGGAGGGTCAAATCGCTCGTTCAATACAGCTAATTACTCACGCAGATCCTCAGACATACCCACATATGTGTCTGGTTCTGGGCGTCATATTTTGCTGCTGGAGGGTCTCTCTGTACGGGCTCTAACTTTTACATACAACCTCGGATTGAGACGATCTTTATATCAAAATCAATCTTTTCGACGAGACACACAACTTTCTTGTTGAAACTTTCTCCATTTGAAGTCATATTCATTGGGTTACTGGACATTCTTTAATCTGGTGTCGACATGAGGATCTCTAAACTTGTCATAACTTTTACATCCAAGCTCCGTTTTAGACCATCTTCATATTCATCTTCATCTTCTCGAAAAGAGCCATTTCATGATGACTTTCAATATTAAGTTTGAATTAATCTTGGCATAGCTTCAAGCCACTCTTTATAAACGTGCCACTTTTGAGCGTCAACGGTTAGTTTGAGCTAGTTGGGGCTCAAATAGCCCTAAAGTATCCAAGGATGAGGGTTTAAATTGGAGCAAGTTGCACCGAACCCACCAAAAAAAACTATCCCACCCAGGAGGTGCAAACTGGAGATAGTTCTCATTGGGACCACTGAAAAATCACTTTTCTCTCTCCATCAAGTGCATTTATTGTCAATCTAACCCTGTCACCCAAACACCTCTTTCGCTACAGTTAGTTCAGGGTTAGTCATGAGTTAGTCTAACCTCTAGCTAAGTTAGAGTATCCAACAGGAGTAGTAAAGGACATGCAAGTTGCTCAAAGCATACAGTCAAATTCGTACGTGAAAGGATTTTTTCTTTTTGAAAACGGAATGTGAAAGGAATTTTTTTAGAATGCTCTTGGCATGTCGCTAACATGTGATGAGTTAACTGACCTCAATAGATGGCAAAAACGCCAGCCTGCCGCACTTTGAGAGAGACGAGGAGGGAGAAGTGATACGGGCTGCTGGATTACTAGAGATAGGTGTCGCACGGAAGCCAAGAAATATGGTGATAGCGTGCGTTAGCCATGTACTAGTATGATGTAACTACACTAGGCTGCCATGTTTCGTACTCTTCCAGTCCACTGTGGAGATGATTGGTTGATTTTATATCGCTGAATAATATAAAATATTATGAGTGCAGACGCTCCACCCCGAGGTTCCTTGCTCCTTCTCGTTAATCGGGAATCTATGTTCTTCCACTCTATTTTTTACGTGAGCTTTGTTCATCCTTTTGCCAACATGCGAGACATCTAGCATCAAGGTACACGTGTCATGCAAGGATCGTTCGATCTATATGAAGAACACGTGGGACTAGAACTACAAGATGGACATGTACCCAGGAGTGGACGTGCGAACATGTGTAATGTAGCGCGGTAAGTGAAGTAGAAAGGCACAAATAGTATGAACATGCGTGGCATATAGGCATTTGTCTCTTACTACCACTAAATGTTGCACGTGCAATGCCTGGTGATGTTATGGAGTACGTGACTAAGTACTCTACTACTACTATATTAATTGGAGGCACATATTAGGTTTTATATTTGTTTACGTGTATGCCCCGAGACCTTCCAACTAGACGTGTCTTTCTCTCCGGGTCGCACTTTGTATCGTTCATACCACTAGTACAGTAGTACTAGTACGTGTGGTCTCCTACCCAGAAGTGGAGACGCTCTACCACGCTATTCATGTCCCACTCCTTTCGCTGACGTGTGGGACATCCAGCATGTGCCGTCTGTTTGGCACTCCTTCGTCATAAGAGTTGAAACACTAGCATTCATCAGAAATAAAAAATAAATATAAATCACCAGTGATACTATACCACATGGTTTCCTTGCTCCTCGATATCGGAAAGAATACTTCCGCTCTATGACATGTGGGACGTCGACCATCCTGGTCCACTTGCCATGCCTCCAGAACTCCAAGGGAGAGTCACCCCGGTCGTCACCCCGGTCAGCGGAGATCTATCAAATCACAGGCCCAACCTTACCCACTGTGAAGTTGCTCGGATGAAGGAACCATCATGATTTCGTTGAATTCCGCTTCTTGAAGAAAACTACTGTACCAGCAGTACTGCTAGCTATAGTAGTTACTCCAGCAGAGGCCTCCTTTGGTTCATAGGATAGGAATTTTATAGGAATATGAAAATCATAGGAAGTGAGATGACATGCATCTCAATTCCTATAGAGAAAGATATGCCGTTTGATGCATAGGATAGGAATTTTTCCATTGAGTCTAGGCTAATGTACTGGTAATTTGCTCTAAAAACTACAGTAGTAACTAGTAGTACTGGTACATGCTCGTAATTAATTAATCAAACGTATGGGCGACACAGATACACACACTAACTACTAGTACTACTACTTCTCACATGCTGGCCAGACGCCGTCATTCTCCTTCCCGGCTTTGTCGGCGACACCCCACCGTTCTTGGATCTCCGCCGACCTCTCCGCAGCAGCGCGTGCGTCCTCTTATTTCTTGCGGTGGCGGGCCTCTCTTTTCTTGAGTGCTTTCTGACTTTTCTGCTCCCTCCATGCGGCTTTGGTCGCCTCTTGCTCTACTGCCCATTCGGACTTGGCAGCTTCAAATTCCTCCCACATAGGTGTGAGGTCGCGAGCGGCGATGAACTCGGCACGACGGGATGCCACCGCTTCCCTACCATTCTGTGTTCGGTCATGGGCGGCGAGGAAGTTGGCGCAGCAGGATGCCATTGCTTCCTTACCGGTTAGTGTGCGGCGCGGTGGCATGAACGATGCGTGGTGACAGCTCTGGTGGTCGTCGAGGGCTAGCTGGCGACAAGAGTGGTTGCATGGACGCCTGGTTGTCAATACGTGCCGCATACGCTTCAAAGGATCGTCATCCATGAGTTCACATTTTACCACCACGCCAGCGTCTGACCGCCCTGGCCTACCGAAACCCCTTCCATCGCTAGTGCGCGCTTCCCGCCTAAAACGATCACTGTCTCTCTAGAACGTCAATGCCACATTCACCGGCCTTAACTGCAAGTGTAGTTGGTGTGTCACTGACATGCGGGAGAGATGCCTGTTGGGCCCACATGTCAGTGATACAACGCACCTGCGGTTAAGTCACTGAAGCAGCGTCCGCATTCACGCGACCTCTCACTGGCACCGACATTGCAGCAGCGCGACGGCCAAGAGAGTGCCACCCGCACGGGATCCCGGTGCAAGCGACTGTTCTGCATTAATGACACCACAGCTATCCTTCCGTCTGCCGCCCACATTAATGACACGTGGCTACCGACGAACCTACTCCGGCGCCAGCCGTCCATCCGTCTGCCGCGACTCATTGCCATTCGCCTACTATATTAACTTGAGCCCCAGCACCCAGCCATAGCCAAAGACCCACACTCATGCTCCTCCGGTCCCTTCCTTTTGCCGGCACCACTCCAACCATGGCCTCCTGGCGCTCCAAAGCTCTCTTGCACATATTGTCACAGGAGCAGACGAAGGACATCGGCGGCCCCGCTCCGGGCGCGCTACCATGCTCTCTTGGACGTACTGTCGCAGGAGCAGACGAAGGAGATCACCAGCTTCCTCGGACGCCCTCCGGCGCCACGAGCACGAAGCCGGTGCGCGTGTGCGGGTGCAGCTAGCAGCGATGAAGAGTAGTACATGGTAGGTCGCCGCCGCTTTGTTCCTAGGAAGGCCACCGCTCCTCCACTCAATCGACGCCAAGCTTGGTAGGAAAAACATCGGCGGCCGATTAGCCGCTTTACGGCGTCGTGGAGGCGGAAATCTTCAGAACCTAGTGCTCCGGAGGAGGAGGTTATTGAGGCGGATGAGGAGGAGGCAAAGGCAATATCCGTCTTTCTCAGGTTCATGGCCGGACATGGTGGTCGGGCGCCAGTGATCGTTTAGATTAGGTTTACAGTAGGTTTTAGTATGGTTTGTGCGAAATATGTAATGAATTTCGTCCAGTTTATAGGAAAAGTTTTTGAAAATGTAATGAATTTCATCCGGTTAATTTGAAATTTGCTTTGTTTGCATGAATTTCGTCTGGTTAGTTCATATAGGCATCGAAAGGTATGCGGGCAGCATTGGATGGCATACATCAGTGTCCTCAGACAGATGCTGGTGTAAATTTGAGGGCCAGCACTGGAGATGCCCTAAGTATCATGCTATAATCGCTAATAGTGCTCCATTATTTCACAGGGAACAGTTTTCCCTCGGTCAAAATCAGATCCGCCGTGTTTCGCACTCCTCCCACGTAATGGTGTAGACTCTTGCTTACATAAAAATGGAGCAAGTGGACGGCACTGTAGGACGTCATATCACTCAAACTAGCCCGCCTAACACGCGGGAAAGCACCACCCTCGTCATTTTGTTCTGGATTTCTATGATCGATCGCGCGAAAATGTTACGCTTTGCAAGTTCAAAAGGAAAAGGCGACATACTTACGACTCATACGCGTCGCACCCACGACAGTACGGCTTGCACGCTGCTCACCAGAGGGGACACACATTGTATCGTATTTTCACTAACATGTGGGACTACAATTGAATAAACCATCGATAGCCGAAATCTAATCGCTCGGCGGGCGTCGGCTTAGAAGAGAGAGATGGGGTAGGGAGAAGAGATCGCCCGCCCGCTGCGCACGAACTCCAAGAAATATATATATAGTGATAATGTGAGGTGGGCCACGGGGGAGTCCGGAGTAAGTGAAGTAGAAATGCACATATGGTATGAACATACGTGGCATATAGGGTGTGTTTGGTTGCGTGCTCATCTCAGCATAGTTGTTCCCTCTTCATGCATGCTCAACTCAACACCCCTCTTCATGCATGCTCTCTTCATGCATGCTTCTAGTGTATTTGTGCTAAACTAGTGTGGACTCATGCACCCTCCATACACTCTACCAAACACCCAAAAGTGGGTCGAGAAGGGAACTCTTGGGCAGCATTTGTCCCTTACTATGTACTCCCTCCATTCCAAATTACTCGTCGTGGTTTTAGTTCAAATTTGAACTAAAACCCCAATGAGTAATTTGGAACGGAGGGAGTACCGCTGAATGTTGTACGTGCAATGCACGGTGATGTTATGGAGTACGTGCCTAAGTACTCTACTACTACTATATTAGTTGGAGGCACATATTTGTAACGCCCCGGACACACCCGCCGGTGGTCGTTACTCCTGGCAGGATCTAGACTGGCCACATAGATCAATACTAGTCTTTTCTGCGCACTTTGTCCTCACTCGTGCGCACCTGGTAGCAACTTCCCGGTCGGTCACCCATCCTGACACTACTCCAAGGTGAGCACGCTTAACTTTGGAGTTCTGTCCGAATGGGATCCTGGAAAAGAAGGAATTCCTTATTGATATGAGTAGTCTATCATCCCTAATAAGCCAGGCCATCACATACACCCCCACTCAGATGAACCGACGTCCTCGTCGGGCCACAAGAACGTTCCCTCTTGGCACATACGTTTGTGCTTCCAGTCCAGTACATGTGCCATGCCGTGTGCCATGACGGGTCACAAACGTCATGAACAACATGACCACGCACCGATCCGCAACCATCCGTGTAACCGCGAGGGTCGGCTCTGATACCAACTTGTAACACCCCGGACACACCCGCCGGTGGTCGTTACTCCTGGAGGGATCTAGACTGGCCTCACAAATCAATACTAGTCTTTTCTGCGCACTTTGTCCTCACTCGTGCGCACCCGGGAGCAACTTCCTGGTCGGTCACCCATCCTGACACTACTCCAAGCTGAGCACGCTTAACTTTGGAGTTCTGTCCGAATGGGATCTCGGAAAAGAAGGAATTCCTTATTGATATGAGTAGTCTATCATCCCTAATAAGCCAGGCCATCACAATATTAGATTTTATATTTGTTTACGTGTATGCCCCGAGACCTTCCAACTAGACGTGTCTTTCTCTCCAGGTCGCACTTGGTATCATTCATACCACTAGTACTACTACGTGTGTTCTCCAACCCTGAAGTGGAAGAAGTGGAGACGCTCTACCACGTTGTTGTTTTTTTGCGCTGGGCTCTACCACGCTGTTCATGTCCCACTCCTTTCGCTGACGTGTGGGACATCCAGCACGTGTCGTGTTTCGAACTCTTCGTCGTAAGAGTTGAAATGGCATTCATCAGAAATAAAAAAATAAATATAAATCAGCAGTGATACTATTTTTTTTGAAAAAATTATACTGGTCTACCCCGGTCGTATCGCAGGCCCAACCTTTCCCACCGTAAGTTTGTCGGACAAAGGAACCATCATGACTTCGTTGAATTCCGCTTCTTCAAGAAAACTCACTATACCCGCAATACTGCTACCACACACGAAGACTGGATGGCACGGTACCACGTCATATCACTGAAACCCAATAGGCCATCCTAAAAAACCACTAGGCCAAACTAGCCCGCCTATAGGTCATCTATTTTTGAATGGAGGGATTATGTCTCTATACTGCTATGATTTTCTGTTGTACGTCTCTGTACTTTTGCTACGATTTTCCCACCCTATGAACCAAATGAGGCTGAATGTATCCATGTCGACTAAGCCTACAATTTTAGGAGCTTGGGCTATTGGCCGATCGACGATGGATAAGTATAAGCGTACCAGAAGCTCATCAGCCCCAACATTTCTCTTTGGTGAGTGTTTTGCAAGTACTATAGCTCACACAATAGCTAGCCTACTAACACCAAGAATCATCAAACAAGCCCTGCTGATATGATAAACAGTTCAAACTTACATCTAAGCATGCCATATATTACATCAAAAGCTGGTGAGGATACATCTGTTTCAATAACTCGGAGAGGGTTCGCATGATTCACTATCAAACAAAAGTAGCAAGTACCTCCCACACAAGACAGTGCACTAGCCCTAAGATGGTTTGATAACACGCATAGTTCTGGTACTTAAACACAGGGCAATGCAAACTATACTGAAGGACTAGCACGACCAACTATTTCTTGTCATCAATCTCTCAGGAAATGACCACAACACGGACAGCGGCATGTGAATCGATCTCTGGGGCGATGTCCACAGAATTGACCGCGACATCGGAATCAATCTCTGGGGCGATGTCCACAGGATGGACAGCGGCATCGGAATCGATCTTCGAGGCGATGCCAACAGGATGGACTGTGGCATCGAAAACGATCTCTGGGGCGTTGCCCACAGGACGGGACGCGACATCAGAATCATCAAGGATGTCCACCGGCACCTGCACAACCCTAACATATTAGCAATAATATTGCAAATAATCAAAAACCACAACTACGGTAATCTCTACTCTTATAAAAAACAAAGTTGGTGAAGATGGTGTTCCTGTCATCCTGCAATATAGGAAGGAAATTGTGGCAATTTTGCAAAAAGATACCCACACCCCTCTCCGCATTTGAAAATAAGGCATTCCCTCATTCATCCTTTTCTCCCACAAGATAAAATACTCATACAAATGCATCTTGATGTTCCGTGCAGCGCATGGGCATCTTTCTAGTACGCCATTATTTTTTTACCTTGTGCAGCTCACAGGGGGATCCCATCCCTCCGGGGGCCATCTCATCATCCTCGATGGGGGCCATCACCTTGCCAGGGGAATACTGCTTCTCAAGAAAAACTATCTCCAGATACTTGGCCTTGAGCCTCTCATAGGTGGCCTTTAGAGTTTCTGTTGTAGGCACGGTGGGGCCCTTGCTGTTCTTCCAACTTTCTTTGAAGAGTTCGTCCGCTAACATCGTCAACTCTTTGGACAGTGCTTGTTTCTTGGAGTTCTTCGTCTCCACAGGTTGGCCCGCCAACATGGTAAACTCGTTGATCGGTCCTTGCTTCCCGGAGATTGTTGTCTCCAGTGGGTTGTCCGCCAGCAACACTTTGCCTAGTGCTCCAGAATCCATCAATGAAGTGACAAACAAAAAGCAATCGAAAGGGAACCACAATCACAATGAAAACGGGAAAAGAATAGGCTGTGAGAATCGGTCGGTGCTTCGCAAAAACAAGATTCTTGGAATGAAAATATAGCAGCATCACTAATTCTCCCACCTTTCCTTCATCGGTACAGAAGAAAAATGGTAGAAGTGAGTAGCCTGGAGTGAGGTTTTGTTCAAGAAAGGGGAGAAAGGGATTCAACGAGTGTTCGAGTGAAATGATGGTTGCTTCGTCTAGTCCAACTTCGAGGCCACTTTACCACTGCTGGTAAAGGTGTGAGTTTTGTGATATGACGGGTCAGGACAGCCACACCAGGGTGACCGATGAGTTTCGACTATAGCACCTCGCTGTGATTTGGTGGATGGCACGCGGGCCTGGATGCTTTGATGTCCCGCATGTAGATAGGGCGGCTAGTCATATAGGAGTGCTCAATATTGTGCAATGTGACCAAGGCGGAGAGGAAAATGAGAGAACTATGTAATTAATGCATGAGTTTAATTAGGGTAGTTTTGTAAAGTACGAGATACATTCCTCCGATCGCAAAATGCCTTGGTTGATGAGATTTGAGATTTGAGCCCTATAAGACCATGGTTAATAGTATAGCCAGATGCTGGCTATAAGCCATTGCCGTGTCATCTACATCCCATCTTATAGCCAACATGTACAATAGTAGATCAAAGGAGTGTACTACTTTTTTATTATGTGGCCCACCTTTCATTCTCACAAAGTGCCTAGGAGCACGTGCTAGAGATGGCTCTCCATGAAGAGCCCGCTTACATTCTCTCTCCTCTTCTCTTTCCTCCAACAAAGCAGAAATATACTAGTTTAATCCTTATAGCCCACTAACTCAGCTATATTGTACTTGCTCTAAACCGGAAGGGAGGGAGTACTGCACGCGGTGTAGTCTAGTCACTTGTTGAAATCTCTAGAAAGGCAAATACTCCTTTCCGGTTTATAGGGCTGTACTAGCAAGTACTAGTACTACAATACTGGGCTCAAATAGCAATTTTGTCTCATGCAAGAGCCTGGCTATATGCGTGCTCCAAGGAACCGCACCACACGAGTGTTCGCAACTGCCACGTTCGGGTTGCGCTTGGCTCTTCGCCTCTCCGAGAAGACGAACAATGATGTTACTCCTACTTCAACAGTATCGAATCCACTGCTGCATGTCTGTCCACCTCGTGGGGGAGGGATAGCGTGTAGCGAAAGCTCCTACTAGTCGTGCCAGCCACCATGCTCATGAGCGAGGGAGGGACGCAACTTCATTGACTTACTGCTCCTGCCTTTTCGTCTATGACAGGTGTGCCCAACAGGTGGTTGGCCCACGTGTCATGCAGCCAAAGGCAGGTGCAGTTAAGGCACCGGAGCTCAGTCCGCGAGGGAGAGGGCGTTTTAGTAATCAAACTTTTCGGTCTTGTACAAGTTGACACGACACATCAAAGCACTACACTCGATAGAAGTCTTTTTACACATTTCAAATGGACTACAACATATGGATGTGTGTAGACATATTTTGCTTCGTATGTAGTCACTTGTTGCAATATCTAAGAAGACTTATATTTGGAAATGGAGGGAGTGCAACGCATTTCGTGACTTCCCTTTTGATACTTGCATGTGTTGATTTGATGCACCTTGCCAAATTTTGACTATAAATTTAACGAACCAAATTTTCATGCATGTCACAAAAAATTACGGGGCTGTTCGGATTGTGACTATGTTTGTCTTATGTTGCCACATTATTTTTCCCACACTTGCCTAACTTGAGTTGCTCAAATTGTTAGACACACTTTGGCTTGCCTAAGGAATCTTGCCACACTTTTTGTGTCTATGACATGTGGGGTTCACTACTAATAAAAAAATTATTGTCTTAGGTGTGGCTAATAAAAAAGACTTATATTTAGGAACGGAGGGAGTAGAAAATATAAATAATAATGCATGTTGGGGCAACCCACGTTTCTGATAATTTTAGACATGGTCTTGTTCACAATTTTTATGAGGGGGTGGTTGTTCATTTAATGGAGGGACTTGTACCAGACTTGAACGATACAAAGTGCGACCTGGCACACCATAACACCACTTGGAAATAGGGGGTAGCTATCTCAGAAAACAATCAACAACTAAAAAAACGGCAACCTGGCACGTAGTACACAATTTTAAATGATTGTTTTGATGGAGTGAAAAAGGAAAACTATCCCACTACGTATATATAGGCTGAAGCCTCCGCACTTGCTTGCCAGGGTTGCTCTATTCACACACTCTCATCCTCTCCAGATCTAAACAAGATAGGGGTGGTAACACTGTCTTTCTCCCTTAAAAAACAATGGCTTTCTATCCTCACCGCTGGTTACAGATTCGGACGTATCCCCCTCCGCCGGTGAAGGGAGGAGGGGCAGCGTTTAGGCCGTCGTCGATGACGAGGGAGGAGACCCACTGCCGGCTGCACCATTATCTCTGGCCGAGCACCTGCACGAGAGGTCGTCCGATCCCTTCGTCGTTGCCCTAGTGTGGGCGGATCCGGCCTCCCGCCGCCCACCTATCCACATCCTGACGACCTTCAAGTATATCCTCCTTCGAAACCGTCTTAGCTGTACTTCCCCAGCTTGCTACGTCGCTGCATGTGCATCATTTTCTACCTCTCAGCCCCTCTCGATTGGATGGTCCAACATCACCTATTTTTTTCTTCTATTGTTAGAGGTAAAGCTACTTCATGGAGTCGAATCTTGTACTTGGTTCAAACATGAAATAAAGAGGGTGTGGGGGTATTTAGTATGTACATCAGACTTGGTACAAACAGGAAGGAAAGGGGGTGAAAGTAGTACAAACTGGTCATCCAACTGGTCTCTTGGTCGAAAAGGGAAATATCGGGGTAACGATGTACACAGTGGTATGACCAGGACTAGATTTGCTATCCACACATAGGAGTAGGTGGCTAGATTGAACAAAAATGGGACCAACCCAGATATGTTTCTTGGATGTTTGTTTCTCGGGGCAACAAACTCTGAATCACCACTTTATGCCCCTGTTTAGGTACATGATGCTGGACTACTGGTGCACCCACTGTCCCACGCCCTTATACCAAATATTTAGCTGTTCTTAGTCTAATGCCCCTGGTAAAATGAAGTCATGCCACTGTTATAAGCCATGAGAAGTTTAGCCAAATGTTTTTGCCTGTAATTGTTTGAGACTTTGACTGTTTCTGTTATAGCTTTTTGTGCAAATAGGGATATCCATTTCACCAAGTTGCTATTGTGACATTTTGGTGCACTACACAAAACACTTCTTAAAAGAAGTGACTTTTGTGCTGTTTAACTAGAATGTCAGAATGGAATAGTTGATTCATTTTGGTGAAACTGCACAAAGGGAGATATGTGTTCCAATCCTCATCATCCATATTAACGCCATAACCTTCCTTTAGGTAAGAATGATATTTAATGCATGTATTCATCTCTATTTTGCGACTCCCATGAGAAAATAATGCTATTGTTTACTAGTACACTTGTACTCCCTCACTGACAAAACCAATACAGAAATAGAAGGACAATCATGTACTTGGTTTCACCAACTGGTGAGGAGAAAGAGAAACAGAGGATGAAGAGGAAGAAGAAGAAGAATAAACAGTGCCAAGGTGATCTTGCTGAAGCCAGATGCCTTAGTCGAAGCCATTCAAAGGCTCCGGCAATGTCTACCTTACATGTGAGACGATGATGTGCAAACAGGGATCATGTAGTGCCAATCATACATTTTAGTGGAACTACACAAGACAATACAATGAACTGTATCCCAGCTAGTGCTTTAACTCTATTGGAATTTCTTGGTAATAGTTCGATATAATCTCAGCACTGGTAAACAAGAGTGATTTCAACCATACATTTGAAGTGCACAAAAATATACACTGTTGAGTGATTCCAGTGAGTGCTTTATCATCTCTTATGGGACTACATGAATAAGCTTTTTTCCTCAGGTTTGTACCGGCCTAAGGCCTTCATCCATATTAGTTTGCCGTTATCTCTATTTGTATCGTGCTACTGTCATGAGAAACTCCGTTATCTTTGCACGTTAAAGTTTTGCAACCTATGATACATGGCAATGCTTTGAGTGTTGAGCTAATTGGCACTGATTAAATAAACAAATACATCTCTTTAAGCAAGACTACTATGTTGCTAACTTTACCCATTAAGATAATGAGGGTGCTTCTATTTGTTAGTGTATGTTTCATCAAATAGTCCCACTTTTACAGTAATCTCACTCTCTCAATATATGTGCCAACAGGGATGCTCGATTTTGGTGGAACTGCACAAAAACTTTGGGTGTTTCATTGCCTCGACAGCTTCTGCCCTTTCCTGTCAGTCACTAATCTGGGCTTGCATTCTTCCTTTATTGTCAGTCGCTTGGCCTATGTCGGCTTCCAGTCAAAGGAAATAGTAATT
The DNA here is from genome assembly GCF_018294505.1 of Triticum aestivum. Classification (NCBI taxonomy): domain Eukaryota; kingdom Viridiplantae; phylum Streptophyta; class Magnoliopsida; order Poales; family Poaceae; genus Triticum; species Triticum aestivum. The sequence continues at coordinate 230,588,345 of NC_057809.1, read as the reverse complement.
GATATGCTACCTCACACACGTTGGTACTGGTCTTTATCCTGATTATTGTGCTTGTCATATGTATTGGTAATTCGGTATTGTGCTACGGTTTGTCGATTTCATAAAGGAGTAACTTGGAGCCTGAACTTGCAGGCAAATCATTACATTGGGTGATTTCAATAGAACTGCACAAAAAGATCAGATGGACAGGTACTTATGCTGCTGCTATGTACTCCAAAGTTCACTTAGACAAGCATCAATGTTGACAAGAAGAAGTGCCTATATTAATTCGAGTATCAACTAGCGTCAACCAGTTGTCAAACTCCAAATATTAGGAGAGTGAATGCCAAAAATATCACTTGGCGCATAGCCTAGAAAAACGCAGTCTAGTCTTTGGTCCCAACTTGTGCCTTTTGGTTATCGATAGATATGGTAGCGAACTGTATGGCATGGAGTCTAAAGATTACAGACAAGTTGGTTGACGTGTATATTCATCTGGCACTTAATCAGTCTGCACGCCAGGGATGCTCCATTTTAGTTGAACTGCACAAAAAAATTGGGTGCTTCATTTTCTCAGCCGCCTCCTTTCTCGTGCGCAATGTAGAATTTTGGCGTGCTACAGGAGCAAGATGAGCCAGTAAACTAGTTGGATGAAAGTAGTGGCCAAGTTGCTCAAACCTCCCTCGGCACGAGGCCACTGTTTGAGGATAAACCTACAAGCAAACACTGCTAGGGAAAAGGCTAGCAGCAGCGCGGGTTTTAGGTGTATCAGTAGCGTGGTGACCAGCGCTACTAATAAGGCGCTACAGCTAACACGTAGCAGTAGCGCGTGCTCACCAGCGCTACTGCTACACAGGTGTAGCAGCAGCGCGCTTAATGGAAGCTCGCTACTAATAATAGCTATAGCATGTTTCTCCTGTGCGCGCTACTGCTACTACCGCGCTGCTGCTAACTGTTCTCCACTCGCTACTACTAATTTTAGAAGTTTTTTTGTTTTTTTCGGCATATTTGTTTTGTATTTGAACATGCTTTATAGAAGAATCTTTAGCACATACAAATGTCATCATGATACACATACAAATGCCTGCGAGACCACAAATGTAATCATAGCATATACATACAAATAGTCTCATCATAATCATCATCCAACACAAAGTGGTATCTTGTCATCATCTCGAAAATAGCGATACATGCAAGTCTCGAATACTTGCAACTACAACGTCATCCATCTAAACAAAGGTATACGCAAGAAGAGCTATCACTATGAGTGAGAGTGGAACTATGCAGTACATGAGGTGGCGGTTACGAGTCCTCTCTCGCGCTAGCGTGAACCTCTAGTAGCTAGCTTCTCCTTCTTGTCTGCTTTTGAAGCCTTTATGACTGGCGCCCGAGAACCCATTCACTTGCGCCTGACACTCATGCCACTCGCTGTACACCCCCGGAACCTTCCCTTTGTACACGACATAGCACTTCCATCTCGCCATCAAGAAACTAGGTACCTGTTAGAGATGCATGTTCATGAAGAGGATATACAATCATATATATGCAACAAAATATACTAGAGCAACACCGAAAAAGAAAGTGTTATCAACTAGATGCAACATACAGTACGCAAACCATCATCGAGGCCGACCTGCAAACCTTGCTTAGCAGTCAAATAGTCGACGTACTCTTGTTCACCCTCATAATCCATCTCATCTGCATCTTGGTCAGAAGGCTCAGTTTCTTCGTTGTTCGACATGTTTCCTATGATTAAGTGTCCTCGTTTATTTCTAAAATTATGAATAAATGAGAAATGACATAAAAAAGAAATCTATGTGCCAGCACTCGATATGCCAACTATGTAGCACAAATCATGCCTTTATTCACGGCAAATTTCGGCATGACCTTTGCTAAAAAATGGACATATCGAGCGACTGAAATTCACCAGAACGGAAATGAATCAACATTCCGGCGTAACATAGGCCACTCGGATCATTTACCAAAATTGAACCAAAACATCACAGGTCCAAATGACATGTTCAAATTCTAAACATGACATGTCCAAAACATGACATATCCACATATCACATGTCCAGTTCAAATTTGCATATAAATTTAGCCTACCTAAATTTTATTTAACAAGGGATGTTGATTTGGACAATTGCTAAATTCATAACTAAATAGATAACCTAATTAACCTACTGCCCTAACTAAAACCTAAGTAAATTAACCGAAGAACCCTAGCTAGCAGAGAGAGGGGGGGTTTACAGAGGGTGCAGGGGCGAGGAGGCAGGCCCGACGACGGCCGAGGTTGGGAGGGGAGGAAGAAGAGGAGGGAGGCAAGGGCTGACGCGTCGGGGGCGAGCGCCGGGGTCGGGGGCGAGGGCCGGGTCGGGGGTGAGCGCCGGCCGGGGTCGGGGGCGAGTGCCGAGGCGCGACAGTGTGACGGGGGAGAGAGTGGGGATTTGGGGGGAAAAGAGGCGGGATGAAGCAGGGAGAGTGAGAATTTTGGGTTAAGTGGACGTAGAAGTAGCACATTTAGACAAAACACGCTGCTACTACCTTCACTAGCTGTAGCGCGTTTAGACAAAACGCGCAGCTACTACCTTCACTAGCTGTAGCGGTTTAGATAAAACGTGCTGCTACTACCTTCACTAGGTGTAGTGGTTTTATAAGGAAATCGCTACTGCTAGCTTGACTGTAGCTGTTTTATAAGGAAATCGCTACTGCCAGTTTTCCTTTTTCTTTTCCTTTATTTTCTCCCACTTTTATTTCCCGAGAGAAGTGAACGAAGGGAAGGCAATATATATTGCATCATTTGAAGGTTAAATATGTATGGTTTGTGTTCTGGTTGCCAAACGGGTTCATGCCATTGGTACACGCGCCGAGCATGATGTTCCTTGCATCACATTCAAAATACCGATAGAAACTGTTCAACGCTATCCACTGGCTTCCATCCTTGACGTGTCTCAGCTTCGGATCATCTCCATCGTCGGGCTTCTTCCTCTCCGCATGCCAGCGCATTAGCTTTGCTTCCTTGGGATCTACAAAATACCTCTGGAGACGGGGAGTGATCGGTAAGTACCATACCACTTTCTGGGGACATTTCTTCCTGGCCTTCTTGTATCAAGATGCATTGCACACCAGACAACTTGTTTTTTCCGCGTGCTCCTTCCGATAAATTATGCAATCATTGATGCACGCATGGTATCTAACGTGTGGCAGATCAAGAGGGCACACGTTCTTCTTGGCCTCATCAACACTACTAGGACATAGATTACCCACGGTAAGAACATCCTTTAGGTACTTGAGATGCTCATCGAGGCTAGTGTCTGTCCATTTGTTTTTATCCTTCGTCTTCAGGAGTTGGAGCGTGAAACTCAAGCGGGTCACCTCAGGATTGCAACCATCATACAATGGAGTGTTCGAGTCTACCACAAGTTGCTCCAGCTTAGCCTCCTCTCTAGAAGCAGCTCTCTCAGTACTCGTATCCTTGCAAAGCAATGCTTGAACATGAGGGTCCCGCATGATTGAACTTAGTACCGACGAACTCTGCTGCATGGAGTCCATGTCGTCCTCTCCACCGCCATGTCCGGCCCCTTCTCCGCCGCCATGTCTGGCCCCTTCTCCGCCACCATGTCCGGCCTCTTCCCCGCCGCCATTATCGATCATCTCTTCGTCTCGCCCCGTGTCATCACTGCCTGCCCCGTCGGCATCCTCAACATCATCATCCTCGTCTTCAATTATCCACCAAGTATAGCCATCCATGAAACTAGTCATAAGCAGGTGCGCTTCGACACGACCATCGTCATGGGGGTCGAGCCAAACTATTCCTTTGCATGTTTGACACAGACATAAAACCTGTGTCTGGTTATTTTCTTTCATGTCCTGCACCGCCGACCGGAACCACCTGTCCACCATCGTTCCACTGACCATCGTCAACTCTGCACGGTAATATAATAAACAAATTGATTATAAAAATGCGTGTATGCATCAAAGTCATACAAAAATTCGGCATGACCTTCCTTAAAAATAGGACATATATAGATCTAGAGTTTGCCCGGAATTCGCCAAAACGGAAATAAATTGACATTTCGGCAAAACATAGGCAACTCAAAAGCACAATTTGGCATCAACTCATGCCACACACACAATTTCCATAAACATATCACACACACATAAACATATTTCCATTTTGCAAAAGCATGAAATTTTAATCACCTATATCTCGAGATCGAGCACACGGTGGAGATGATGATGTAGGGAGATCAAAAGTGCACAAAGCTCTTCTTGACAAAGATAGATCTAGTTAGGGGGAAAATAGGTCACTTAACTAAATACTACATCTACCTAGCTACCCAATTTGGGAGGAGACAACTTCAACTAGTGGAGGGGGAAGGAAAAAGAGAAAGGAGATGCATTAATGGAGGTGGTGTAGTTAGGTAGGAGTAATGAAGAGAGAGAAAGGTAGGTAGAAGAGGGAGAGTAATGGGGGAGAAGTATTGAGGAAGAAGAAGAGTGAGAGTGGGAGAGGTAGGGGAAAGGCAGAGGATGGGGAGGGGAGGGGGAGGGTGGGTGGGGAGAAAAGGTGGTGGGTGCGGGTTAGCAGTAGCGCGGGACGTAAACCGCGCTGCTGCTAAGAATAGCAGCAGCGCGCTTTAGGTACAAGCGCTACTGCTAACCGGGACCAAAAGTGTGACAGATTTGAAAATTAGCAGCAGCGACCTCAGAAAAACCGCGCTACAGCTACATCTATAGCAGTTGCACGGCTTGCGGCACCGCGCTGCTGCTAAATGGAGTTGGGTGGGAACTGTCGGTCCATATTTGTAGCAGCGCAGGTTACTCCGAGCGCGCTATTGCTAAGCACTTGTCAGTAGCGGGTTTTCCACACCCGCGCTACTGCTAATTAGCAGCAGCGCTCCTTTTTGAGCGGTGTTGCTGCTAAGATTCTGTGTATAGGGTTTTCCCTAGTAGTGAAAGTTCAGATTGTCTGTGCTTCCTATTATGTACTCGAAAGTTTACTCGTACAAGCATTAATTTTAGATAGAAGTACCATCGACTAAACACCATTTACCAGTTTGTACCCTAGGTAATTAAAGTTCGTCCATGGATCATATTGGCTATGATCTCAATCATTTGGATGCATAAACATATTGAACATGTGTATATCTGAATCTTTTTGTGAATTATCTATGAATATTGTTGTGTGATCTATCAATCATTTGGATCCATAGACATCCTGAACTTGTGTATATATGAATCTTTTGAGTTGTTGATTGTGAATGTTGGCTATGAATATGAACGTGTCCTGTGAACCTGAGTTTGATACGAATGTTTACCTTTTCTATTGTACTTGTGTGTGAACTTTTTAGTATGCCTAGTGTGGGGTCCTGATGTGCTTCTTCAGTCGTGCCGCCGATCCCCTCTTTAATCCAGTTCGCTCGGAGATCTGGTATCATTTTTTTCCAGAGGGCGAACAAGTATCAGCTAGGTCTAGGTTTTGTATTTTAACATGCGTAGCCCACGACACACGGTGACAGTGGTTTCAACTTATTTTTTGAGGTCCATACCGGCCTATGGGCTTTTTCTTAAAGATTGGCAGCCCAATGTATTTTTTAACCACATTATATATATATTTATATTATTACTGTTATCGTATATTTTATAGAGACTTATATATACATTATAAAAACATCCCACGTGTTATTAACTTATAAAAGTAAATGTTTAACAGAAGTTGGCAAGGAAAATCCTGGTTGTTTTTGACTCATGGGCAAGGAAAATCCTGGTGATTGCATACAAAAGCTTGCGAAGATTTTAAGGACCAATGTAATAATAACGCACTCATTTTTATTTTGAGCAATAACTCGCTAATTTGTTAATTATGTATATAAAAATGTGCCTCTCCGGTTTATTTTTTGATATTAATTGCTCCTTCTATCATAACATTATATATATAACGAGCCTAGCTAATTCGTGTATTTGAAGGAAGTGCAAATGGGCTGGGATTCCTTAGAAAATATAAACGGGTCGCATTGACGCGAAATTATTTGTTCACCCAGCCCAGCAAATGGACTGTACATTCTAGAAAACATGGGTTAAATATATGCCACATTTTTGCAAGCTGACATGTGGGCCAATAGGTCGAAGCCTATGCAGGGCATTGTCAACTTGGTCAAAAATGATTATGACATCCACAGCCATTGGATTTATATCCAACGGCTGGCATGCACCTTCAATCTCTCGTCTTCTTCCTCCAGCATCGCCGGGAACGCTTGGTCCGGACTCCGGCGGCTAGCGGCTCTGCTTAGAATGCATCGCTACGAAGCGCTACCCCACCGCCGGCCAGACTATCCTTCCACCACTCCACACCTCCTATTATTCTCCACCGACTGCAGCCCCACGCCGCACTAGAACCAGTTATAACCCTTCTCCTCTCAATCTGCGACTCCACTGCCGCGTCTTCCCATCTCCGAGTCGTTCCCGTCCGGGGCCTCGCCGTCGTCCACTGCCTCGCTGCGCTCGGTGCGGCCTGGTCAACAAACGAGAGTCATCGGAAGAGGACTGGACGTGGAGAGCCTGACGGCTGGGACCCACGAGGTCCATGGTCGCTTGCATGGAAAGTTCCTCCTTATTAAGCTGAAAAAATGTTTCCTCCACCTGACAGCTGGGACCCACTGGCTGTGTCTTTGCACCGAAGGAAGTGCCTCCTTGTTGTGCGAAAAAATTATTCCTCCTATTGGGGATATAACTACCAGGTATGACCCGCCCAGGAGGGTCCGGGTCAAACTCCATGGCGTGTTACTTAAAAGAAGCCCGACGAGTATACAAGGCGATGGTTCATGATAAAGCTTGTAATAGGCCCAAGCCTAGAGGCGGCTTAAGGCCCGTAATTGTAAACCGACATGTATGAATAAGACTTGTAAAGTAAGGCATGTAAAAGAAGTCACCGAGTCCGACACGTTGTATGAGCCGACCGGGACTCTGTAGGCCGTAGGGTGTCAACCCGTGTATATAAGGGGACGAACCGGCGGCGGCTTAGGGCAAGAAACAACAGATCGAGAGCCAAGCTAGCTTATTGCGCTCCTTGGTCATCGAAACCAAGCAATACCACAACAACTGGATTAGGCTTTACCTTCATCACAAGGGGCCGAACCAGTATAAACCTCTCGTGTCCTTTGTCCCGATTAACCCCTTTAAGTTTCCTAGTTGCGATGGCTCCACGGCTAAGTCCTTTCACTAGGAGATCTGCAGTGACAATTCCAAGACAGTTGGCGCCCACCATGGGGCCAGCGCACGGTGGATTTGAGTTCTTGAAGGGCAGCTTCTAAGGGCTCAAGGGATACGCTGTGGGCCGGATGACCAAGAGTCATCGCGGAAAGCTCTACATCAACGACGCAGGCTAGGGCCTGTTACGTCCATTTTGCATCATGCTTTTATATCGATATCTATTGCATTATGGGCTGTTACTACACATTATATCACAATACTTATGCCTATTCTCTCTTATTTTACAAGGTTTACATAAAGAGGGAGAATGCCGACAACTGGGATTCTGGGCTGGAAAAGGAGCAAATATTAGAGACCTATTCTACACAGCTCCAAAAGTCCTGAAACTTCACGAAAGTTATTTCCAGAATATATAAAAAATACGGAGCGCAAGACGTACCAGAGGGGGGCCACTCACCAACCACGAGGGTAGGGGGCGCGCCCTACCCCCCTGGGCGCGCCCCCTGCCTCGTGGGCCCCCTGGTGGCCCTCTGATGCCCACCTTTTGCTATATGGAGTCTTTCGTTGAGGAAAAAAATCATAAGGAAGCTTTCGGGATAAGACTCCGCCGCCATGAGGTGGAACCTTGGCGGAACCAATATAGGGCTCCGGCGGAGCTGTTCTGCCGGGGACACTTCCCTCCGGGAGGGGGAAATCATCACCATCGTCATCACCAATGCTCCTCTCATCGGGAGGGGGCCAATCTCCATCAACATCTTCACCAGCACCATCTCCTCTCAAACCCTAGTTCATCTCTTGTATCCAATTCTTGTCTCCAAGTCTGGGATTGGTACCTGTAGGTTGCTAATAGTGTTGATTACTCCTCGTAGTTGATGCTAGTTGGTTTATTTGGTGGAATATCATATGTTTAGATCCTATATTCATATTAATACCCCTCTAATTATGAACATGAATATGCTTTGTGAGTAGTTATGTTTGTTCCTGAGGACATGGGAGAAGTCTTGCTATTAGTAGTCATGTGAATTTGGTATTCATTCGATATTTTGATGAGATGTATGTTGTCTCTCCTCTAGTGGTGTTATGTGAACGTCGACTACATGACACTTCACCATTATTTGGGCCTAGAGTAAGGCATTGGGAAGTAATAAGTAGATGATGGGTTGCTAGAGTGACATAAGCTTAAACCTAATTTATGCGTTGCTTCGTAAGCGGCTGATTTGGATCCATATGTTTCATGCTATGGTTAGGTTTACCTTAATACTTCTTTTTTAGTTGCGGATGCGTGCAATAGGAGTTAATCATAAGTGGAATGCTTGTCCAAGTAAGGACAGCACCCAAGCACTGGTCCACCCACATATCAAATTATCAAAGTACCGAACGTGAATCATATGAACGTGATGAAAACTAGCTTGATGATAATTCCCATGTGTCATCGGGAGCGCTTTTTCTATATAAGAGTTTGTCCAGGCTTGTCCTTTGCTAAAAAAAGGATTGGGCCACCTTGCTGCACTTTATTTACTTCTGTTACTTGTTGCTCGTTAGAAATTATCTTATCACCAAACTATCTGTTACCTATAATTGCAGTGCTTGCAGAGAATACCTTGCTGAAAACGACTTATCATTTCCTTCTGCTCCTCGTTGGGTTTGACACTCTTACTTATCGAAAGGACTACAATAGATCCCCTATACTTGTGGGTCATCAAGACTCTTTTCTGGCGCCGTTGCTGGGGAGTGAAGCGCCTTTGGTAGGTGGAATTTGGTAAGGAAAAATTTATATAGTGTGCTGAAATTTACTGTCACTTGTTACTATGGAAAGTAATCCTCTGAGGGGCTTGTTCGGGGTACCTTCACACTGACCAGTAGAGCAAAAAGTTGCTCCTCAACCTACTAAACCTACTGGAAAAAAATTCTACTTTGAAATTCCTTCGGGTATGATAGAAAAACTGCTAGCTAATCCTTTTGCAGGAGATGGAACATTACATCCTGATGAGCACCTAATATATGTGGACGAAGTTTGTGGATTATTTAAGCTTGCAGGTATGCCCGATGATGTTATCAAGAAGAAGGTCTTGCCTTTATCTTTGAAGGGAGATGCATTGACATGGTATAGGCTATGTGATGATATGGGATCATGGAACTACAAACGATTGAAATTGGAATTTCATCAGAAGTTTTATCCTATGCATCTTGTTCATCGTGATCGCAATTATATATATAATTTTTGGCCTCGCGAAGGAGAAAGCATCGATCAAGCTTGGGGGAGGCTTAAATCAATGTTATATTCATGCCCCAATCATGAGCTTCCAAGAGAAATAATTATTCAAATTTTATATGCTTGGCTTTCTGATAACAATCGCACCATGCTCGATACTTCTTGTGCTGGCTCTTTTATGATGAAGACTATTGAATTCAATTGGGATTTATTGGAAAGAATTAAACGCAACTCTGAAGAGTGGGACCTCGATGAAGGTAAGAAGTCAGGTATGACACCTAAGTTTGATTTTGTTAAATATTTTATGGATACCGATGTTTTCCGTAAATTTAGCACTAAATATGGACTTGACTCTGAGATAGTAGCTTCTTTCTATGAATCTTTTGATACTCATGTTGATCTCCATAAGGAGAAGTGGTTTAAATATCATCCTCCCATAAAAGTAAAAGTAGCTGCACCTATTAAAGTTGAAGAAAAGACTATCACTTATAATGATCCTATTATTCCTACTGCTTATGTTGAGAAACCACCTTTTCCTGTTAGGATAAAAGATCATGCTAAAGATTGAACTGTGGTTCATAAAAGCAATATTAGAACCTATACACCTCCTGAGCAAGTTAAAGTTGAACCTAATATTGTTATTGTTAAGGATCTCTTGGCTGATAATATTGATGGGCATGTTATTTATTTTTGTGATGAAACTGCTACAATTGCTAAACCTTGTGCTAAAGATAAACATAGACATGTTGTAGGCATGCCTATTATTTCTGTTAAAATAGGAGATCATTGTTATCATGGCTTGTGTGATATGGGTGCTAGTGCTAGTGCAATACCTATTGACTTATACAAAGAAATTATGCATGATATTGCACCTGCTGAGTTAGAAGATATTGATGTCACAATTAAACTTGCCAATAGAGATACTATTTCACCAATTGGGATTGTTAGAGATGATGAAGCCTTGTGTGGGAAGACTAAATATCCTGCTGAGTTTCTTGTTCTTGGTTCCCCACAAGATAGCCTTTGTCCCATTATATTTGGTAGACCCTTCTTAAACACTGTTAATGCTAGGTAGACTATGAAGAGGATGTTGTTACTATTGGTTTAGGTGATATGTCTCATAAGTTCAACTTCTCTAAATTTCGTAGACAACACCGTGAAGAGGAACTGCCTAGTAAAGATGAAATTATTGGTCTTGCTTCTATTGCCGTACCTCCTAGTGATCCTTTAGAACAATATTTGCTAGACCATGAAAATGATATGTTTATGAATGGAAGAAGGGAAATATATGAAGTGTTCTTTAAACAGGGACCTATTCTGAAACACAACTTGCCTCTTGAAATCTTAGGGGATCCTCCTCCACCCAAGGGTGATCCCGTGTTTGAGATTAAACCATTGCCTGATACTCTTAAATATGCTTATCTTGATGAAAAGAAGATATATCATGTTATAATTACTGCTAACCTTTCAGAGAAGGAGGAAGAAAAATTATTGAAAACTCTGAAGAAGCACCGTGCTGCTATTGGATATACTCTTGATGATCTTAAGGGCATTAGTCCCACTCTATGTCAACACAAAATAAATTTGGAGAAAGATGCCAAACCAGTTATTGATCACCAAGGACAACTGAATTGAAAGAAGTGGTAAGAAAAGAAATACTAAAGCTCCTTGAGGTAGGTATAATTAATCCCGTTGCTGATAGTTAGTGGGTAAGTCATGTCCATTGTGTTCCTAAGAAGGGAGGTATTGCTGTCGTTACTAATGATAAAGATGAATTGATTCTGCAAAGAATTATTACAGGTTATAGGATGGTAATTGATTTTTGCAAATTAAATAAGGCTACTAAAGAAGATCATTGCCCCTTACCTTTCATTGATCAAATGCTAGAAAGATTATCCAAACATACACATTTTTGCTTTCTAGATGGTTATTCTGGTTTCTCTCAAATACCTGTGTCAGCTGATGATCAATCAAAGACCACTTTTACTTGCCCTTTCGGTACTTTTGCTTATAGACGTATGCCTTTTGGTTTATGTAATCCACCTGCTACCTTTCAAAGATGCATGATGGCTATATTCTCTAACTTTTGTGAAAAGATTTGTGAGGTTTTCATGGACGATTTCTCTGTTTACGGATCCTCTTTTGATGATTGCTTAAGCAACCTTGATCGAGTTTTGCAGAGATGTGAAGAAACTAACCCCGTCTTGAATTGGGAGAAGTGCCACTTTATGGTTAATGAAGGTATTGTCTTGGGGCATAAAATTTCTGAAAGGGGCATTGAAGTTGATAGAGCTAAAGTTGATGCTATTGAAAAGATGCCATGTCCCAAGGACATCAAAGGTATAAGAAGTTTCCTTGGTCATGCCGGATTTTATAGGAGGTTCATTAAGGACTTCTCAAAAATTTCTCGGCCTCTGACTAATTTATTACAAAAAGATATACCATTTGTCTTTGATGATGATTGTGTAGAAGCATTTGAAATACTTAAGAAAGCATTGATCTCTGCACCTATTGTTCAGCCACCTGATTGGAATTTACCTTTTGAAATTATGTGTGATGCTAGTGATTATGTTGTAGGTGATGTTCCAGGGCAAAGAGTTGATAAGAAATTAAATGTTATTCAATATGCTAGTAAAACTCTAGACAATGCCCAGAGAAATTATGCTACTACTGAAAAAGAATTCTTAGCAACTATATTTGCTTGTGATAAGTTCAGACCTTATATTGTTGATTCTAAAGTAACTATTCACATGGATCATGCTACTATTAAATATCTTATGGAAAATAAAGATGCTAAACCTAGACTTATTAGATGGGTTCTCTTGCTATAAGAATTTGATTTGCACATTATTGATAGAAAGGGAGCTGAGAACCCCGTTGCAGATAACTTGTCCAAGTTAGAAAATGTTCTTGATGACCCACTACCTATTGATGATAGCTTTCCTGATGAACAATTAAATGTCATAAATGCTTCTCATACTGCTCCATGGTATGATGATTATGCTAATTACATTGTTGCTAAATTTATATCACCTAGTTTCACATACCAGCAAAAGAAAAAGGTTTTCTATGATTTAAGACATTACTTTTGGGATGACCCACATCTTTATAAAGAAGGAGTAGATGGTGTTATTAGGTGTTGTGTACCTAAGCATGAACAGGAACATATCCTACGCAAGTGTCACTCCGAAGCTTATGGAGGACACCACGCTGGAGATAGAACTGCACATAAGGTATTGCAATCTGGTTTTTATTGGCCTACTCTCTTCAAGGATGCACGTAAGTTTGTCTTATCTTGTGATGAATGTCAAAGAATTAGTAATATTAGTAGACGTCAAGAAATGCCTATGAATTATTCACTTGTTATTGAACCATTTGATGTTTGGGGCTTTGATTATATGGAACCTTTTCCTGCCTCTAATGGGTATACACATATTTTAGTTGATGTTGATTACGTTACTAAGTGGGTAGAAGCTATTCCAACTAGTAGTGCTGATCATAACACCTCTATTAAGATGCTTAAAGAAGTTATTTTTCCGAGGTTTGAAGTCCCTAGATATTTAATGACTGATGGTGGTTCACATTTTATTCATGGTGCTTCCTGTAAAATGCTTGCTAAGTATGATGTTAATCATAGAATTGCATCTCCTTATCACCCACAGTCTAGTGGTCAAGTAGAATTGAGTAATAGAGAACTCAAATTAATTTTGCAAAAGACTGTTAATAGATCTAGAAAGAATTGGTACAAGAAACTTGATGATGCATTAAGGGCCTATAGAACTGCATATAAAAATCCTATGGGTATTTCTCCGTATAAAATGGTTTATGGAAAAGCATGTCACTTACCTCTCGAACTAGAACATAAGGCATATTGGGATATTAAAGAGCTCAACTATGATTTCAAACTTGCCGGTGTGAAAAGGTTATTTGACATTAGCTCACTTGATGAATGGAGAACCCAAGCCTATGACAATGCCAAATTGTTTAAAGAAAAAGTTAAAAGATGGAATGATAAAAGGATACAAAAGCGTGAGTTTAATGTAGGTGATTATGTATTGTTATACAACTCTTGCTTAAGATTTTTTCCAGGAAAACTTCTCTCTAAATGGGAAGGTCCTTACATTATCAAGGAGGTCTATCGTTCCGGCGCCATAAAAATCTACAACTTCGAAGGCACAAATCCGAAGGTGGTGAACGGTCAAAGAATCAAACATTATATCTCAGGTAATCCTATAAATGTTGAAACCAATGTTATTGAAACCGTAACCCCAGAGGAATACATAAGGGACACTTTCCAGAACGTTTCGGACTCCGAAAAGGAAGAGGTACATGGTACGGTAAGTAAACCGACTCCAAAACAACTCTAATGGCAATTTTTCTCCATTTTGGAATATTTAGAAAAATAGAAAAATAAGAAGTAGTCTGGGAAGGACACAAGGGCTCCACGAGGGTGGAGGGCGCGCCCTACCCCCTGGGGCGCGCCCCCTACCTTCTGGGACCTCGTGTGCTCTCTGGACTCCGTTTTCTTGTACGATACGTATTTTGGTCGGTGAAATTCATTATATGATCTCCCGGAGGTTTTGACTCCTGTATCACGCAATTGTCCTCTGTTATTGTTTCGAGTTGTTTTCTGTCAGGGTTGTCAAGGCCAGGCATCATGTCGTCCCCCTCCTCCAACAATGGTGACAACGATGCTTGGTTAATGAAGATAGGGCTGAAGAGGGAAGAACCCGTGGATATCAACAAGGATGAAGGGAGCAAGAAGGCCACAGAGGACCAAGTTCCAGCAACAGAAGACATCCTTCAACTTGATCACAATCTTCTTACCCCGACTGAGATCGAAGCTTTCAAGATGATTGAGTTAGCTTGTATACAAAACAAGTATCTCACACGTGAAAATTTTTTGTTGAAGGAGCATATAGTTGCACTCAAGGGCAGTATCCGCAAGTTGGAGGATCTCTTACGCTCGATGTGCGACTACCCATCATCACCACCATCTTCTTCACCAACAAAGGAGACATAATCACATGGGTATGGGCACTCCCCTTGGCAACTGCCAAGCTTGGGGGAGGTGCCCCAGTATCGTATCACCATCACATCTCTATCTTTATCGTTTTCCTTAGTTCGATCCTTTTAGTAATATCTTGATCTAGTAGAATAAAGTTTTTGGTATGATCTAGTTTTGAGTTTTGCTTTATGATCCCTCTATGTAATCTAGTCCTTGAGCTATATTATAAAGATTAGTGTTGAGTCAAGGGCTTGATTATCTTGCTATGATCTTGAGTGAATAAAATAAAAAGAAAGAATAAAAAGAAATAAAAGAAATCATATGGATCTTATGGAGAGTAATGAGCTCACATATAAAGAGTATGATGAATAAAAGTTGTTGAGAGTTGACAAACATAGATTTGGTCATTGTTGCAATTATTAGGAAGTAATAAAGAAAGAGAGGTCTTCACATATAAATACACTATCTTGGACATCTTTTATGATTGTGAGCACTCATTAAAATATGACATGCTAAAGAGTTGACGTTGGACAAGGAAGACAACGTAATGGGTTATGTTTTCTTACATCTGAGATAAATTATATTGTCATGGATCATCCAACATGATTGAGCTTGCCTTTCCCCTCATGCTAGCCAAATTCTTCGCACCAAGTAGAGATACTACTTATGCTTCCAAATATCCCTAAACCCAGTTTTGCCATGAGAGTCTACCATATCTACCTATGGATTGAGTAAGATCCTTCAAGTAAGTTGTCATCGGTGCAAGCAATAAAAATTGCTCTGTGAATATGTATGACTTATTAGTGTGGGAGAAAATAAGCTTTATACGATCTTGTGAAATGGAAGAAATAAAAGCGACAGACTGCATAATAAAGGTCCATATCACAAGTGGCAATATAAAGTGACGTTCTTTCGCATTAAGATTTTGTGCATCCAACTATAAAAGCGCATGACAACCTCTGCTTCCCTCTGCGAAGGGGCTATCTTTTACTTTTATCTTTGACCTTATATAATAGTCATGGTGATCTTCACCTTTCCTTTTACATTTTATCCTTTGGCAAGCACAATATGTTGGAAAGATCCTGATATATATAGCTAATTGGATGTGAGTTTTCATGAACAATTATTGTTGACATTACCCTTGAGTTAAAACGTTGGGAGGCAAAACTATAAGCCCCTATCTTTCTCTGTGTCCGATTAAAACTTCATACCCATAAATATTGTGTGAGTGTTAGCAATTATGAAAGACTAAAAGATGGTTGAGTATGTGGACTTACTGAAAACCTCTTATATTGACTCTTTCCTATGTTATGATAAATTGCAATTTCCTCAATGACTGAGATTAGAGTTTGTTGCTTCTCAATGAAGTTTATGATTCATACTTGAAACTGTGATTGAATTGTTACTTTAGCATAAGAGATCATATGACAATATATATATATATATATATATATGTTGCTGTTCTAAGAATGATCATGATGCCCTCATGTCCGTATTTTGTTTTTATGGACACCTCTATCTCTAAACATGTGCACATATTTTTCGATTTCGGCTTTCGCTTGAGGACAAGCGAGGTCTAAGCTTGGGGGAGTTGATACATCCATTTTGCATCATGCTTTTATATCGATATTTATTGCATTATGGGCTTTTACTAAACATTATGTCACAATACTTATGCATATTCTCTCTTCTTTTACAAGGTTTACATGAAGAGGGAGAATGCCCGCAGCTGGGATTCTGGGCTGGAAAAGGAGCAAATATTAGAGACCTATTCTACACAGCTCAAAAAGTCATGAAACTTCACGAAAGTTATTTCCAGAATATATAAAAAATACTGAGTGCAAGAAGTACCAGAGGGGGCCCACTCACCAGCCACGAGGGTGGGGGCGCGCCATACCCCCCTGGGCACGCCCCCTGCCTCGTGGGCCCCCTGGTGGCCCTCCGATGCCCATCTTCTGCTATATGGAGTCGTTCGTTGACGAAAAAAATCATAAGCAAGCTTTCGGGACGAGACTCTGCCGCCACGAGGCGGAACCGCCACAAGGCGGAACCTTGGCGGAACCAATCTAGGGCTCCGGTGGAGCTGTTCTGCCGGGGACACTTCCCTTTGGGAGGGGGAAATCATCGCCATCGTCATCACCAATGCTCCTCTCATCGGGAGGGGGCCAATATCCATCAACATCTTCACCAGCACCATCTCCTCTCAAACCCTAGTTCATCTCTTGTATCCAATTCTTGTATCTAAGTCTGGGATTGGTACCTGTAGGTTGCTAGTAGTGTTGATTACTCCTCGTAGTAGATGCTAGTTGGTTTATTTGGTGGAAGATCATATGTTAAGATCCTATATGCATATTAATACCCCTCTGATTATAAGCATGAATATGCTTTGTGAGTAGTTACGTTTGTTCCTGAGGACATGGGATAACTCTTGCTATTAGTAGTCATGTGAATTTGGTATTCGTTCGATATTTTGATGAGATGTATGTTGTCTTTCCTTTGGTGGTGTTATGTGAACGTCGACTACATGACACTTCACCATTATTTGGGCCTAGAGGAAGGCATTGGTAAGTAATAAGTAGATGATGGGTTGCTAGAGTGACATAAGCTTAAACCCTAGTTTATGCGTTGCTTCGTAAGGGGCTGATTTGGATCCATATGTTTCATGCTATGGTTGGGTTTAATTTAATACTTGTTTTGTAGTTACGGATGCTTGCGATAGGAGTTAATCATAAGTGGGATGCTTGTCCAAGTAAGGATAGCACCCAAGCACCGGTCCACCCACATATCAAATTATCAAAGTACCGAATGCGAATCATATGAACGTGATGAAAACTAGCTTGACGATAATTCCCATGTGTCCTCGGGAGCGCTTTCTTCTATATAAGAGTTTGTCCAGGCTTGTCCTTTGCTACAAAAAGGCTTGTCCTTTGCCCAGCACTTTTTTACTTTTGTTACTTGTTGCTCGTTACAAATTATCTTATCACAAAACTATTTGTTACCTATAATTTCAGTGCTTGCAGAGAATACCTTGCTGAAAACCGCTTATCATTTCCTTCTGCTCCTCGTTGGGTTCGACACTCTTAGTTATCGAAAGGACTATGATAGATCCCCTATACTTGTGGGTCATCAGGGCCCCGACGCCGGCTCAATTGAGTACGGATACCGGGTCCTCTTCGGTGGAATCCATGTCTTCATTGGCCGGTTCGGCGAGCCAGGCCCTGAGCCAGACATCTGCACCGACCTCATCGAGACGGCTCAGTGTGCGAGACCCGTCCAGACTCAGGCCACCATGAGGCATGCCTTCGTGGGTTGCATCCATGGAGGGAGTTTTCTGAAGGATCTGTGGATGGCGGCGAGACGGCTGTCCACTCTGATGGGGAGTCGTCCGCAGGTGAGATGGATTCATTGTATCAACTACAGGATGGCGGGCTCAGGGGCTATTCTGATGGCAGTAGTATTCTGGACCCCTTTGAGCTGCCGAACAGAGCCGGAATCTTCATGGCTGGTACGCAGCCCATTCAAAACTCTACGGCTGTAGCAGCGATAACCACCGGATCGGCAGCGGCCGGGTTAGGAGACCCCGCGCACCCACCGGCTCAGGTGCTAATGGATCTCATGGATAGGATGACGACCCTATTGACTGCCGTGGTTGAACCGGTGGACAAAGCTCAGCATGATGCGGAGGTGGCACGGTTACGTGGGGAGGTAGCTCAAGCCAAGGAAAACTTGGCGGTGGAGGACGTCCGGATGGCTGCAGAATGGGCGTCTTTGGACGCTCGGGCTCGGCAGCTTCAATTAGAGGCTTTTCAGCTTTCGATGAATTTGAACGCGTCAAACGAGGTCATTAGGAGAAGGCACCAGAAAACTCAATCATGTCTGCCCCTGACTTATAATCCTAGGAATCTTTTCCACACACCCGGGGCTGGTCCCAGTAACCTGCCGGAGGCGAACCGGGTCACAACACCCAGGGCTGGGGGGGCGGCTCAGCCACGAGCTATGGAACCCCCTCGGGTGAATACGGCTCCGCCTCGTTATAAACTAACACTGTCGGGTCATTTTTCTAACCCTTTGGAGAATCTGATTGTTGCATCGGCACGTCTGGCGGCTCTCCCAATGGAAGGCGATTCCCCGACAGCGATCAAAACACGAAGGCTCAGAGATCTTCTTCAGACAGCTCTGGCACATCAGGAGTCATGCTCTTATAGTCGAGACAGGATTCATTCAACCCCTAGCCCAAGCCGGAGCCCAAGCTATAGCAGGCATATGGATTCAGCGGCCATGTCAAGCAATGCTCAGCGCCATAACCAGCCACGCAGGTATGACCCAGTGCATGATGGAGCTCTTAACTTGGTAGACCAGGAGAGGATCCGCCAAGAGGCTGAGCGGGTGGTTCAACAGGCTGCTGAGCAGGCGGCTCACCAGGCTTTTCCGGTTTATCCAGCGGCCTCTGTTGAAGCAGGTGTGGCCACAAGGACAGGAGGCGTCCCTTGTCTGGTGCCGGCTCTGCGTAATGAGCGTTTGCCAAAGGACTTTAAGGGGCCTCACAAGGTGCCTAATTACACAGCTGACTTACAGCCCGGGGCATGGATTGAAAGTTACGAGATGGCCATGGAATTGTCGGAGGTCAGTGATGCGGCAATGGCCAAGTACTTCACTATGATGATGGATGGAACAACTCGCACTTGGTTAAAGGGGTTGCCACCCAATTCCATCGGCTCGTGGGCAGAGTTAAAAGCTCGGTTCATGCAAACAGCCCATGTCGATTGTGGATTTGACTACTGCAAGCAAGAGGAAGGTGAATCCATGACCCATTGGGTGCGCCCGGTGAAGGAAATAATACATTCATCTAATAAGATGGACGCCGGCTCCGCGGTCATAATGTTGGAGAAAAATTGCCGTTTTGAACCTCTGAAACAGAAGTTGGGGCGGCTCAAGCGTGATTGTAATGACATGGGCCAGCTGATGGCGGCTCTGGTCAAATACGCCGACTCTTATAGTACCAAGGAACCCGTGTCTGATGAAGAGAAGACAGTGAAGGGAAAGAAGAATGACAATGGCAAGGGTCACCAACATAACCCGGAAAATCAAGGAGGTGTCAATAAACGTAAGGCTGACGGTAGTCTGGAGTTTGTGGCTAACACCAACGCATAGGGCAGCAATCAACGGTGTAAGGGGAGGCCACCTCCTCGGTCAGGCCGGTCAGGTCCCACCCTCGAACAGTTGCTAAATGAACCCTGTCCGAGACACGGCACCCGGGAAAAGCCAGCCACCCATTTATGGAAAGACTGTAGGATCATGAAGGCGTTCAAGAATTGAAACATGTTCGACGGTAATCATGGACCCAGTAGTGGCTCAGGCGGTGGCGGTGGCGGTTTCCACGGCCCGGTCGGCGCCTCAAGTGGTGGCGGTTTTCATGGCCCAGGCTGTGGCTCAAGTGGTGGAGGTTTCCATGGCCAGGGCCCTCAAGGCAATCAACGCGGCTATAATCAGCAATCTGGCCAAGGTAATCAACAGCAGCAGCAATTCGGGTATCAAAGTAACCCAAAGCAGCTAAACGGTGGGCAGTACCATGTGTTCACCACCGGTTTATGCAAAAGGGACCAGAAACTTCATAAGAGAGCTGTGAATGCTATTGAGCCAGTGGTTCCACATTATTTAAGATGGTTTGAGCAGCCTATTGTGTGGAGTAGGGAAGATCACCCTCCCCGGGTTGATAATCTGGGTCATCTGGTGTTGGTGGTGGCGCCTTAGGATGGTGGATATAAATTCACTAAAGTACTCATGGATGGAGGCACTAGCATCAACATCCTCTATTATGAGACGTTCCATCGCATGGGGTTAACTGACAAAAGTCTTAGGACGTCCAACACTGTTTTCCATGGAGTAGTGCCTGGTAAGTCGGCATATCCAGTTGGTAAGATTGAACTGGAAGTCGCCTTTGTAGATGAGCATGATTCTAGGGCTGAGAAGTTAACTTTTGAAGTGGTCAAAATCAAAAGCCCATATCACGCTCTGTTTGGACGGCCGGCTTATGCTAAGTTCATGGCGCGGTCGTGTTATGTTTATCTGCAACTTAAAATGCCGGGTTATAAGGGCACCATCATTGTGCATGGGAGCCGGAAGATAGCATTGGAATGTGAAGAAGGTGATGCTGCTTACGCTGAATCTATTTGTGCAACCGAGGAATTGAAGTTTTACAAGGATAATGTTGACCCGGCGGACATGACATCTTTGAAGAAGCCAACTACTGAGCATGAGCCGGCGTTGAAATTTAAGTCAGCTGACGATACCAAGATGATTGACTTTGTGCCTGGTGACTCATCCAAACAATTCATTATCAGTGCAAACTTAGATCCCAAATAGGAAAGCGCGCTCATCGAGTTCATCCGTGAGAACCGGGACATCTTTGCATGGAAACCTTCTAACATGCCGGGTGTACCGAGGGAACTCATTGAGCACATTCTCAATATTGATCCAAAGTTTAAGCCGGCCAGGCAGTTTCTTCGGCGGTTCAACGAGGAAAGGCGCAAGGCTATTGGAGAAGAGGTGGCCCGGCTCTTAGCGGCTGGGTTTATTATTGAAGTTTTTCACCCAGAGTGGTTAGCTAACCCGGTGCTGGTGCTCAAAAAGAACGACACTTGGCGTATGTGTGTGGATTACACAGATTTAAACAAGGCTTGTCTGGCTGATCCTTTTGCTCTCCCTTGTATTTATCAAATCATTGATGCTACGACGGGTTGTGAGCGTCTAAGATTTTTGGATGCTTATTCTGGCTATCATCAGATCAAAATGGCAGTTAGGGACTAGGAGAAGACGGCTTTCATTACTCCATTTGGAGCCTTCTGTTATGTGTCTATGCCTTTTAGGCGTAAGAGTGCCCATGCGACTTATCAGCGATGTGTGCAGAACTGCCTTCATAATCAGATTGAGTGTAATGTTCATGCTTACGTAGATGATATAGTGGTGAAGTCCAGAGAGAAGGAAACCTTGGTAGATGATCTGAAGGAAACCTTGGATAACCTCTGGGTCTACAAGATGATGCTCAACCCGGCCAAGTGCGTTTTTGGTGTCCCAGCTGGCAAGCTTTTGGGTTTTTTGGTGTCTAACAGAGGCATTGAGGCCAACCTAGAGAAAATTAAGGCAATTACATCTTTGGCTAAGCCGGCGTGCATTAATGATGTTCAGCGGCTGGCGGGTCGTGTTGCAGCTTTAAGCCGGTTCATAAGCCGGTTGGTGAGAAGGCTATGTTGTTGTATCAAATGATGAAGAAGACGGATGATTTTGTCTGGAGTGACGCTGCTAATTCTGCCTTTGAAGATCTGAAAAGACAGCTTGCCGAACCACCGGTTCTTGCTGCTCCTGTTGAGAAGGAGCCACTGCTGTTATATGTGGCTGCTAACACACGTGTTGTCAGTATGGCCATTGTTGTAGAGCACAAAGAGGCTGGCAAGGAACATCTGGTTCAACGACCGGTTTACTATGTCAGTGAGGTGCTCATTGAATCCAAGCAAAGATATCCACATTGGCAGAAGCTTGTTTATGGGGTGTTGATGGCAAGCCGGAAGCTTAAGCATTACTTTCAGGGTCATCCTATTACGGTGGTTAGCTCTGCTCCTTTAGGAGATATTATTCAAAATATAGAAGCCACAGGACGAGTCGCCAAGTAGGCCATTGAGCTTGGGTCTCATAATTTAAAATATGTGCCACATATTGCCATTAAGTCTCAAGCACTGGTGGACTTCATTAACAATTGGACGGAGTTGCAGATACCTGAAGAGAAGCCAGACAACGCATATTGGACGATTCATTTCGATGGGTCCAGACGGTTGGAAGGCTCGGGGGCTGGAGTTGTTTTAACTTCTCCTCGAGGTGACAAGTTTTGTTATGTGCTGCGAATGATGTTTCCTTGTACTAACAATGCAGCAGAGTATCAGGCCTTACTCCATGGTCTTCGAATGGCTAAAGAAATGAGTTTAAGCCGGGTACGGTGCCTTGGCGACTCAGATTTGGTGGCTCGGTAGGTATCAGGCAAGTGGGACTCCAAGGACCCTCTCATGGTGGCTTATCGCCGTGAGGTTGACGCTGTTACTAGACACTTCAAGGGTTATCAAGTGGAGCACATTGACCGCAGAAAAAACGAAGCGGTCGATGCTTTAAGCCGGTTGGGATCTCAGCGTAAGCCGGTGCCACCTAACACTTTTTTAGATGTTCTGCATAACCCTTCTGTCAAGTTGCCTAGAGAGGAAGATTTGGCCGTTCCAGACCCGGAGGCACATTTGGTGGCGGCTCTTCATGTCATTCCAGATTGGACAGTACCGTATTTGGCTTATATGACCCGGGTCAGTTGCTAGAGGATGAGACCTTGGCTAGACAGATAACCCATCGGTCTAAGTCAATGATGATTTCCAATGGTGAGTTGTATCACTGCAGCGTCACCAGAGCGTTTCAATGTTGTGTCTCTCCTGAAGAAGGTCAAGAAATTCTTTGTGAGATCCATGAAGGAGATTGTGGCCACCATGCCGGCTCAAATTCTCTTGTGGCCGAAGCTTCCCGTCACGGCTTTTACTGGCTAATGGCTCATGCTGATGCGGAGGATCTGGTCAGTAGGTGTGATGGGTGTCAATAGTTTGCACGACGAGCGCACGTACCGTCTCAAGAATTACGGATGATTCCAATTACTTAGCCATTTGCAGTTTGGGGGCTCTATATGGTTGGACCTTTCAAAAGATCCAAGGATAAAAAGACACATCTTTTGGTGGCAGTTGACAAATTCACAAAATGGGTTGAGGTAGAGCCGGTTAGTAAGTGTGATGCAGCCACGGCGGTTCAGTTCATGAAAAAGGTGATCTTTCGTTTTGGCTTTCCACACAGAATTATAACTGACAATGGTACTAATCTATCCAAAGGCGCTATGGAGGAATTTTGTCTACGTGAGCATGTCCGGCTTGATGTTTCGTCCGTAGCTCACCCTCAATCCAATGGTCAAGCTGAGAGAGCAAATCAGGAAATCTTAAAAGGTCTCAATCCCCGGCTTATGGTTCCTTTACAACGGACGCTGGGTTGTTGGGTAGAGGAGTTACCCTCGGTACTATGGAGCATCAATACCACCCCTAACAGGTCTACGAGTTATACGCCTTTCTTCATGGTTTATGGAGCAGAAGCAGTCCTGCCTAGTGACATCCGTCATGACGCGCCCCGCGTGGCGGCTTATGTTGAAGCTGATAACGAACAAGCCCGTCAGGATGCGCTTGACTTATTATATGAAGAGCGAGACTTAGCAGCGGACCGCTCAGCAATTTACCAACACGACATGCACCATTATCACAGTCGCCAGGTTAAGTCTACAACCTTTCAAGAAGGTGACCTGGTGCTCCGGCTCATCCAGGACCAAACTGATGCGCACAAGCTATCCCCACCTTGGGAAGGACCCTTTGTGGTCAGCAAGAACTTGAACAACGGGTCATATTACCTTATCGTTGTTCGAGAGCACAAAGACTCACGTAAGTCAGAGGAAGAGACCCGCCGGCCATGGAATATTGCTCATCTTTGGCCTTACTACACTTGAGCCACCGGCTCTCATAATGTACATACTTTGACGTTGTATATATTATGATAAGTAATAAAGCAGGACCTTTGTCCTTTTCATCCTCAATGATCACATATCTTTATTTTTCTACTTATTAAACGGCCAGTTGGGGGCTGATCGTATTTGAATCTAGCTTAACCCTCGCAGTCCGGCTCATGATCGTATTCGAATCTAGCCATTAAACCTTATGGTCACTAGGGGGCTTCCTGTTCAAACATAGGTCGTATTCGAACCAAAGAGAACATAGTTGTCGGTACCCTTTTGATCGGCACACTGCCAAACTCACTAGGGGGCTTCCTGATCATATTCGAATCATAGCTCAACCCCTTTTGAGTCCAACTTTGATCATATTCGAATCAGTGTCATTAAAAAACTCTCATGGTTATTTGGGGGCTTCCTGTTCAAACATAGGTCGTATTCGAACCAAAGAGAACATAGTTGTCGGTACCCTCTTGATCGGTGCAACGCCAAAGCCACTGGGGGCTACATGATCGTATTCAAATCCTAGCTTAACCCCTTTGGTCCGGTTTACTGATCGTATTCGAATCATAAGCCTCCAAATTATTCTTAATGCTTGATTTACATCGTTTGAAACATACTATTTTGTTTTACTGGTTTTTTGTAGTCTCAAATCTAGTTGTAAGTATGGTTTCAATTTAATCTGGCTCGGTTATTTGACAATGAATTGCCAGGGTATACCAATCATCAGGCATATGGAGGTATTGACTTCTACAAAGATTGGGTTGTCAACCTTACTGTCCGGGTCACATAAGCCGGCAGTCCAGAATCAAAGAACACAGGTATAACATTGTCGTTCATAAAAGAGACTTATCTGTGTTTTTTCTTTAATCAAAGGCTTTCCAGCCTTATTTATCTTTACATCTAGCCCTGATTATTCCATTGTTATGTATTGGGTGTCTTGACCCATCCAGAGACAAACCGCTAGGACAATTTTTCATCTTTTTGCATACAAGAACAAATTTAAACATTACATATGTGATAAAGGATATATGCATATATTGACAAGACGGATAAAATATTCATACGCAGTACCATATGCACGACGGCAAGGGCAGAACATGCAGGTTCAAGCTAGCCTATTACAAGGCATTGGGAGCCCAAAAGGTTAAAATTGTTTTTCTCCTAAGCAGATATTCATCTAAGGCCGGTTCATTAAGTCTCGGCCGGGTTATTCGGACGGTTATGACTCCTCCCTCGCCGGTTCATCTCTCTCCGCTGGGTGGAAGCTGGGCTTGGACCAATCAAAGCCATCAAAAGCAATGAACTCAGCTTCATTGTAAATTAGACCAGCCGAGTCAATTTCTGGGGCAAAGGTGTGTTGGCGAACCGGCGGGATGAGATCTGTCACTTTATATGAAGGAGTCGCCATATTTTTATTACCAACGTCAAAACCCGGCTGATACTTATCAATGTTGGTCTCCTCGCCAAGAATAGTAGCCTGAGGAAGAACTCCCCTCACACAAGCAACAAAATCATCTTGACCAAACGGAGTCCCGTCTTCCTTCAAGGGGGGTACCCCTTGGCTACGTCCGTCGGGTCTAGCTCCGACACCCAGGCTATGGAGTGGCTTAGGGCAGTTAGGGCTCTGGCTCTTGCACAAGACCGCTTAACCTCTTGGAATATGGTGGGTAACATAGATAGCTTCTTCAAAACTTCACTCAAGAGTTTGGGTCCTTGGTTGGCTGGGGAGATAATAGCAAGCGCCCGTTGAGCCCCAGTATACAGTTGCTACACCAAGGTGTAAACCGCCTTGAATTTTGTCACACTGTTTTGACTCAGATTGTTGCTCCGTGGAACTATGAGTATTTTAAAAAGGTTAAGCAGGCGGCTTATATTTCTGGCAAAAATAGAGTGTAAGTAACTAATGCAAATGACTCACCAAAGATTGCGGAGACCAACTGAGACACACGGTTTTTTAAGCCGGTGAGCTCCGTGGTAACCTCCTTGAGAGCCGCCTCCGCTGTCTCAGCATGCTGTATCAGCAAGGTTTTCTCATCGCCCCAGGATTTCTTCTCCGCATCAAAACTAGTCTTCAGTTTTTCAGCTTCAGAGAGGCTCAACTGGAGTTTGGAGTCGAAGTTCTTTATCTCTGCCTCTTGATCTGCCAGCCGGGTCTTTGCATCAGTCAATTGAGAACCCAGTCAGTTAGGGCGGTCTACAAACATGCACATTTGTGTTAAAATTTATTTCAATAAAGGTTATAATGATTAAAGTCTCAAGTGTTTTACAAGCAACAATGCTTGGCACTTGGGGGCTAATGCATGATATTAAGAAAGCCTTTTCATGTTGAGCCGAATCACACTATTTGTTTGGACTGATTCAAGACAGTTATGAAGTCAAGTACCGGCTCATTCATGATAAATTGAGCCGACCGTTGGGGACTACAGGTGAAATTTATGCTGGACTTAAGGAAAATCTAAGACAGAGCATCAACCTATATCACAAGTCTACATATCATTCAGGTTCATCATAATCCGGAGACTTGGGGGCTGGCGGAGCATATGTAAGCTAGTAAAAGCCGGAGAACATACCTCATATTTCAGTTGCAGTTGCTTGACCATCTCAATTTCCGAGTCACTGCTAGAATGCACATGACTGAGGTATCCAGATGGCACGTCACTAACATTCAGGTGAGCGTAGTGAGAGACGTCAAATCGCACCTTCTGCCTTTCTAAAGCCTCTTGCTTGGCAAAGTGCTGGGCCAGTACAGTTGGGTTGCCTGGCTCAACGAATCGACTACCAGTAATTAAGACGTCATTGTCAGAAGTAGTCGGTGGGTTAGCTGAGCTAGATGGCTCAGCGGTAGACGGATTGAGAATGGTCTCATCAACTGATGGCTCAGGAGGGTCAGATTGAACGTGGACAGTAGGGTCTTCTAGTGCTTCAGATTGTTGAGGAGGAGTTGGTATTGCCGGTTGCTACCTCTTGAGCACTGCGTTGGTTTTCCCTTGAAGAGGAAAGGGTGATGCAACAAAGTAGCGTAAGTATTTCCCTCGGTTTTTGAGAACCAAGGTATCAATCCAGTAGGAGGCCACGCACGAGTCCCTCGCACCTACACAAACAAACAAAATCCTCGCAACCAACGCAATAAAGGGGTTGTCAATCCCTTCATGGTCACTTACGAAAGTGAGATCTGATAGATATGATAAGATAATATTTTTTGTATTTTTATGATAAAGATGCAAAGTAAAGAAAGCAAAATAAACGGAAAAGGAAATAGCTTGTTGACGGAAGATTAATATGATGGAAAATAGACTCGGGGGCATAGGTTTCACTAGTGGCTTCTCTCGAGAGCATAAGTATTATGGCGGGTAAACAAATTACTGTTGAGCAATTGACACATTTGAGCATAGTTATGAGAATATCTAGGTATGATCATGTATATAGGCATCACGTCCGAGACAAGTAGACTGACTCCTGCCTGCATCTACTACTATTACTCCACATATCGACCGCTATCCAGCATGCATCTAGAGTATTAAGTTCAATAGAACAAAGTAATGCTTGAAGCAAGATGACATGATGTAGAGGGATAAACTCATGCAATATTATATAAACCCCATCTTGTGATCCTCGATGGCAACAATACAATGCATGCCTTGCTGCCCCTACTGTCACTGGGAAAGGACACCGCAAGATTGAACCCAAAGCTAAGCACTTCTCCCATTGCAAGAATGATCAATCTAGTAGGCCAAACCAAAATGATAATTCGAAGAGACTTGCAAAGATAACCAATCATACATAAAATAATTCAGAGAAGATTCAAATATTGTTCATAGATAAACTTGATCATAAACCCACAATTCGTCGGTCTCAACAAACACACCACAAAAGAAGATTACATCGAATAGATCTCCACAAGAGAGGGGGAGAACTTTGTATTGAGATCCAAAAAGAGAGAATAAGCCATCTAGCTAATACCTATGGACCCGAAGGTCTGAGGTAAGCTACGCACACTTCATCAGAGAGGCGATGGTGTTGATGTAGAAGCCCTTCGTGATCAATGCCCCCTCCGGCGGAGCTCCGGAAAGGCCCCAAGATGGGATCTCACAAATACAGGAAGTTACGATGGTGGAAATAGGGTTTTGGCTCTGTATCTGGTAGTTTGGGGGTACATAGGTATATATAGGAGGAAGAAGTACGTCGGTGGAGCAACATGGGCCCCATGAGGGGGAGAGCGCGCCTGGGGGGGGGGGGGTAGGCGCGGCTCCCTACCTTGTGCCCTCCTGGTTGCTTTGTTGATGTAGGCTCCAAGTCCTCTGGATCATGTTCGTTCCGAAAATCACGTTCCCGAAGGTTTCATTCCGTTTCGACTCCGTTTGATATTCTTTTTCTGGGAAACTCTAAAATATGCAAAAAAAACAGCAATTCTGGGATGGGCCTCCGGTTAATAGGTTAGTCCCAAAAATAATATAAAAGTGTATAATAAAGCCCAATAATTTCCAAAACAGGATATAATATAGCATGGAACAATAAAAAAATTATAGATACGTTGGAGACGTATCAAGCATCCCCAAGCTTAATTGCTGCTCATCCTCGAGTAGGTAAATGATAAAAACAGAATTTTTGATGTGGAATGCTACTTGGCATAATTTCAATGTAATTCTCTTAATTGTGGTATGAATATTTAGATCCGAAAGATTCAAGACAAAAGTTCAATATTGACATAGAAATAATAATACTTCAAGCATACTAACTAAGCAATTATGTCTTCTCAAAATAACATGGCCAAAGAGAGTTATCCCTATAAAATCATATAGTCTGGCTATGCTCCATCTTCACCACACAAAGTATTTAAATCATGCACAACCCTGATGACAAGCCAAGCAATTGTTTCATACTTTTGGTTTTCTCAAACTTTTTCAATCTTCACGCAATACATGAGCGTGAGCCATGTACTTAGCACTATATGTGGAATAGAATGGTGGTTGTGGAGAAGACAAAAAGGGAGAAGATAGTCACACAACAACTAGGCGTATCAACGGGCTATGGAGATGCCCATTAATAGATATCAATGTGAGTGAGTAGGGATTGCCATGCAACGGATGCACTAGAGCTATAAGTATATCAAAGCTCAACAAACGGAACTAAGTGGGTGTGCATCCAACTCGCTTGCTCACGAAGACCTAGGCCATTTTGAGGAAGCCCATCATTGGAATATACAAGCCAAGTTCTATAATGAAAAATTGCCACTAGTATATGAAAGTGATATCATAGGAGACTCTCTATCATGAAGATCATGTTGGTACTTTGAAGCACAAGTGTGGTAAAAGGATAGTAGCATTGTCCCTTCTCTCTTTTTCTCTCATTTTTTATTTGGGCCTTTTCTCTTTTTTATGGCCTCTTTTTTTAGTCTGGAGTCTCATCCTGACTTGTGGGGGAATCATAGTCTCCATCATCCTTTCCTCACTTGGGACAATGCTCTAAAAATGATGATCATCACACTTTTATTTACTTACAACTCAACAATTACAACTCAATACTTAGAACAAAATATGACTCTATGTGAATGCCTCCGGCGGTGTACCAGGATATGCAATGATGCATGAGTGACATGTATGAAAGAATTATGAGCGGTGGCTTTGCCACAATTACGATGTCAACTACATGATCATGCAAGCAATATGACAATGATGGAGCGTGTCATAATAAACGGAATGGTGGAACCTTGCAGGGCAATATATCTCGGAATGTATATGGAAATGCCATGATAGGTAGGTATGGTGGCTGTTTTGAGGAAGGTATATGGTGGGTGTATGATACCGGCGAAAGGTGCGCGGTATTAGAGAGGCTAGCAATGGTGGAAGGGTGAGAGTGTGTATAATCCATGGACTCAACATTAGTCATAAATAACCCACATACTTATTTCAAAAATCTATTAGTTATAGAAACAAAGTATTACATGCATGCTCCTAGGGGGATAGATTGGTAGGAAAAGACCATCACTCGTCCCCGACCGCCACTCATAAGGAAGACAATCAATAAATAAATCATGCTCCGACTTCTTCACATAACGGTTCACCATTCATGCATGCTATGGGAATCACAAACATCAACACAAACATTTCTCAAATTCACAACTACTCAACTAGCACGACTCTAATATCACCATCTCCATGTCTTAAAACAATTATCAAGTATCAAACTTCTCATAGTATTCAACACACTCATAAGAAAAAAAATATTAATCTTGAATGCCTAACATAATTAAAGCAAATTACCACGCTGTTTTGTAGGACTCTCAAAATAATCTAAGTGAAGCGTGAGAGAACAATAGTTTCTATAAAACAAATCGACCACCGTGCCCTAAAAGATATAAGTGAAGCAGTAGAGCAAAAACTATATAACTCAAAAGATATAAGTGAAGCACATAGAGTACTCTAACAATTTCTGAATCATGCGTGTCTCTCTAAAAAGGTTTGTACAGCAAGTATGATTGTGCAAAACTAACAAATAAAGACTCAAATAATACAAGACGCTCCAAGCAAAACACATATCGTGTGGTAAATAAAAATATAGCTCGAAGTAAAGTTACCGATGGAAGTAGACGAAAGAGGGGATGCCTTACGGGGCATCCCCAAGCTTTGGATTTTAGGTGTCCTTAGATTATCTTGGGGTTCCATGGGCATCCCCAAGCTTATTATCTTGCCACTCATTGTTCCATAATCCATCAAAACTTAACCCAAAACTTGAAAACTTGACAACACAAAACTCAAAATAGAAAATCTCGTGAGCTCCATTAGCGAAAGAAAACAAAACACCACTTCAAAGTACTGTAATGAACTCATTATTTATTTATATTGGTGTCAAACCTACTGTATTCCAACTTCTCTATGGTTTATAAACTATTTTACTAGCCATAGATTCATCAAAATAAGCAAACAACACATGAAAAACAGAATCTTTCAAAAACAGAACAGTCTGTAGTAATCTGTAGCTATCGAAAGTTATGGAACCCCAAAAATTCTAAAATAAATTGATGGAAGTGAGGAATTTATATATTAATCATCTACAAAAAGAACTAACTAAATATCACTTTCCAAATAAAAATGGCAGCAATTCTCGTGAGCGCTAAAGTTTCTATTTTTACAGCAAGATTAAAAAGACTTTCCCCAAGTCTTCCCAACGGTTCTACTTGGCACAAACACTAATTAAACACAAAAAAACACAACCAAAACAGAGTCTAGATAAATTATTTATTACTAAACAGGAGAAAAAAAACAAGGAATAAAAATAAAATTGGGTTGCCTCCCAACAAGCGCTATCGTTTAACGCCCCTAGCTAGGCATAAAGACAAGGATAGATCTAGGTATCTTTAGTTGGTAATTCTTCAATGAAACATCTATCACCCTTAAGAGTTTCTTCCCATTTATCAATTATCAAACTTCTAGGCACAAAATCAAAACAATCATTAGTAGCAAATGGTTCCTTAATGATATCAAAAAGATTGGGATGAATACTTATAGATTTGAGATCCGTAGTTTCCTTACTGGAGGGTTCACCCTTATTTTTAGGAACATACATAAGCTTGGTAACTTTAGTTGGAGCTTGTACTATTCTTTACGGAAGAAAAAGCGGTTCCCACATTGGTAATGATACCCTCAAGTTTATCGATTCTAGTGGAATCCTGATTTATTCTTTCATTAACTATGGGTTCCTTCTCCTAAATATTTTTCAAAGTGACTCCTACTTTAGATCCATCTTGAGTAATTTGGTTGTGGATCTTTTTATCCAAATTTTCAATTAACTCTATGTTAGCATTTTTATTTTCAATAATTTCAAGTTTTTGCATTATATGCTCCAAAGTTAACATAGTTCCATTAACCAAAAGAGGGGGTGAGCCAAACAAATCTATCATAGTATTATAGGAATCAAAAGTGTGGCCACCCAAGAAATTCCCTCCGGTAATGGTATCAAGGACATATCTGTGCCAAGGAGTAGTGCCTACATAAAAATTGCGGAGAAGAACGGAAGTAGATTGCTTTCTGGTAGATCTATTTTGAGCATTGCAAATTCTATACCAAGCGTCTTTTATATTTTATCCTTCCCTTTTCTTAAAATTAAGAACTTCATTTTCGGGAGACAACGGAGAAGATAGGGGACTAGCCATAATGACAAGCAAGCAATCCAACACACAAGCAAACAAGAGACGGGCAAAAAGAGGCAAATAGAAAAAGAGAATGTGGACGGAGAGAGAGGGCGAATAAAATGGCAAGGGTGAAGTGGGAGAGAGGAAAACGAGAGGCAAATGGCAAATAATGTAATGCGGGAGATAAGGGTTTGTGATGGGTACTTGGTATGTTGACTTTTGTGTAGACTCCCCCGCAACGGCGCCAGAAATCCTTCTTGCTACCTCTTGAGCACTGTGTTGGTTTCCCCTTGAAGATAAAATGGTGATACAGCAAAGTAGCGTAAGTATTTCCCTTAGTTTTTGAGAACCAAGGTATCAATCCAGTAGGAGGCCACGCACGAGTCCCTCGCACCTCACAAACAAATAAAATCCTTGCAACCAACGCAATAAAGGGGTTGTCAATCCCTTCACGGTCACTTACGAAAGTGAGATCTGATAGATGTGATAAGATAATATTTTTAGTATTTTTATGATAAAGATGCAAAGTAAAGAAAGCAAAATAAATGGAGAAGGAAATAGCTTGTTGACAAAAGATTAATATGATGGAAAATAGAACCAGGGGCCATCGGTTTCACTAGTGGCTTCTCTCGAGAGCATAAGTATTACGGTGGGTAAACAAATTACTGTTGAGCAATTGACAGAATTGAGCATAGTTATGAGAATATCTAGGTATGATCATGTATATAGGCATCACGTTCGAGACAAGTAGACCGACTCCTGCCTACATCTACTACTATTACTCCACACATCGCCCGCTATCCAGCATGCATCTAGAGTATTAAGTTCAACAGAATAGAGTAACGCTTTAAGCAAGATGACATGATGTAGAGGGATAAACTCATGCAATATGATATAAACCCCATCTTGTTATCCTCAATGGCAACAATACAATGCGTGCCTTGCTGCCCCTACTGTCATTGGGAAAGGACACTGCAAGATTGAATCCAAAGCTAAGCACTTCTGCCATTGCAAGAAAGATCAATCTAGTAGGCCAAACCAAAATGATAATTCGAAGAGACTTGCAAAGATAACCAATCATACATAAAAGAATTTAGAGAAGATTCAAATATTGTTCATACATAAACTTGATCATAAACCCACAAATTCATCGGTCTCAACAAACACACCGCAAAAGAAGATTACATCGAATAGATCAACACAAGATAGGGGGAGAACTTTGTATTGAGATCCAAAAAGAGAGAAG
The DNA here is from genome assembly GCF_018294505.1 of Triticum aestivum. Taxonomy (NCBI): domain Eukaryota; kingdom Viridiplantae; phylum Streptophyta; class Magnoliopsida; order Poales; family Poaceae; genus Triticum; species Triticum aestivum. Next base: position 230,554,992 of record NC_057809.1, on the reverse strand, counting down.
AAGCCATCTAGCTAATAACTATGGACCCGAAGGTCTGAAGTAAACTACTCACACTTCATCGGAGAGGCTATGATGTTGATGTAGAAGCCCTCCGTGATCGATGCCCCCTCCGGCGGAGCTCCGGAAAAGGTCCCAAGATGGGATCTCACGGATATAGGAAGTTGCGGTGGTGGAATTAGGGTTTTGGCTCCGTATCTGGTAGTTTGGGGGTACGTAGGTATATATAGGAGGAAGAAGTACGTCGGTGGAGCAACATGGGCCCCACGTGGGTGGAGGGCGCGCCTGGGGGGTAGGCGCACCACCTTACCTCGTGCCCTCCTGGTTACTTTCTTGACGTAGGGTCCAAGTCCTCTGGATCATGTTCATTCTGAAAATCACGTTCCTAAAGGTTTCATTCTGTTTGAACTCCGTTTGATACTATTTTTCTGCGAAACTCTAAAATAGGCAAAAAACAGCAATTCTGGGCTGGGCCTCCGGTTAATAGGTTAGTCCCAAAAATAATATAGAAGTGTGTAATAAAGCCCAATAAAGTCCAAAACAGGATATAATATAGCATGGAACAATAAAAAATTATAGATAAGTTGGAGACGTATCACCGGTTCAGGAGTAGGGTCTTTTGGGTCTTCCGCCGGCTTAGCCACCTTGGCTTTCTTGGACTTTGCTTGACCGCTAAGAAGGATTTCATGAGTTAGTATAATGATGCGGACTTAAAGATGTAGAAGAAAGATCATTTTCCTTACCTAGGGGCAGTCTTGAAATCCGGGAATTGAGTTTGTGAAGAATCGCCAGAAGAGCGAGAAACCTCCTGCAAAAGTAAAATAAAGTTAAGAGAGTAAGGAAATAGATTCATTGATAAAAGCAAGAGATAAAGGTGAAAGAAACTTCATTTTGGCGTTTTCGAGGAGTTTTTTGTAAGCTGGAGGGCAGTTCATTGTCGTCATTGGTCCGGGCCTGACGGCGGCTCTCATGTTGCTGCTTTTTCAAAAGAAAATGAGGATCCAAATAAGCCAAAGGGTGTGAAAACCTTACTTTCCGGGTTACCAGTCGAGGTTTCGGTCTTGGCAAAGGTTTTGAGTCGGAGGAAATAGTTACCTCTTCTTCTACTGCCTTGCTGGCCCCCGTGTTGTCCTGGCAGTAGTCAGTGTCAATAAGGTTGTTAAAAATAGGCCAAGGGAGTCAAGTGCTACCTCCGACTCAGAAACATCATCTAGCTTGAACATATCAGAAGTAGTCTTTTTCTTCTTAGACTTTCGGCTTGTCTTCCTGGCGGCTATGGCAGTGGCTCTAGCCTTCTTGGCGGCTTCATGATCATATCTGGCCTTCCAGAAGTCAGATTTGGCCTATAGGCAAATAACAGGTTAAAAGTCATGCAAGTATTTAACTACTGAAGAAAAAAGGAGGTCAAGGGGGTTCACCTCTAGTGTCGGGTTAAGTTTGCAGAAAGGATTTAATCCAACCTTTACTGTTGTCCTCGTATTTACTGTTTACGAGGGTGGTTGACATCTCCACAATGGCCCCTTCAGTCAGTTGCAGAGGGCTATGACGCAGAGGGTCATCTGGTCCTCCGGCATAGGTATGCATCAAGGCAGAACGGTGGCTCAGAGGGATGACCCACCATGCGATCCAGCAACGGATCAGATCAACTCCAGTTAGGTCGTTTCCCAATAAAGCTTGAATCCTTTTGATAGATGGGATAAGCTTCTTGCGTTCAGCAGCAGTAAGCTTGTCAGGAAGCACAAACTTAGATTCAAGACACTCCGCGCGGTAACCTGGCAGTGGTTTTTCATCAGCTGGCCACATGTCTTGGCAATAGAACCAAGTTTGGTTCCAATCCTTGGGATAGCTTGGTAAGACTATTAAGGGAAACACAGCACCCTGTCGGTGCTGAATCGAGATTCCACCAAGTTCCAAGCTAAGGCCGTTGGTGCATTCATTCTGGCGGTTCAAATAGAAGTACTCTCTGAAGAGTTTCGCAGTAGGTTCTTCTTGAAGATAAACCTCACAGAGAACTTTAAAATTGCAGATCTTGGATATGGAGTTGGGTCCAAGATCTTGTGGATGAAGCTTGAAAAAATGCAGAACGTCTCTGAAGAACTTTGAGCTGGGCGGTGAAAAACCCAATTCATGTGATCAGTAAAGATGATAACTTCACCGTCTTTGGGCTGAGGACGTTCTTCGGCCGGGTCAAGAGCACAATATGACATAATGGTCTTCTCCGGCAAATATCTGATGGTGACAAAATCTTTCAAGGTGTCATCAGTAACTGTGAAAGGGACCCAGTTGCAGACTGTTGGCACTTTTGACGGCATAATGAAAAAAAGGACAAGCTGAAAAGAAAGTAATTTGTCGGTTCAAATTATTTGTGGAATTAAAGGTTAAATGATGATAGTACAGATGAGTAATGGCGGCTTAAGTAAGGGATAATGAGATATGAAGGAGAAATGAGACGGTATGATAAGCCGCCATGGCTAAATATATTTGAAGGTTGTCTGAGACAGAATTGACTAAGTACTGAGATAAACAAGTTTCACAAGCTATTTCTATTATTTTGGATCAAGCTGGTTCAAAAAAAATAAAAATCTAGACCTAAAAAACCAGCACAGAGGAGTTCATTAGTTCTAAAGAGGCCTTTGTACAAGAGAAAGGGATCTGCTAGCATCTGAAATGGATGCAAAAAAAAACTACCGCATAGGTTTTATACTTCTTTTAGATCAAAGGAGGGTGCGGTGGAGAAACTGCAAGGAATCTGCGATGAACAGCGAAGAACACCGACGAACTTGCAACCCTAATGCAGATCTAAAGGTGCGGAAAGGTAAGAACTTACGGATGCAGATCTACCACGGAGGGCCGCCGCCATTCTCTGGACAAGTTCAGGGTGATATAGCGGCCAAAGTTGAGGACGACAGTGAGCGTTGCGGTGGCAGAGCTCGAGCTGCAGAGGGGTTGCGAGAGAAGGAAGAAGAAGAAAGAGGAAGGACTGGCCGTGCCTATTTATAAGGAGATAGGTGAACAGGCAGGCGCAAAAATCGAGGAAGGCGAAAAGTAATGATTATCCAGCTAAATGGACGCCTCGATTTTTGGAAACCATTTAAGATAAGGATCTGTTACAGATAATGTCATGGCGGGTTTCCAAATTTTCTAAAGATGACGTCATGGCGGGTTCTAGAGCTTTACAAACAGCAGAAGATGGATTTCATCTAAGTGTTGGAGATTGACAAGAACAAAGTTCAAATCAACCTGGGGCCTAATGTTGGGGATATAACTACCAGGTATGACCCGCCCAGGATAGGCCGGGTCAATCACCATGGCGGGTTACTTAAAAGAAGCCCAACGAGTATAGAAGGTGATGGTTCATGATAAAGCTTGTAATAGGCCCAAGCCCAGAGGCGGCTTAAGGCCCGTAATTGTAAACCGCCATGTATGAATAAGACTTGTAAAGTAAGGCATGTAAAAGAAGTCACCGAGCCGGACACATTGTATGAGCCGGCCGGGACTCTATAGGCCGCAGGGCGTCAACCCGTGTATATAAGGGGACGACCCGGCGGTGGCTTAGGGCAAGAAACAACAGATCGAGAGCCAAGCTAGCGTATTTCGCTCCTTGGTCATCGAAATCTAGCAATACCACAACAACTGTACTAGGCTTTACCTTCACCGCAAGGGGCCGAACTAGTATAAACCTCTTGTGTCATTTGTCCCGATTAACCCCTTTAAGCTTCCTAGTTGCGATGGCTCCACGACTAAGTCCTTTCACTAGGACATCTGCCGTGGCAATTCCATGACACCTCCCGTTGACAGCTAGGACCCGTCAGATTTGGTGGCTGACTTGTGGGCCTACTAAGTGGACGTGTACGCAGGGCTTTGTCAACTTAATCAACAAATGATTGTAGCAGCTGGACCATTGGATATTAATCCAACAGCCGTGCTCCTTCTTCAACCTCTGTTGTTGCTCCAGTCTCCCATGGGTAGCACCGCGGCTTTGCTGCCCCACACACGAACCAGTCAAGTTTCCCACTCATGTCCATCTGCGACTCCACTGCCCCATCTTCCCCGTCTCTGGGTCGTTCCAGTCTGGGGCCTCGCCGTCGTCCACCGGCCTTGGTGCGCTCGGCACGGTGTGGTCAACGTGGTGAACAACCGAGAGTCATTGGAAGATGACTGTACGTGTGAGGCTGACAGTGGGGACACACCAGGCCCATGGACGCATGCATGCAACGAAACGTGACGTGGTTAACATGGTCAAGGAACGACTTCCATCGGAAGTGTACTGTATGTGGAGAGGCTGACAGTTGGGTCCAGGGCCGCAGCAAGGAAGTGCCACCTTGTTATGCAGAAAATAATGATTCCTCCACCTGACAGCAAGGACCCACCGGACGGGCCACCGTATTTTGTGAAAAAAACGTTTCCCCCTGACTGCTGGGACCCACCGGATGGGCCACCGTATTTCGCGAACAAACGTTCCCCCCGCTGTCAGCTCAGACCCACCGGAAGTGCCTCCTTATTACGCACAAAAAAATGAATACTCCCCCTGCTAGCTGGGACCCAGTATAGTGGGAGGCTGACTTGTGGGCCTACTAAGTTGACGGGGACGAAGGGCTTTGTCAACTTAGTCATTATGCACGATTCTAGCTCCAGTGACCGTACGATGTCCATCCAACGGCCGTAGTGCTTCTTCAACCTCTGGTCTTCTTGCTCCAGCCTCCGAAACCATCGCCGATCGTGCCTCATGCTCGTGCCTCCTGTGGCTGGCTGTGATGCCGCGGAGGCCTCACTGCCCCCTACAACTCCCACCACTGGCCAGGCCATACCTCTACTCACCCACACCCCTTGTTATTCTGCGGCAACGGCAGCCTCACACCGCAGCCGAACCAGTCAACCCTCATACTCCTCTACGCCTGGGCATCCACTACCGCGTCTTCCCCGGCTCCGCATCGTCCCCTTGCTAGGCCTCGCCGTCGTCCACCGCACTGGTGCTCTCGGCATGACGTGGTCAACGAGGTCAAGGAATGGCTTCCATCGAACGTGGACTGTACGTGGAGAGGCTAACAGCTGGGTCCACGGCCACAGCAAGGAAGTGCCTCCTTATTACGCGGAAAATAATGATTCCTCCACCTTATAGTAGGGACCCACCAGACGGGCAACCGTATTTCATGAAAAAAACATTTTTCCCCTGACTGCTGGGACCTACCAGCTACATATTCGTACGCAAGGAAGTGCGTCCGGGCAAAAAAACGATTCACCCCCCTGACTGCTGGGACCCACCAGCTACATCTTCGCACGGAATGAAGTGCCTGACAGTTGGGACCCACCTGGTCGAAGCATACGTAGCGTTGTCATTCTGTTCACGAACGTGTACGTACATACTGGTCGATGTAGAGGCGCGCACGTGTCATAGTAGAGGCGCGCACGTAGCATGTACACGTACGTACAACAGCCAGGGTGCAAGATAGTAAATACGGCCACGTACGTACATACATGTGGGGTGTTGAACGCCTACTCACTTGTACGTACGACCAGGGCTCGTGTACATGGCTGGGTCAGAACGGAGAAACATCATCGTCCTCGTGTTCATGGGGAGCCAACCAACTGGGTCGGAACGGAATGCGTCGTCGTGTTCATCGGGAGGGCTTGGACGGAACAACCGATGGAAACGAGGCCTGGCGTACCGCAGAATGGAGGAAACGGCCTTGTGTTCAACCGGCCACAATCGAAACGGGATCCCGTTCAATGGGAGGGGTCTGGCGTACCGCAAAATGGAGGAAACGGACCTGCTACGGTCGAAACAGGGGTCCTATTAATCGGGAGGGGTGTCGCGTACTACAAAACGGAGGAAACAGACATGTGTTGGAGCGCTACGGTCGATATGGGGGTCATGTTCATTGGTAGGGGTGTGGCGTACCGCAAAACGGGACTCCACGGGATACTGTTCATCTCCACCGTCGACCCCCTCCAGCCTCCACAGGCTACTGTTCATCCACTATCGACCTCCTCCAGCCTCCACCTGCGACTGTTCATCCAGCCTCCACCATGCGCTACTCCACTGGCTATTGTTCAACCATCCCTCTCCACACGGGCTACTGTTCAACCACCCCTCCACGGGCTACTGTTCATCTAGCCCTCTACCATCTACTGTTCATCCAGCCCTCCACCAGGTCGTCCTGTTCATCCAGCCCTCCACGTGGTCCTGTTCATCCGGCCCTGGTGTCTACTACACAACCTTCTTCTTGTAGACGTTGTTGGGCCTCCAAGTGCAGAGGTTTGTAGGACAGTAGCAAATTTCCCTCAAGTGTATGACCTAAGGTTTATCAATCTGTGGGAGACGTAGGATGAAGATGGTCTATCTTAAACAACCTTGCAACCAAATAACAAAGAGTCTCTTGTGTCCCCAACAGGCCCAATACAATAGTAAATTTTATAGGTGCACTAGTTCGGCGAAGAGATGGTGATACAAGTGCAATATGGATAGTTGACAATGGTTTTTGTAACCTGAAAATATAAAAATGATAAAAGTGAGCTAAAACGGTATTGCAATGCATTGAAACAAGGCCTAGGGTTCATACTTTCAGTAGTGCAAGTTCTCTCAACAATAATAACATAATTGGATCATATAACTATCCCTCAACATGCAACAAAGAGTCAGTCCAAAGTCACTAATAGAGGAGAACAAACGAAGAGATTATGGTAGGGTACGAAACCACCTCAAAGTTATCCTTTCTGATCGATCTATTCAAGAGTCCGTAGTAAAATAACATGAAGCTATTCTTTCCGTTCAATCTATCATAGAGTTCGTACTAGAATAACACCTTAAGGTACAAATCAACCAAAACCCTAATGTCACCTAGATACTCCAATGTCACCTCAAGTATCCGTGGGTATGATTATACGATATGCATCACACAATCTGAGATTCATCTATTCAACCAACACAAAGAACTTCAAAGAGTGCCCCAAAGTTTCTACCGGAGAGTCAAGATGAAAACGTGTGCCAACCCATATGCATAAGTTCACGAGGTCAGGGAACTCGCAAGTTGATCACCAAAACATACATCAAGTGGATCACATGATATGCCATTGTCACCACAGATAAGCACGTGCAAGACATACATCTAGTGTTCTCAAATCCTTAAAGACTCAAACCGATAAGATAACTTCAAAGGGAAAAATTCATCACAAGAGAGTAGAGGGGGAGAAACATCATAAGATCCAACTATAATAGCAAAGCTCGCGATACATCAAGATCGTGCCAACTCAAGAACACGAGAGAGAGAGAGAGAGAGAGAGAGAGAGAGAGATCAAACACATAGCTACTAGTACATACCCTCAGCCCCGAGGGAGAACTACTCCCTCCTCGACATGGAGAGCACTGGGATGATGGAGATGGCCACTAAAGAGGGATTCCCCCTCCGGCAAGGTGCCGGAACAGGTCTAGATTGGTTTTTGGTGGCTATGGAGGCTTCTAGAGGCGGAACTCCCGATCTATTGTGCTCCCCCAAGTTTTTAGGGTATATGGACATATATAGGCGGAAGAAGTACGTCGGTGGATCTCCGGGCTGTCCACGAGGCAGGGGGTGCGCCCAAGGGGGGTGGCGCGCCCCCACCCTCGTGGGCAGACCGGGACTCTTTTGGTCCATCTCTGATACTCCGAGGGCTTCTTCTGGTCCAAAAATAAGTTCCTCAAGTTTCAGGTCAATTGAACTCCATTTGATTTTCCTTTTCTGCGATACTCTAAAACAAGGAAAAAACAGAAACTAGCACTGGCCTCTAGGTTAATAGGTTAGTCCCAAAAATCATATAAAATAGCATATAAATGCATATAAAACATCCAAGGTTGATAATATAATAGCATGGAACAATCAAAAATTATAGATACGTTGGAGACGTATCAGCATCCCCAAGCTTAATTCCTGCTCGTCCTCAAGTAGGTAAATGATGAAAACAGAATTTTTGATGTGGAATGCTACCTAACATATTTATCAATGATATCTTCTTTATTCTGGCAAGAATTTTCAGATCCATAAGATTTAGAACAAAAGTTTAATATTGACATGAAAACAATAATAATTCAAGCATACTAACAAAGCAATCATGTCTTCTCAAAACAACATGGCCAAAGAAAGTTCTCCCAACAAAATCATATAGTCTGGCTATGCTCTATCTTCACCGCACATAATATTTAAATCATGCACAACCCCAATGACAAGCCAAGCAATTGTTTCATACTTTTGATGTTCTCAAACCTTTTCAATCTTCACGCAATACATGAGCGTGAGCCATGGACATAGCACCATAGGTGGAATAGAATGGTGGTTGTGGAGAAGACAAAAAGGAGAAGATAGTCTCACATCAACTAGGCGTATCAACAGGCTATGGAGATGTCCATCAATAGATATCAATGTGAGTGAGTAGGGATTGCCATGCAACGGATGCACTAGAGCTAAAGTGTATGAAAGCTCAACAAAAGAAACTAAGTGGGTGTTCATCCAACTTGCTTGCTCACGAAGACCTAGGGCATTTTGAGGAAGCCCATCATTGGAATATGCAAACCAAGTTCTATAATGAAATATTCCCACTAGTATATGAAAGTAACGACATAGGAGACTCTCTATCATGAAGATCATGGTGCTACTTTGAGGCACAAGTGTGGTAAAAGGATAGTAGCATTGTCCCTTGTCTTGTTTTCTCTCATTTTTTGCCTTCTCCTTTTTTTGGCCTCTTTTTTCTCTCTCTTTTTCCATCCAGAGTCTCATCCCGACTTGTGGGGGAATAATAGTCTCCATCATCCTTTCCTCACATGGGACAATGCTCTAATAATGATGATCACCACACTTTTATTTCCTTACAACTCAAGAATTACAACTCGATACTTAGAACAAAATATGACTCTATGTGAATGCCTCCCGCGGTGTACCCGGATGTGCAAAGCAATATGACAATGATGGAGCGTGGCATAATAAACGAAACGGTGGAAAGTTGCATGGCAATATATCTCGGCATGGCTATGGAAATGCCATAATAGGTAGGTATGGTGGGTTTAAGGTACCGGCAAAAGTTGCGCGGTACTAGAGAGGCTAGCATGGTGGAAGGGTGAGTGTGCGTATAATCCATGGACTCAACATTATTCATAAAGAACTCACATACTTATTGCAAAAATTTATTAGTTATCGAAACAAAGTACTACATGCATGCTCCTAGGGGGATAGATTGGTAGGAAAAGACCATCGCTCGTCCCCAACCGCCACTCATAAGGAAGACAATCAATAAATAAATCATGCTCTGACCTCATCACATAATGGTTCACCATACGTGCATGCTACGGGAATCACAAACTTCAACACAAGTATTTCTCAAATTCACAACTACTCACTAGCATGACTCTAATATTACCATCCTCATATCTCAAAACAATCATCAAGTATCAAACTTCTCATAGTATTCAATGCACTTCTATGAAAGTTTTTATATTATTCCTAAAAGCAAATTTCCATGTTGTTTAAGATTCTCAAAATAATATAAGTGAAGCACTAGAGCAACAACAAACTACTCCGAAAGATATAAGTGAAGATCATTGAGTAGTCGAATAATTATGCAACTATGTGAAGAGTCTCTAACATTTAAGAATTTGAGATACTGGTATTTTATTCAAACAGCAAGCAAAACTAAATAAAATAAAATGACTCTCCAACCAAAAACACATATCATGTGTTAAATAAAAATATAGCTCCAAGTAAAGTTACCGATGAACGAAGACGAAAGAGGGGATGCCTTCCAAGACATCCCCAAGCTTAGGATCTTGGTTGTCCTTGAATATTACCTTGGGGTGCCTTGGGCATGCCCAAGCTTAGGCTCTTGCCACTCCCTATTCCATAGTCCATTGAATCTTTACCCAAAACATGAAAACTTCACAACACAAAACTTAACAGAAAACTCGTAAGCTCCTTTAGTATAAGAAAATAAATCACCGCTTAGGTACTGTTGTGAACACATTCTAAATACATATTGGTGTAATATCTACTGTATTCCAACTCATCTATGGTTCATACCCTCTGATACTACTCATAGATTCATCAAAATAAGCAAACAACACATAGGAAACAGAATCTGTCAAAAACAGAATAGTCTGTAGTAATCTGTAGGTTTCGAATTCTTATGTAACTCCAAAAATCCTGATAAATTAATAACTCCTAGGCAATTTGTTTATTAATCTACTACAAGTGGAATTGGTATTTTATCGCTCTCTGGTAAAAAATGAAAATTATTCTCGTTAGCGCATACTTTCTGTTTTTTACAGCAAGATCAAATAACAATCACCCATGAAGATCCTAAAGGCTTTACTTGGCACAAACACTAATTAAAACATAAAAAACGCAATCATAACAGAGGATAGATGATTAATTTATTACTAAACAGGAGCAAAAATAAAATAGGGTTGCCTCCCAACAAGCGCTATCGTTTAACACCCCTAGCTAGACATGATGATTTCAACGATGCTCACATAAAAGATAATAATTGAAACATAAAGGGAGCATCATGAAGAATATGACTATCACATTTAAGTCTAACTCACTCCCTATGCATAGGGATTTTGTGAGCAAAGAACTTGTCGGAACAACAATAAACTAGCATAGGAAAGTAAAACAAGCATAACTTCAAGATTTAAGCACATAGAGAGGAAACTTGATATTATTGCAATTCCTACAAGCATATGTTCCTCCCTCATAATAATTTTTAGTATCATCATGAATGAATTCAACAATATAACCATCAGATAAAGCATTCTTTTCATGATCTACAAGCATATAATTTTTATTGCTCTCCACATAAGCAAATTTCTTCTCATGAATAGTAGTGGGACCAAGCTCAACAAAATAACTATCATGTGAGGCATAATCCAATTGAAAGTTAAAATCATGATGACAAGTTTCATGGATATCATTATTCTTTATAGCATACAAGTCATCACAATAATCATCATAGATAGCAACTTTGTTCTAATAATCAATTGGAACCTCTTTTGAAATAGTGGAGTCATCACTAAATAAAGTCATGACCTCTCCAAATCCACTTTCATAATTATCACAATAAGATTCAACATCCTCCAAAATAGTGGGATCATAACTTCCTAAAGTTGACACTCTTCCAAACCCACTTTCATCAATATAATCATCATAAATAGGAGGCATGCTATCATCATAATATATTTGCATATCAAAACTTGGGAGACTAAAAATATCATCTTCATTAAACATAGCTTCCCCAAGCTTGGGACTAACATTAATTGCAGCAAATATATTCTCAAAAACATCATCTTCATCAAACATAGCATCCCCAAGCTTGGGCCTTTACATATCATAAGCATAATCACTCTCATCATTAATAGTATGGATAGCACCAATAGTATAGCAATTGTCATCATCAAAAGGAGTAATAGGAGCAACATCATTTGGGAGAGATACCTTTTTACCTTTGCTTCTCTGTCTTTTCTTTTTCTTCTTCACATCATGTGTGGGTTTAATCCTCTTTTTGGAGCTCCTTATTAATGAGATTGGTTGAATAGAAGGCTCCTCCTCGTTACCTGATTCATCATAAAGAATAATAGGAAGATATTGGGAAGTCTCTTACCTTTCGTTAGTATTCTCTTCATATTCTATTTGTTTTCCTTTCTTTATATAATTGGCAATATAAGGATTTTCAATGCAATTCACCGCACAATATATATAAATTCTTCTAGATCAATATCGAGGAATTTCTCGAGGTTATATTCTGGAATAATCTTAGTTTGACGTTTCATTTCTTCATAACCCAAAAGCAAACTAAGTTCATTATAATGTGCAAGGGAAATCAAGTCATCACAATTTTTGGACATGATTCGATCATGAAACAATTTGCATTTGATATTTAAATGACCATGTTCATTGCAAAGTTCACAAGTATGGCTAAGAAAATTTAAATTTTCAGCACTAACATTTAGCCTTTCCTGCAACCATTTAGTTTCTAAATGCTTATGCCTCTTGCAATATCTATCTTCCATATTTGGTGTGTACTTGCAAACCCAATGCACTCCACAAAAATTGACATGTTTATAGGAGACATTTTCATCATAACTAGTGCAATCATCATTAGTACTATGGATATTCAAGGAGTTCATACTAACAACATTGCAATCATGCTCATCATTCAAAGATTTAGTGCCAAACATTTTTAAACTTCTTCTTCTAGGACTTTAGCACAATTTTCCCTTCCATCATTCTGATGAAAGATATTAAAAAGATGAAGCGTATGAGGCAAACTCAATTCCATTTTGTTTTTGTCATTTTCTTTTATAAACTAAACTAGTGCTAAAACAAGAAACTAAAAGATTCGATTGCAAGATCTAAAGATATACCTTCAAGCACTCACCTCCCCAGCAACAGCGCCAGAAAAGAGCTTGGTGTCTACTACACAACCTTCTTCTTTTAGACGTTGTTGGGCCTCCAAGTGCAGAGGTTTGTAGGACAGTAGAAAATTTCCCTCAAGAGGATGACCTAAGGTTTATCAATCCATGGGAGGCATAGGATGAAGATGGTCTATCTCAAACAACCCTGCAACCAAATAACAAAGAGTCGCTTGTGTCCCCAACAGACCCAATACAATGGTAAATTGTATAGGTGCACTAGTTCAGCGAAGAGATGGTGATACAAAGGCAATATGGATAGTAGATAATGGTTTTTCTAATCTGAAAATATAAAAACAGCAAGGTAACTAATGATAAAAGTGAGCTAAAACAGTATTGCAATGCGTTGAAACAAGGCCTAGGGTTCATACTTTCACTAGTGCAAGTTCTCTCAACAATAATAACATAATTGGATCATATAACTATCCCTCAACATGCAACAAAGAGTCACTCCAAAGTCACTAATAGAGGAGAACAAACAAAGAGATTATGGTAGGGAACAAAACCACCTCAAAGTTATCCTTTCTGATCGATCTATTCAAGAGTCTGTAGTAAAATAACACGAAGCTATTCTTTCCGTTCAATCTATCATAGAGTTCGTACTAGAATAACACCTTAAGATACAAATCAACCAAAACCCTAATGTCACCTAGATACTCCAATTTCACCTCAAGTATCTGTGGGTATGATTATACGATATGCATCACACAATCTCAGATCCATCTATTCAACCAACACAAAGAACTTCAAAGAGTGCCCCAAAGTTTCTACCGGAGAGTCAAGATGAAAACGTGTGCCAACCCCTATGCATAAGTTCACGAGGTCACGGACCTCACAAGTTTATCACCAAAACATACATCAAGTGGATCACATCATATCACATTGTCACCACAGATAAGCACGTGCAAGACATACATCAAGTGTTCTCAAATCCTTAAAGACTCAATCTGATAAGATATCTTCAAAGGGAAAACTCAATTCATCACAAGAGAGTAGAGGGGGAGAAACATCATAAGATCCAACTATAATAGCAAAGCTCACGATACATCAAGATCGTGCCAACTCAAGAACACGAGAGAGAGAGAGAGATGAAACACAAAGCTACTGGTACATACCCTCAGCCCCGAGGGAGAACTACTCCCTCCTCGTCATGGAGAGCACCGGGATGATGAAGATGGCCACCAGAGAGGGATTCCCCCTCCAGCAGGGTGGCGGACCGGGTCTAGATTAGTTTTTGGTGGCTACGGAGGCTTCTGGCGGCGGAACTCCCGATCTATTGTGCTCCCCCAAGTTTTTAGGGTATGTGGACATATATAGGCAGAAGAAGTACGTCGCTGGATCTCTGGGCTCTCCACGAGGCAGGGGCACGCCCAGGGGGGTGGTGTGCCCCTCACCCTCGTGGGCAGCCCGGGACTCTTCTGGTCCATCTCTGATACTTCGTGGTTTCTTCTGGTCCAAAAATAAGTTCCGTGAAGTTTCAGGTCAATTGGACTCAGTTTGATTTTCCTTTTCTGCGATACTCTAAAACAAGGAAAAAACAGAAACTGGCACTGGGCTCTAGGTTAATTGTTTAGTCCCAAAAATCATATAAAATAGCATATAAATGCTTATAAAACATCCATGGTTGATAATATAATAGCATGGAACAATCAAAATGCATAAATACGTTGGAGACGTATCAGGCCCCAACCGGCTCGATGGATTATGGTCCTGTTCATCCAGAGGCAACACCACGGGGTCCTGTTCATCCACCCCCACCGGGAACTGTTCATCCACACCCCCAGCAACTCTCACTATCCATCTAGAGGCAGCATCAATCGGCTTCAATTAGCAGCAGTAGCGAAGGAATCGCTCGATCAGGTTCAGTTAACATCCATCGATCGATCGCTCGGGTTCAGTAACGCGTAGCCTGCAGTGCAATCACTCGGGTTCTGTAGGAGAATGCCTCGCTCAGGTTCAGTTAGAGCCCAATGCCTCGCACACACGCGCATGCGTGTATGAGAGAAACGCGCATTGCCCGGCCCGACCACCCACGGTAGTAACCGAGAACACCCCGATATTTTCCCAGCCCTAGCTTCTAGCACGGGTTTTTCCGTCATGGACGGCCCAAAGAATATCATGCAGCTGCATTATGGAAGCCCTTACGGGGACCCCTCCCTTAGTGATGTGGTGGTTGATGGAGGAGGCATGTTGGTTGGCCCTTGACAGCTCCTCCTCTTGCCGCTCTTCCCCTGCGAACCCGGCAAGATTAACGGTGAAAAGGCACACCCTAGACCTCGCCTGCGGAAAATGGGTAATGGACTCACGCTGGGTGCTGAGTCGGGGGCTGCGTCGTGGGCTAGGGCCCGGGCTGATCGTGATCGCCTCCAGCGCGCTTGAGGTGCTTACTGGGGGCTCGTCGCCCGTCGAGGTCTTGGCCCTCTTCGTCATCCTCTGTGCCAATGTCTCCGTGTCCCTACAGAAGCGAGCCAAGAAAAGATCAAATCAAGCGAGATGACCAAAACGGAGATTTAGGAAATCGAGAGAGCGATGAGGCACTTACTCGTCCTCTTATTCTCGCCTCCTCCTGTTCGGGCTCATGGAAGAGAGGTCATAGTCGGCCTCTGGTATGGTGACCGTCCGAGGGTGGCGATGGATACCTGGGCCGCTTGGCCACGGCGGAGGCGTCAGCCGGTGCTTCCTTCGTTGTCGCTGTCGTGCGCATCGTATGGCGCACGGGTTGCGCCTGGGCCTCTTACCGCTGTGCGGCCTTCCCGGTCACCCTCTTGGCGGGGACCTCTTCGGGCGAGGAGGCTCGCCGCACTAGCTCGCTAGAGCCAAACCACCGGAGGACGCGCTTCCTCCTCCCCTGGACTGTAGGCTCCTCATGCAGACCCTTCTCGTCCGCGTCATCGGCCGCCTCCTTGGTAGACGGGCCCCCGGTAGAGGCACCGTTGTGCTCCCCGGCGGGCTCACCCCGCTTGGCGAGGTCATCTTCTATGTCGTCCTCATCTTCCTGGAAGCCGACGCTGTCGGCCTCCTCGGTGAGCTGCCTCCTCTGCCCCGCTGGCGATGTACGCCACCTCTTCGTCGGTGGTGTCATGGATGAGCCGCGGTTCTTCATGGATGGGCCTCTTCGACAAGCTGTCGAAAAAACCTTGCACCTGCACCACATCCGGCATGGCCCAGGTCTGGTCAAGGCCATGGGCGTTGAACACCGACATCATGGCAGTGATGGAGGTCCGGGAGGAATTGTTCCACAAAGGGACATCGGCGGTTGGCAACCTAAATGGATTGTCAGCCTTCTCTACCTTCCCGGCCTTGTCGGCCTTGCCGGTCTTGTCGACCTTGAATTGGAATAGCTTCTCGCAAAGAGCTGCATGGTGCATCACCTTAAAATTGCGGTTTAGGCCGGGGTGCAGCCTCATGATGTCTGCCGCATTCCGGAAATCCCAAGTTGGCCTCCCCTTGTTATCCAAGGGGGCGATACGGCGAAGGAGGAAATCAGCCCCGATCATCTCTAGGGTGAGCCCGGCGACCTTGAGGCGATGGATTCTGGTGGTGGCAATTGTGAGCTTCTCGTCTTGAGGATCGAGATTGCCCCAGTTGCCGCGGTGAACCACTTGCACTTTCCGGGGCATGTGGAATGGCTGCGGTTCCTTCTCCACGATCCAGCATCGTCTGCCCCACCATTCGCCCCACTTCTCCTTGGGGTTCCCACTTGGGTATGTCTCCTTGTACAAGGCCCTCGGGATCCAGGTAACGCAGCCAGACAGAGCCCCTCCTGGTTGGATGCGGGGGATGAAATAGTGGCGGAGGAGTGTTGTGTTGTGGACCACCCCGGTGAAGTTCTCGCAAAGGTGGGAAAAGATGGCCATGCATGCCATGACGTTCGTCGTGAAATACAAAAGATGGAAGCCGAAGGTATACATAATGTCGATGAAGAAATCCGAGAATGGGGGGAAGAGCCCGCAATAGAGGTAATAGACGAAGAAGGGATATTTATCCGGACCTAGCAGAGTGTTGGGACCAGGGATGACGTGAGTGGCGGAGTGCCCCATCATCTCTCTCCCCCACATGCACTGGTACCGGTCCCTGAGCGCATGCGCATCAAGCGTCGGGGCGAAGACGACATGATCCCTCCGCATCTTCACCAACTCGCTCTCCGGCACCTCTTCCGCCTCGCTTGCCTTGAGCGCTCCCTTGCTCTTGTTTGGCACCATAAAGGCCGAAGGAGGGCGGGGGATCGAAGGTGGTGAGCGTGCGGCGGCGGCCCATGGGGGAAGAAAGCGTTGGTTTGGGCTCAAGAAAGAAGGAGACAACGGTTTCCTAGATTGAAATAGGCGAAAGGGGGTAAATGAGCGGCGCCCCTGTGGATTCCTCTTTTTATGGGGAAGGCGCAGGGCCTCCTCTTTACTGTTTGATGAGAAGACATTTGCGCAGGTGCGGGCACGCTGCGACCGTTCCACGCTCGACCCCCACGTTGCGCACTCAATGCAGATCGTTGGGAAGCATGACAGACGAGAAGATTACCGTAGTTATCCCCTGCCACGCGTGCCCGTGCACTGTTTGGGCCTGGCCCAACGACACTCCGCGCTCGTGTGTGGCCAAGGCCCGGGGGCTCCTGTCGGTGTACTAAAGTTTGGTCCCTTTGGTACCCCTTACTTGAGCATGGGCAGTTGCAGCTGCACCCATGGCACGGCTTGACGAGGGAAGCTTGAGGCAGGATAAAAACAAGATCACTATAGAAGCGGCCAAGCCAGAGACCAGAGAGCAGAAAATGAACTGGCCCCCGGCAAGATCCTTGCGGGGCGGCTTGCCTGACCCCGGCAAGGTCCTTGCCGGGACGCCTTGTGAAGCACTAACAAGAACACCTCCCTTGAGGTTGAGGGATCTGATACCATCAACAAATGTACAGACCAAGGCCTAGGGGCGCATGCACGGTGGCATGCAGATCTTTGTGAAGACTAGAAGGCGAGGTTCCTAGCAAGAACCTTGCCGAGGGCATTTGCAGGGCCCCGACAAGAACCTTGCTGGGGACGTCGGCAAGGCCACGACAAGGTTCCGCCACCTCACCACCACTCCAGCGCGACGACTGGCCAGCCAGCCTATCAAGCACCTGCATGGTGGCATGTAGATCTTTCTAAAGATCTAGTCACTGCTCCAGTGCAGCTGCTGGCCAGCCAGCCTGGCATTGCATGCCTCGTCAGCCTGGATGCGTGCTAAGACGGGGGAGAGGCGGCAAAGGACTGGAAAGGCCCTATTCCCATCCCCGATAAAGCTAAGGGGCACCTAATCAGTGCATTTAATGAATTTTTCCTATGATGCCGATGATAAACATAGGCACTGCAGCTACTTTACACCTCTTGTATGCCACTGTGGCAACCCCTTTGACATATAAATGGAGGCCCACGATGTAATGGAGGAGGATTCGGACTTTTGAACCTCTCAGCCCAGCTTGCACACATAGCAGGGAGCCAAAGCTCAAGAACACAAAATATACACTCAAGCAGGACTAGGGTTTTACGCTGCTCAGCGCCCCGAACCTAGGTAAAAATCCGTCGTGTTGATCATTAGATCTGCTCTTTGCACACCCCTCTTCCCTGCCAAACCGTATAAAGGATCCATGTGATCCCGTAGGTGTGGTTTCTACCGGCACATGTTCCTTGCAAGCGTCAACACGAGGTGCCACATGATTCAGATTCTCTTTATCCCTTAGTCGGCTTCATACCTTAGCCTCTAACTCCTTCTAACTCAAATTATCAGAAGACACCTCCGTCGTTTGGTGACTCTTCTGGAACCCAAATGCCCGTCTTCAAAGTTGCCCAAGGGTAAGTGCTTCTATTTGTCTATCATTGATTTTTCATTTCATAGTCATATACTTTGTGTCTTTGTTGTAGAGGAGTGGCAAAGGCTAGTAAGAAGCAGAAGCTTGGCAGGTTCTCAAATGATCCTAAACCTACTGAGATGGAAAAACAGTCTATCGATATCTGTGAGGCCCACACTCAAGACCAGAAGAGCCCATTAATGACCCGCCACCATCAGTCGATGCCATCATCCCTAAGCAAATGGTTGTGGAACTTAACTCCGCGGCCAGCCATGACCCGCCGAGCCCTACGTCACCAACTCCGAAGCCGACTGAAGAGATCCTTTTTGACAAGGACTCTAGTGATGTGACCATCACTGGGATGGCTGACATTGCACCATGGGCCTCCACTATGTTAGCCAAACATGGTACCAAAGAAGAATCTCATTCCCT
This sequence comes from Triticum aestivum, assembly GCF_018294505.1. Taxonomy (NCBI): domain Eukaryota; kingdom Viridiplantae; phylum Streptophyta; class Magnoliopsida; order Poales; family Poaceae; genus Triticum; species Triticum aestivum. The sequence continues at coordinate 230,536,327 of NC_057809.1, read as the reverse complement.
GGATAGAGGCAAGACCAAGCTGGATTTGGAAAGCTATGATGCCTTCAATGGAAGCGACATCTACGTGGGGTATTTGAACCGCCTTCAGACTAGAGGTGATTTAGTGAATCTCATGAAGGAGCGCTATGAGGTATGATACTAATCCCTTTCCAGATGTACTTATGTAGCCACCAAGTCTTAAGTACTAAGGAAAATATATAATATGCTTGAGACTTTATGAAAATTTCCAAACCATAGCCTCTCAGGGCTTATCTTATAAAGATGAGTCAGGTCTTCCGAAATTAAGCTTGAAAGAACCTAGTGCAACTTCAATTAGTTCATAGCAACAAAATGATGCATACTCACAATTATTTCTAAGATCCAAATATGTAGCCCCCAAGGACCGGCTTAAACTGACAAGTTGAGCCGGGACTTACGATCACTTAAGAAACCCGAACATGTAGCCCCCCAGGGCTGGCTTAATCTGATAAGATACACCATATTTCAATAAAAAGTGAATTGACCCACATTAGCTCCCATGTCCCAAGTAGAGTACTTATAGTGTGATTGGGACTTTAACAGAATAACATCACCAATAGTTAGTCCTTTCTTTGTAACCATCACTTCATCATTGTATTTCAAGCAGAATTGAGCATGAAGGAATCAAAAGTGGGCGATTTGAGGAATAATATAAAGTTGTAGCAGGCAGAGACTTCCAAGGCCAAGCTTGAGCTGAAAAATTCTTTGGACAAAATTGAGAAGCTTAAAGCAAGTTTTGAGATCGAGAGAACTACCTAGGAATCCAACAAGACTCTACTAGTGAAGAGAGCCAAAGAGGCGGAAGCACAACTTAAGCCGGTTGCTGATGAGCTTACCGACTTAAAACAACATATTACCTATATGACAACCACCATCTTTGGTAAGACTCATATGTACTTCAACATCTATTTTGATATTACTATAAACCGCCTGGCGGTTGTCAATTCCTAATGTTTAGCCCGCTTGGAAACGTATGAAGAGGCCCAAGAAGCGCCAGCCTTGGTGAAAATATGCTGATGAAGCTCAAGGCAGTATATCATTTACTGAATAGCTATACAGTGGAACTTTATGAAGCCTGGTGGCATTATCAGGTGGGAAAAGACCTGCAAAGAAGATCAAGACTATTCTGGACCAACTCTCAACATCACCGGCTCAAGTTGAGGAATACAAGTCAGCTGCCCGCATGGAGCAATTGTTGCTCTTGGCCGGGCCAAGGCGTGGCAGTCGGAACTTGACCTAGTGGAAATAGCCACCGGTTGCCCACAATTCAAGGATGATGGGTCTGCTTTCAAGGAAAAAGACTTCAACAACTGCGTCAGGGAGATGCGACCCGTCGCTTGCAAAATGATTGAAGATTTGAACTTAAACCAGTACACACCGGCTTATGACAAGAATAATCAACAGATTAAGCCACCAGCTCATGACGTTTTCAACCTTATTCCTCCTTGGCGTAAGCATATCTTTGCCCCTGAGGTTGATCATGCTATTATACTAAATGATGAGGCCTCTTTCGAAGCTCTAACAGGCATCGACTGGACAACGACTGATCTTCAGATGATCACAAAGAACAACCAGCGCGGGATGACCCAGAATCATCAACCCGCCAAGAAGGAAACTGATTCGTAGTAATGATGGTCCAGGCGACTATCAAGCCGGCTTATAGGAGTACAGTTCCAAAGACATTTGACCAACTTTTGTCGGCTAAGAGCAAAGCCTTGTAATAGGATAGTTGAAAACAATGGTCTGCCGTGTCAGGCCTTCGTGAAGTTTAACCTTTGACTCTTGAGCCGCCAGTTTAATCTTTATTACCTACCTAATTCAATTACTCATATGGGCCATACAAGTACTCGTATTTCCTTTTAAAGTTTCACATGTCCTACAAAAAGTTTAAACAACATATGCCCTAGCGACTTAACGTCAAAAGCCAGGGTGGGTAATAACCCAAACATAATATAGTCTTATATAATTACAGAAAAGAGTAGAATCAAGGCCATTCAAGGAGAAACATACTGGCAACCTAAAGTCGAAAGCCAGGGCGGGTTTCAAACCACGAAAATTGATATAATAATTGGAAACATACTTGTAGATCTGGATCATACTAATGTCTTAATCATCAATATCCAGATCGGGTGACAACCCAAAGTCTTGTAATCACATGATCCCAATTATTCAAGTTAAAGTAGACTGGCGACTTAATGTCCATAACCAGGGCGGGTTACCAAACCAGAAATACTCAAACATGAGTCATACAACCAGAGCTTTATAACCTAGATTGTCAAAATTCACTTAACAGAAAAATCTTTAAGAGAAGCAAATCTGAAGGATTCAAAAGAGAAAATTCAAAAAAATCTCAAATGATCATCTAGCCAGGTTACCAAAGCATGACCAAACCAGTTGGCTCACAGGACCATGTGCTTTCAAAGTCCACACAGTCGTTGAGTTAATCCTAGCTCACTGTAAGCCAACTCTCACGTGACACAATCCACCATTTTAACCATAACGAGTTCAGGCTCTTGAAAAAGATTGACTGTTAAGAGTTTGGTAGGTCACCTGGTGGAGTAGCAAGTTGCAAACAAGCAGGATAACTCATAATTTGGCGTCTAGGCCTGGTCAAGAGGGTATGAAAGCTAAACCCGGTGTGTTGGAAACCCCCAAGTGACCTTATGACCAAATGATAAAGACTCAGATACATAGAAATGAAGCGAGAAAGGCCCTGAATTATTTGGGATGCCGACTTTATTATATTGATCATAAAATATATACATTGACAAATGTATGTACAAAGACTAGAGCCAATGGCTCAGGTGTAATAAGGCCGAAGAAGAGCAATATTCCAGGGCCGGCGGGTCTCCTCCTCCGACTTGTGTGAATCCTTGTGTTCTCGTATATCAATGAGGTAATATGACCCATTCTTAAGGTTCTTGCTGACCACAAAGGGTCCTTACCAAGGTGGGGATAACTTGTGCATATCTGTTTGATCTTGGATCAACCGGAGCAGCAAGTCGCCTTCTTGAAACGCCTGTGTTTTAACTCTGCGGCTATGATAGCGACACAGGTCTTGTTGATATATTGCCGAATGAACCGCCGCCAGGTCATGCTCCTCATCCAAAGCATCAAGTGCGTTTTGATGTGCTATTTCATTATCAGCTTCAGCATAAGCCGGCACACGAGGCAAGTCATGACGGATATCACATGGAAGAACCGCCTCTGCACCATAAACCATGAAGAAACGCGCATGGCCTGTTGACTTGTTGGGGGTGCTATTGATACTCCAGAGCACTGAAGGTAACTCCTCGACCCAACAACCCAGCGTTCGCTTCAAAGGAACCATAAGCCGGGGTTTTATGCCTCTTAAAATTTCTTGGTTAGCCCTCTCAGCTTGACCATTAGACTGCAGATGAGCCATAGAAGAAACATCAAGACGAATATGCTCTTTTTGACAGAACTCCTTCATAACACCCTTGGACAAATTAGTGCCATTATCAATAATGATACTATGAGGGTAATTGAAAGCACAAGTGCTCCCTAGGTGGTTTTGTTAATTAATGTCAACATATCTCTTGTTGGACTAATGTTTTTATCTAGTATATTTTAGATAAGTTCAACAGATGGAGTGGCATGGACAAGAGGATGTGGAACATCTTCAAGATACTAATGACAAAGGATTGGCTCACACTCAAATGCTCAAGGCTCTACACTTTCATTTTAGTGATCCAAGATCACATTGAGTCCATAGGAAAGCCAATACTATTAAAAGGGGATGAGGTGTTGCTTAATGGCTTGCTTGCTCAAAGTGCTTAGTGATATGCTCCAAAGCCCTCAACCACTTTCTCACATCCACATATGTCCCAAACCAAAAGTCAACATCGGCCCTACTGATTTGATCCATCTGGCGCCACCATGTTCACTTAACATAGTCGCTGCCAGAAACCCTAATCAATTCGGTCTCACTGATGGGATCTCAGTCTCATCGAGATGGGCTTGCAAACTCTTTGTTGCCTGTTGCAATTATTTCGGTCCCACCGAGATAAGCAATCGGTCCCATCGATTTTGCATGACCAACTCTCTATTTTGCTTATTACCAAAATCGGTCTCACCGAGTTTGTGTAATCGGTCAAACTGAGATGAGGCTTTACCCTAACCCTAGCACATTGGTCCCACCGAGTTGATCGTATCGGTCCCACCAAAATGCCTAACAGTCACATTATGAACTGAATCGGTCTGACCGAGTTTTCTGATTCGGTCCCATCGAGTTTGGTAAATTGTGTGTAATGGTTAGATTTTGTGTGGAGGCTATATATACCCCTCCACCCTTCCTTCAGTAGTAAGGAGAGCCATCAGAACATGCCTACACTTCAGCGTTAATTTTCTGAGAGAGAACCACCTACTCATGTGTTGCGACCAAGATATTCCATTCCAACCATATGAATCTTGATCTCTAGCCTTCCCCAAGTTGCTTTCCACTCAAATCATCTTTCCACCAAATCCAAATCACAGAGAGAGTTGAGTGTTGGGGATACTATCATTTGAAGTGTTCGGGATATAAATACCAGGTATGACCCGCCCAGAAGGGGCCGAGTAAATCCTAATGGCGGGTTACTAAAAGTTCAGTGAATATACAAGGCGATGGTTTAGTATAAGACTTGTAGTAGGCCCAAGCCCAGAGGCGTCTTGATGCCCATGATTGTAAACCTCCATGAGTAAGAAAGTCTTGTAAAGAAAGGCATGTAAAGGAAGTCACCGAGCCAGACATGTTATATGAGTCGGCTGGGACTCTGTAGGCCGCCAGGCGTCAACCCGTGTATATAAGGGGACGACCCGGTGGCGGCTTAGGGTAAGAAACAAGAGATCGAGAAGCCAAGCTAGCGTATTTCGCTCCTTGGTCATCGAAACCTAGCAATACTACATCAACTGGACTAGGCTTTACCTTCACTGCAAGGGGCCGAACCAGTATAAACCTTTCATGTCCTTTGTTCTGATTAACCCCTTTAAGCTTCCTAGTTGCGATGGCTCCACGACTAAGTTCTTTCACTAAGACATCTGCCGTGACAATTCCATGACAGTTGGCGCCCATCATGGGGCCAGCGCACAATGGATTTGAGTTCTTGAAGGGCAACTTCGAAGGGCTCAAGGGATACGTTGTGGGCCGGATGACCAAGAGTCCTCGAGGCAAGATCTACATCGATGACGAAGGCTAGGGCCCTGACGCCGGCTCAATTGAGTACGGATACCGGGTCCCCTTCGGCGGAATCCACGTATTCATCGGCTGCATCAGCGAGCCGGGCATCTGCACCAACCTCGTCGAGACGGCTCAGCACGCGAGATCCGCCCGGGCTCAACCCGCCGCGAGGCATGCCTTTGTGGGTTGCATCCATGGAGGGCAATTTTCTAAAGGATCGGTGGACGGTGGTGAGACGTCCGTTTGCTCTGATGGTGAGTCGTCCACAGGCGAAACAGATTCTTTGTATCAGTTACAAGATGGCGGGCTTGGGGCTGTTCCGATGGCAACAGTATTCCGGACCCCTCCGAGCCACCGAATCAAGCCAGAGTCTTCATGGCTGGCACTCAACCTGGTCAGAATTCTACGGCTGCGGAGACAATAACCATCGGGTCTGCAACGGCTGGGTCAGGAGACCCTGCGCGCCCGCCGGCTCAGGTATTTATGGACCTTATCGATAGGATGACGACCCTGTTGACTGTTGTGGTTGAGCTGGTGGATAAGGCTCAACATGACGCAGATGTAGCATGGCTATGCGGAGAGGTAACACAGGCCAAGGAAAATTTAGCGGCGGAAGATGTCAGGATGGCCGCGGAACGGGCGGCTCTGGATGCACGTGCTCAGCAGTTTCAAGCGGAGACTTTCCGGCTATCGGTGGATTTGAACGCGTCAAAAGAGGTCATGAGGAGAAGGCACCAGAAGGTTCAATCACGTCTGCCTCCGACTTATGATCCTAGGAACCTTTTTCACACACCTGGGGCTGGTCCTAGTAACCCGCCGGAGGCAAACCGGGTCACAAAACCCGGGGCTGGGGCGCCGGTTCAACCACGGACCATGGAGCCGCCACGTATGAATACTGCTCTGCCTCATTACACACCAATACCACCGGGTCACTTCTCTAACCCCTTGGACAATTTAATTGTTGCGTCGGCTCGTTTGGCGGCTCCCCCAGTGGAAGGTGACTCTCTGACGGTGATCGAAACACGAAGGGTCAGAGAACTTCTTTAGATAGCTCTGGCACGGCAGGATGCATATTATTACAGTCGAGATAGAATCCATTCAACCCCTCGCCCAAGCTGGAGCCCAAGCAATAGCAGGCATATGGACTTAGCGTCCATGTCCAGCAATGCCCAGCGCCGTAACCAACTACGCGGGCGTGACCCGGCCCTGGGCGGAGCCCCTAACTTGGTGGACCAGGAGAGGATCTGTCAAGGGGCTGAACGGGCGATTCAGCAGGCGGCTTAGCAAGCTTTTCCAGTTTATCCGGCGACCTCTGTTGAGGCTGGGGTGGCCACAAGGACAGGAGGCGTGCCTTGTCTTGTGACGGCTCTACGTAATGAGCGTTTGCCAAAGGACTTTTAGGGGCCTCGTAAGGTGCCCAATTACACAGCCGACCTGCAGCCCGGATCGTGGATTGAAAGTTACGAGATGGCCATGGAGTTATTAGAGGTCAGTGACGCGGCAATGGCCAAATACTTCACCATGATGTTGGATGGAACAACTCGTACTTGGTTAAAGGGGCTGCCGCCCAACTCCATCGGCTCATGGGCGGAGTTGAAGGCTTGGTTCATTCAGAACTTCAAAGATACCTGCAAACAACCCATGTCGATCGTGGGTTTGACTAACTGCAAGCAAGAGGAAGGGGAATCCATGACCCATTGGGTGCGCCGGATCAAGGAAATTATACATTCATCTGATAAGATGGATGCCGGCTCCGCGGTCTTAATGTTGGAGAAAAATTGCCATTTTGAGCCTCTGAAACAGAAGCTGGGGTGGCTCAAGCGTGACTGCAATGACATGGGCCAGCTGATGGTGGCTCTCGTCAAGTACGCCGATTCTGATAGTACCAAGGACCCTGTGTCTGACGAAGAGAAGACACGGAAGGTTAAGAAGAATGGCAATGGCAAAGGTCACCAGCACAACCCGGCGAATCAAGGAGGTAATAAATGTAAGGCTGGCGGTAGTCTGGAGTTTGTGGCTAACGCCAATGCACAGGGCAACAATCAACGACGCAAGGGGAGGCCACCTCCTCGGTCTGGCGGGTCATGTCCCACCCTTGAGCAGCTGCTAAATGAACCTTGTCTGAGACACGGCAACCGGGAGAAGTTAGCTACCCATCTGTGGAAAGACTGTACGATCATGAAGGCTTTTACGAAATTCTAACATATTCAATGGTAACCACGGACCTGGCAGCGGCTCAGGCGGTGGCGGCTTTCATGGCCCGGGCGCCGGCTCAAGAAGTGGCGGTTTTCATGGCCAGGGCCATCAAGGTAGTCAAGGCGGCTATAATCAGCAATCCGGTCAGGGCAGTCAGTAGCAGCAGCAGCAGTCCGGGTATCAGAGTAACCCAAAGCAGGTGAACGGTGGGCAGTATCACATATTCACCACCAGTTTATGCAAGAGGGACCAGAAACTTCATAAGAGGGCTGTAAATGCTGTTGAGCCGGCGGTTCCACGTTATTTGAGATGGTCTGAGCAGCCTTTTGTATGGAGTAGGGAAGATCATCCTCTCCGGGTTGATAATCCGGGTCACCTAGCTTTGGTGGTGGGACCTCAGGTCGGTGGATATAAGTTCACTAAAGTACTCATGGACGGAGGCAGCAGCATCAACATCCTCTATTATGAGACATTCCATCGCATGGGGTTGACTGACAAGACTCTTAAAACATCCAATATTGTTTTTCATGGGGTAGTGCCTGGTAAGTCAGCGTACCCAGTTGGTAAGATTGAGCTAGAAGTAGCCTTTGGGGGTGAGTATGATTCTAGGGCTGAGAAGTTATCCTTTGAAGTGGTTAAGATCAAAAGTCCATATCACGCTCTTTTTGGATGGCTGGCTTATGCTAAGTTCATGGCTCGGCTGTGTTATGTGTGTCTAAAGCTCAAAATGCCGGGTTATAAAGGCACTATCACAGTACATGGAAGCAAGAAAATAGCCTTGGAATGTGAAGAAGGTAATTCCGCTTATGCCGAGTCTGTTTGTGCAACAGAGGAATTGAACATTTATAAGGATAATGTTGACCCCGCAGACATGACATCTTTGAAGAAGCCAACTATGGAGCATGAGCCGGCGTTGAAATTCAAGTCAGCTGATGACACCAAGATGATTGATTTTGTGCCCGGCGACTCATCCAAATAGTTCATTATCAACACTAACTTGGATCCGAAATAGGAAACCGTGCTCATCGAGTTCATCCGTGAGAACCGGGACATCTTTGCATGGAAGCCTTCTGACATGCCGGGTGTACCGAGAGAACTCGCCGAGCACACTCTCAATATTGATACAAAGTTCAAGCCGGTCAGGCAATTTCTTCGGTGGTTTAACAAGGACAGGCGCAAGGCTATCGGAGAAGAGGTGGCCCGGCTCTTGGCGGCCGGGTTCATTGTTGATGTTTTTCACCCAGAGTGGTTGGCTAACCCGGTGCTTGTGCTAAAAAAGAATGGCACCTGGCACATGTGTGTGGATTACACAGATTTGAACAAGGCTTGTCCGGATGACCCTTTTGCTCTCCCTCGTATTGATCAAATCATTGATGTTGTGGCGGGTTGTGAGCGTTTGAGTTTTTTGGATGCTTACTTTGGTTATCATCAGAACAAGATGGCAGTAAAGGACGAGGAGAAGACAACTTTCCTCACTCCGTTTGGAGCCTTCTGCTATGTGTCTATGCCTTTTGGGCTTAAGAGTGCCCAGGCGACTTATCAGCGGTGTGTACAGAATTGCCTTCATAAACAGATTGGGCATAATGTTCATGCTTATGTGGATGACATAGTGGTAAAATCCAGAGAGAAGGAAACCTTGGTAGCTGAACTGAAGGAAACCTTTGATAACCTCCAGGTCTACAAGATGATGCTTAACCCGGCCAAGTGTGTTTTTGGAGTCCCAGCTGGCAAGTGATACGTCTCCAACGTATCTATAATTGTTGATTGCTCCATGCTATATTATCTACTGTTTTAGACATTATTGGGCTTTATTTTCCACTTTTATATTCTTTTTTGGGACTAACCTATTAACCTGAGGCCCAGGCCAAAATTGTTGTTTTTGCCTGTTTTAGGGTTTCGAAGAAAAGGAATATCAACCGGAGTCCAAACGGAATGAAACCTTCGGAAACGTGATTTTCTCATCAGATAAGATCCAGGAGACTTGGACCCTCCGTCAAGAAAGCCACAAGGTGGTCACGAGTGTAGGGCCCCCCCTAGGGCGCGCCCCCTGCCTTGTGGCCCCCTCGAAGCTCCACCGACGTACTTCTTCCTCCCATATATATCCACGTATCCCCAAACGATTAGAACAAGAGCCAAAAACTTAATTCCAGCGCCGCAACTTTCTGTATCCACGAGATCCCATCTTGGGGCTTGTTCCAGAGCTCCGCCGGAGGAGGCATCAATCACGGACGGCTTCTACATCATCATCCAAGCCCCTCCGATGAAGTGTGAGTAGTTTAGTTCAGACCTACGGGTCCATAGCTAGTAGATAGATGGATTCTTCTCTCCTTTTGGATCTCAATACAATGTTCTCCCCCTCTCTAGTGGAGATCTATTCGATGTAATCTTCTTTTTGCGGTGTGTTTGTTGAGACCGATGAATTGTGGGTTTATGATCTAGTCTATCTATGAATAATATTTGAATCTTCTCTGAATTCTTTTATGTATGATTGGTTATCTTTGCAAGTCTCTTCGAATTATCAGTTTGGTTTGGCCTACTAGATTGGTTGTTCTTGCCATGGGAGAAGTGCTTAGCTTTGGGTTCAATCTTGCGGTGTCCTTTCCCAGTGACAGAAGGGGCAACAAGGCACATATTGTATTGTTGCCATCAAGGATAACAAGATGGGGTTTTTATCATATTGCATGAAACTATCCCTCTACATCATGTCATCTTGCTTAAGGCGTTACTCTGTTTTTAACTTAATACTCTAGATGCATGCTGGATAGCGGTCGATGAGTGGAGTAATAGTAGTAGATGCAGAATCATTTCGGTCTACTTGTCTCGGATGTGATGCCTATATACATGATCATACCTAGATATTCTCATAACTATGCTCAATTCTATCAATTTCTCAACAGTAACTTGTTCACCCACCGTAGAATACTTATGCTCTTGAGAGAAGCCACTAGTGAAACCTATGGCCCCCAGGTCTCTTCCTTATCATATCAATCTCCATTACTTTATTATTGCTTTGCTTTTACTTTGACTTTACTTTATTTACTTTGCATCTCTATATCAAAAATACCAAAAATATTATTTATCATCTCTATCAGATCTCACTTTCGTAGGTGACCGTGAAGGGATTGACAACCCTAAGCGCGTTGGTTGTGTTGAGCTATTGTTTTTGTGTAGGTACGAGGGACTCGAGCGTAGCCTCCTACTGGATTGATACCTTGGTTCTCAAAAACTGAGGGAAATACTTACGCTACTTTGCTGCATCATCCCTTCCTCTTCGGGGAAATCCAACGCAGTGCTCAAGAGGTAGCAGCAAGCTCTTGGGGTTTTTGGTGTCTAACAGAGGCATTGAGGCTAACTAGGAGAAAATTAAGGCAATCACATCTTTGGCTAAACCGCCGTGCATCAATGACGTTCAGCGTCTGGCGGGCTGTGTCGCAGCTTTAAGCCATTTTATAAGCCGGGTGGGTAAGAAGGCTATGCCATTGTATCAAATGATGAAAAAGGTGGATCACTTTATTTGGAGTGATGCTGCTAACTCTGCCTTTGAGGATATGAAGAGATAGCTCGCTGAGCCGCCAGTTCTGGCTGCTCCTGTTGAGAAAGAACCATTGTTGTTATATGTGGCTGCTAACTCACGTGCTGTCAGTGTGGCTATTGTGGTGGAGCGCAAGGAAATTGGTAAGGAACATCCGGTCCAGCAGCCGGTTTACTACGTCAGTGAGGTGCTCATTGAATCTAAGCAAAGGTATCCACATTGGCAGAAGCTTGTTTATGGGCTGTTCATGGCAAGCCAGAAGCTCAAGCATTACTTTCAGGGTCACCCCATCACTTTGGTTAGCTCTGCTCCAGTAGGAGATATTATTCAAAATAGAGAAGCCACAGGACGAGTCGCCAAGTGGGCCATTGAACATGGGTTTCATGGTGTAAAGTATGTGCCACGTACTGCGATCAAGTCTCAAGTGTTGGTCGATTTCATTAACGATTGGATAGAGTTACAGACACCTGAAGAAAAGCCAGACAATGCATATTGGACGATTCATTTTGATGGGTCCAAACAGTTGGAAGGCTCGGGGGCTGGAGTTGTTTTAACTTCTCCTCGAGGTGACAAGTTTTGTTATGTGTTGCGATTGATGTTTCCTTGTACTAACAACGCAGCAGAATATGAGGCCTTGCTCCATGGTCTTCGAATGGCTAAAGAGATGAGTTTGAGCCGGGTACGGTGCCTTGGCTACTCAGATTTGGTGGCTCAGCAGGTGTCAGGCAACTGGGATTCCAAGGACCCTCTCATGGTGGCTTATCGTCGAGAGGTGGACGCTGTGGCTGGACACTTCAAGGGGTATCAGGTGGAACACATTGATCGCAGAAAGAAAGAAGCGACAGATGCTTTAAGCCGGTTGGGATCTCAGCGTAAGCCGGTGCCACCTAACACCTTTTTAGATGTATTACATAACCCTTCTGTCAAGTTGCCTACAGAGGAAGACTTGGCCATTCCTGAACCGGATGCCCAGTTGGTGGCGTCTCTTCATATCATTCCAGATTGGAGAGTGCCATATGGCTTACATGACCCGAGGCGAGTTGCCAAAGGATGAGACCTTGGCAAGACAGATAACCTGGCGGTCTAAGTTAATGACAATTTCCAATGGTGAATTATATCATTGTAGTGTCACCTGGGCGTTTTAGCGATGTGTCTCTCCTGAAGAAGGTCAAGAGATTCTTCGTGAGATCCATGAGGGAGATTGTGGCCATCATGCCGACTCAAAATCTCTAGTGGCCAAAGCTTTTCGTCATGGATTTTACTGGTTAATGTCTCATGCTGATACAGAGGATTTGGTCAGTAGGTGTGATGGATGTCAAAAGTTCGCACGACGAGCACACGTACCGGCTCAAGAATTGTGAATGATTCTAATCACTTGGCCGTTTGCGGTTTGGGGGCTTGATATGGTTGGACCTTTCAAAAGATCCAAGGATAAAAAGACACATCTTTTGGTGAAGTTGACAAATTCATGAAATGGGTTGAGGCAGAGCCAGTGAGCAAGTGTGATGCAGCCACGGCGGTTCAGTTCATGTAAAAGGTGATCTTTCGCTTTGGTTTTCCACACAGCATTATAACTGACAATAGCACTAATCTGTCCAAAGGTGCTATGGAGGAGTTTTGTCAACGTGAGCATATTCGGCTTGATGTTTCGTCAGTAGCTCACCCCCAATCCAATGGTCAAGCTGAGAGAGCAAATCAGGAAATCCTAAAAGGTCTCAAGCCCTGGCTTAAGGTTCCCTTACAATGGATGCCGGGTTGTTGGGTAGAGGAATTAGCCTCGATGCTGTGGAGTATCAATACCACTCCTAACAGGTCTATAGGTTATACGCCTTTATTCATGGTTTATGGAGCAAAAGCAGTTCTGCCTAGTGACATCCGTCATGACTCACCTCGCGTGGCGGCTTACGTTGAAGCTGATAATGAATAAGCCCGACAGGATGCACTTGACTTGTTAGATGAGGAGAGAGATTTGGCGGTGGCTCGATCAGTAATTTATCAACAGGACCTGCGCCGTTATCACAGCCACCCGGTTAAGTCTAGAACCTTTCAAGAAGGTGACCTGGTGCTCCAGCTCATCCAGGATCTGTCTGATGCACACAAGCTATCCTCGCCTTGGGAAGGAACCTTTGTGGTTAGCAAGAACTTAAACAACGGGTCATATTACCTCATTGACGTTCGAGAGCACAAAGACTCACGTAAGTCAGAGGAGGAGACCTGCCGGCCGTGGAACATTGCTCAGCTTCGGCCATACTATACTTAAGCCACCGGCTCCAATCATGTACATACTTTGATGTAAGTAATAAAGCAGGACCTCTGTCCTTTTCCCTTTTAATGATCATATATCTTTATTATTTTGATTATTTAAAATGACCAAAAGGGGGCTGATCGTATCCAAATCTAGCTTAACCCTTTTGGTCCGGCTCATAATCATATTCAAATCTAGCCGTAAACCTCATGGTCACTTGGGGGCTTCCTTTTCAAACATAGGTCGTATTCGAACCAAAGAGAACATAGCTATCGTAACCCTCTTGCTCGGCTCAAAGCCAAACTCACTAGGGGGCTTCTTGATCGTATCTGAATCATAGCTTAACCCCTTTTGGGTCCGACTTGGATCCTATTTGAATCAGGGTCATTAAAAACCTCTCAAGGTCATTTGGGGGCTTCCTATTCAAACATAGGTCGTATTCGAACCAAACAGAACATAGCTGTCGGTACTCTCTTGATCGGCGCAATGCCAAAGCCATTGGGGGCTATATGATCGTATTCGAATCTTAGCTTAACCCCTTTGGTCCGGTTTACTGACCGTATTCGAATCAGAAGCCTCCAGTTTTTATTTAAATGTTTTGATTTACATTGTCTGAAGCCTAGTGTTTTGTCTTACTATTTTTTATCATCTCAAATCTAACTGTCAATATGGTTTCAAATTAAACCGTCTCGGTTATTTGATAATGAGTTGCCAAGGCATAACAGTCATCAGACATATGGAAGTATTGACTTCTACAAAAGACTGGGTTATCAACCTCATCATCCGGGTCATGTAAATCGGCAATCCAGATTCAAAGAACACAGGTATGACAGTGTCATTCATGAACAGGTTTCTCTGTGTTTTTTCATTAATCAAAGGTTTTTCAGCCTTGTTTATCTTACATCTCGTTCTGTTTTTTCCACTATGATAATTTCATTGTCAAATACCGGGTGTTTTGACCCGTCCGGTGCTAAACCGCCAGTACAATTTTTCCATTTTTTACAGGAACAGAGTTAAAACATTGCAGATATAATCACGGATGTGTTGCATATATATATTGACATCATTGGCAAAGAGTCATATGCAACATTTTATGCACGATGGCATAGGCAAAACATGCCATTTTCAAACTAATCTATTACAAGGCTTTGAGAGCCCAAAATATGGTTATGACTCTCCCCTCGCCGGCTCACCTCCCTCTACTAGTTGGAAGCTGGGATTGGACTAGTCAAAGCCGTTCAGAGCAATGAACTCTGCTTCATCGTCAATCAGGCCGACTGGGTCGACTTTCGGGGCAAAAGTGTGTTGGCGAACCGGCGGGATAAGATCTGCCACTTTATAAGAGGGAGTCGCCATCTTCTTATTCTCCATATCAAACCCGGCTGATATTTATCGATGTTGGTCTCCTCTCCAAGAATGGTAGCTTGAGGGCGAACTCCCCTCACACAGGCAATAAAGTCATCTTGCTCAAATGGAGTCCCGTCTTCCTTCACAGCAGGGTACCCCTTAGCCACGTCCACCGAGTCTAAATCCGGCACCCAGGCTTCGGAGTGGCTCAAGGCAGTCAGGGCTCCGGCTCTTGCATAGGATTGTTTGACCTATTGAAACCTGGCGGGTCAGATCAATAACTTCTTCAAAACATCACTCAAACGGTTGGGTCCTTGGTTGGCAGGGGAGATATTAGCAAGTGCTCGTTGAGCGCCAGTATACAATTGCTCCACCAAGGTATAAACTACATTCAGTTTTGTCACACTGCCTTGGTTCAGATTTTTACTTCATGGACTTGTGAGTGTTTTTTAACAAAGGCTCAGCAAGCGGCTTATATTCCTGGTCAAAATAAAGTATAAGTGATTAATACAAATGACTCACCAAAGATGGCGGAGACCATTTGAGACACACGGTTTTTTAAACCGGTGAGCTCCGTGGTAACCTCCTCAAGAGCCGCCTCTGCTGTCTCGGCACATTGTATCAGCATGGTCTTCTCATCGGCCCAGGATTTCTTCTTTTCAGTCAAGATGGCCTTAAACTTTTCTATTTCAGAGAGACCCAATTGAAGTTTGGAGTTAGCAGTCTTTATCTCTGCTTCCTGATCCACCAGCCGGGTCTTTGCATCCGTCAATTGAGATCCCAATTCAGTTAGGGCAGTCTACAAACATACACATGTGTGTCAAAATTTAACTAAAGGTTCTCATGATTAAAGTTCCAAGTGCTTTGCAATGCAATACCACTTGGCACTTGGGGGCTAATGTATGCCAAAGCAATTTTTATGCAAAATGACTCCTTTATGTTTTGAAGTCCCAAGTGTTTTACAAAGTAACAATGCTTGGCACTTGGGGGATAATGCATGATATTCAAAGAGTTTTTCAAGATGATCCAGATCACACTACTTATTTGGACTGATCTAAGATAATTATGAAGTTAAGTACCGGGTCATTTATGATAAATTGAACCGTCCCATGGGGACTACAGGTGAAGTTTATACTAATCTGATGAACTCAGGAAAACTCTAAAGACAAGGTATCAAACTATATCATAAGTCTACACATCATTCAGGTTCATCATAATCTAAAGACTTGGGGGCTGGCAGAGTATATATAAACCAGAGAGCATACCTCATGTTTCAGTTGCAATTGCTTGACCATCTCAATTTCCGAGTCACGGCTGGAATGCACATGACTGAGATAGCTGGATAGCACGTCACTAACATTCAGGTGAGCGTAGTGAGACATCTCAAACTATACTTTCTGCCTTTCCAAGGCCTCCTGTTTGGGAGAATGCCTGGCTAGCACACTCGGATTACCCAGCGCAACAAATCTGCTGCCAGTGATTAGAACGTCATGGTCAGAAGATGCTGGCAGGTTAGTGCTACCTCTTGAGCATTGCGTTGGTTTTCCCCGAAGAGGAAGGGATGATCCAGCAAAGTAGCGTAAGTATTTCCCTCAGTTTTTGAGAACCAATGTATCAATCCAGTAGGAGGCTATGAGCGAGTCCCTCGTACCTGCAAAAAACAAATAAATCTTCGCAACCAACGCGAATAGGGGTTGTCAATCCCTACACGGCCACTTACGAGAGTGAGATTTGATAGATATGATAAGATAATATTTTTGGTATTTTTGTGATAAAGATGCAAAGTAAAATAAAGGCAAAGTAAAAAAGAAAAGGAAATAACTAAGTAGTAGGAGATTAATATGATGAAGATAGACCCCGGGGGCCATAGGTTTCACTAGTGGCTTCTCTCGAGAGCATAGGTATTCTACGGTGGGTGAACAAATTACTGTTGAGCAATAGACAAAATTGAGCATAATTATGAGAATATCTAGGTATGATCATGTATATAGGCATCACGTCCGAGATAAGTAGACCGACTCCTGCCTGCATCTACTACTATTACTCCACTCATCGACCGCTATCGAGCATTCATCTAGAGTATTAAGTTAAAAATAGAGTAATGCCTTAAGCAAGATGACATGATGTAGAGGGATAGACTCATGCAATATGATGAAAACCCCATCTGAGGACAATACAATACGTGCCTTGCTGCCCCTACTGTCACTGGGAAAGGACACCGCAAGATTGAACCCAAAGCTAAGCACTTCTCCCATTGCAAGAAAGATCAATCTAGTAGGCCAAACCAAACTGATAATTCGAAGAGACTTGCAAAGATAACCAATCATACATAAAAGAATTCAGAGAATATTCAAATATTATTCATAGATAGACTTGATCATAAACCCACAATTCATCGGTCTCCACAAACACACCGCAAAAAGAAGATTACATCAAATAGTTCTCCACAAGAGAGGGGGGACATTGTATTGAGAGCCAAAAAGAGAGAAGAAGCCATCTAGCTAATAACTATGGACCCGTAGGTCTGAGATGAACTACTCACACTTCATCGGAGAGGCTATGTGTTGATGTAGAAGCCCTCTGTGATTGATGCCCCCTCCGGTGGAGCTCCGGAACATGCCACAAGATGGGATCTCGTGGATACAGAAAGTTGTGGCGGTGGAATTAGGTTTTTGGCTCCGTATCTGATCGTTTGGGGGTACATAGGTATATATTGGAGGAAGGAGTACGTCGGTGGAGCAACAGGGGGCCCACGAGGGTGGAGGGAGCGCCTGGGGGGGTAGGCGCGCCACCTACCTCGTGGCCTCCTCTTTTGTGTCTTGACGTAGGGTCCAAGTCTCCCGGGTCTTGTTTATTGAGAAAATCACATTCCCGAAGGTTTCATTCCATTTGTACTCCGTTTGATATTCCTTTTCTTCGAAACCCTAAAAAAGGCAAAAAATAGCAATTCTGGGCAGGGCCTCCGGTTAATAGGCTCGTCCCAAAAATAATATAAAAGTGGAAAATAAAGCCCAATAATGTCCACAACAGTAGATAATATAGCATGGAGCAATCAAAAATTATAGATACGTTGGAGACATATCAAGCATCCCCAAGCTTAATTCCTGCTCATCCTCGTGTAGGTAAATGATAAAAACCGAATTTTTGATGCAGAGTGCTACTTGGCATAATTTTAATGTAATTCTTCTTAATTGTGGTATGAATATTCAGATCCGAAAGATTCAAGACAAAAGTTTAATAGACATAAAAATAATAATACTTCAAGCATACTAACAAAGCAATTATGTCTTCTCAAAATAACATGGCTAAAGAAACTTATCCCTACAAAATCATATAGTCTGGCTATGCTCCATCTTCACCACACAAAATATTTAAATCATGCACAACCCCGATGACAAGCCAAGCAATTGTTTCATACTTTTGACATTCTCAAAACCTTTTCAATTTTCACGCAATACATGAGCGTGAGCCATGGACATAGCACTTATAAGTGGAATAGAATGGTGGTTGTGGAGAAGACAAAAAAGGGGAAGATAGTCTCACATCAACTAGGCATATCAACGGGCTATGGAGATGCCCATCAATAGATATCAATGTGAGTGAGTAGGGATTGCCTTGCAACGGATGCACTAGAGCTATAAGTATATGAAAGCTCAAAAAGAAACTAAGTGGGTGTGCATCCAACTTGCTCGCTCATGAAGACCTAGGGAAATTTGAGGAAGCCCATCATTGGAATATACAAGCCATGTTCTATAATGAAAAATTCCCACTAGTATATGAAAGTGACGACAAAGGAGACTCTCTACTATGAATATCATGGTGCTACTTTGAAGCACAAGTGTGGTAAAAGGATAGTAGCATTGTCCCTTCTCTCTTTTTCTCTCATTTCATTTTTTATTTGGGCCTTTTCTCTTCTCTTTTTTATGGCCTCTTTTTTTTCTTTTCTTTTCATGTTTAGTCCGGAGTTTCATCCCGACTTGTGGGGGAATCATAGTCCCCATCATCCTTTCCTCACTGGCACAATGCTCTAATAATGATGATCATCACACTTTTATTTTTCTTAGAACTCAAATATTATAACTCGATACTTAGAACAAAATATGACTCTATATGAATGCCTTCGGCGGTGTACCTAGATATGCAACTGTAAAATCCCAAATTTTCAATTTGGAATGTTATACATAGATCATCATTGCATATTATATTTTATTTGCATTTTGGCTTGATCCTAGAAATCCTACGCAACTCAAGGACCCATGGAGAGAGTTGGGGATTTCGTTATTTTCATATTTGGGGTTTTCTCAAATTTAGAAAATAGGATCATTTGATTTAATTATTTTATCTTCAATAATTCCAATTATAAAAATAAGTGAGAGGGAATAAAATGAATTTCCCAAATTAAAGGAATATTGAGGATTTAATAAAAAAATCAAATAAGATTTTTTTATTTTGGAGTTTTTCGCTGTTTTATTTGAATTTAGGAAAAATGTGTGTTTTTCACAATTGCATCAAGGCCCCAAATAAATGTTTACCTTGTCCAGCTTGATTTTAGAAGTCGGGGAAAATTTGTTTCTAGATTTTTGGAGTCCGTTTAGTTTTTCTTTTATTTGTTTTTCAGCGTGAAACTATTAAAAAAACGAACTGACCTAGCCGGGCCGTACCCGACCCGGACTGTAGCCGGCCGGCCTTTCTAAGCTGGGCGAGCCCAGCCCGAGCCACCCAGCCCCGCCCTAACCTTAGCTGCCCCGAGCCGCTGCCGCCGCCGTCGCTCGCGCCGCGCGCTGCCGCCTCCTCGCCACCGACCGCCGCCGCCCCGCCGGAGTTCAACGCCGCCGGAGGTAGCCACCGCCGCTGCCGGTCTTCACCAGTTAACCGCCCGGTTTTTTATAGAAACTGTGGTCGTTTTCTTTGTTTAGATATGTTTATTTTTTCCCCGGTTTAGTTTATTTAGCGGACGTTCGTCCGTACATTTGTTTTAACGAATGGTTCTCATCGTTTAGCTGCAGACAACCAATGTTCATTCGTTAGCCTGTTCGTCGTTTTTTGTTTTTCTCGGATTTTCCGCGATTATTTCTGATCGCGATTTCTCAGCCGATTTTTGTTTTAGTTTAACTTTTTGCTCGTTTATCAGAATTAGGCGATTCAAGCGCCTAGAGTTTCGTCTCGAAACCATCTTTCCATTTAACCAACTCAAACAAGTTTTTGCTTATGTAAAATTTGACGTAGATCCAGATTAGTAAACGAAGCTTGTTTCTTTCGCCGTTTGACTTTCGTTGCTTCGTTTGATTTAATTCTTTTTGCAAACCGGAGTTCTTAAGTTGAACTTTCTCGTTAGATCTCTTATTCAAGTTTTACATGTGCTTTAGATGAGTGCTTATTGTGTGCTTGTTTGTTTGCGATAGAGTACCCGGAGTGTGCCGCTTGCTACTTGGAATCTCTAGGTTTCACGGATCATCAGCAAGGCAAGTAACACTTTGATCATACCTCTTACTACCCAGTTTTATTGCATTAGATCAATCCTCAAACATTGCATGATTAGGATCTAATTAAATTGTGGGTTTTGGGAAAGTAGATGAGGTAGTACCTATTACCTGTTTTATTTATCAAACCCTTGGGAGTTACTTCTACGTTTGCTTATATTGCCATGCTATCCTAGTACACGTGGATTGGGTGAGTGTATCCATGACAGATGTGAGATTGTTAATTAATGGTTTATTTAAGGTGGCAACTTTAATACACATCTGGGTGGATTGAGACATCTGGGTATTCCAGCGATTGCATGTTGTTTTTCTTTATGGACCGCCACCCAGGCTCAAAGTGATCATGAGATTATTAATACTAGAAACTTCCGTGTGCAGCTACAAGCTATTATGGGCTCTAGCATAGTTGATTAAGTCGTGCGAACTCTTACAGTGGTAGACTCGCAGATGTAGGGGAAAGTAGGTGTAACAGTCTACCTAATCGTAAGGTGCTAGCGCTT
This sequence comes from Triticum aestivum, assembly GCF_018294505.1. Taxonomy (NCBI): domain Eukaryota; kingdom Viridiplantae; phylum Streptophyta; class Magnoliopsida; order Poales; family Poaceae; genus Triticum; species Triticum aestivum. The sequence continues at coordinate 230,515,830 of NC_057809.1, read as the reverse complement.
CTGAAAGACTATGTCTCGGTCATCCATTTCTCAAACACCGTGTAGTGCGAGAATCCCAGCGAAGGAGATCGAGTCTTGTGAGAAAAAGTGCGCAAACCTCTGCAGAGTGTATAAACTAATCATGGTTAGCCGTGTCCCCGGTTATGGACGTCTTGAGTATCTAGTACTTGGATTATCATGTGAATCTCATCATGTGACTTTAATTAATTTTGTTGGGTTTTAATGATGATGTTTAATTGGGATTGAGAGGGTGTCTACACTCTCAATGTTTAACAACCACCATGATAGTTAAATAAAATGTATTCCTTTGTGGTAGGGAAAAACTGGCTTTGCGCAAAACTGTAACCATAGAGCTTTCCACCAACCAAATATGCATGTAGTATAGCCTATTTATGTTCATTACTCTCTATGTGTTACATTGCCAGCATATTCCATGTGCTGACCCGTTTTCGGGCTGCAACGTTCATGTTGCAGACTTTTCAGACGACGAGTAAGGTGCCTTTAGGTTGTGGTTCTATACTCAGTGATGCCGTTGGAGTTGATGGACTCACTTATCTTCCAAGCCTTTCGATGTTATCGTAATTAGATGGCCTTAAGCCATATTATTTGTGATAAGTTCTCTTTTGAGACACTCGTTGTAATAAGTGTGTGATTGCTACTCTGTTATAAATCCTTCAAGTACTGTGCGCGTCAGCATTACTAATCCAGGGATGACACTGAAGCACAGAGATCAGTCTGTTTGAGGTCTGGTCGCTACAAGATGGTATCAGAGCACACGCTGACTGTAGGACACGACCACTAAGCTAAAGCCCTAGATCACTACTCACTCTTCTCATTTCTGACTCCTCATCTTTTCTACTCTTTTAGGATGGCGGATGCAAGCAACAAGTTCATGCAACTGGATGAAGATACACCCTTTGGACGCCACCTAAAGGAAGTCACTAAGTACCTGGACAACGGAGAACCAAGCTTCACCGGGACTTACAATGCCACTTTACCCGAGGAGGAGCGCTGGATGATTCAAGTTTAAGTTCCGGGAAGGACATTCGCATGAGTCACCGAGCCCATAGAGTTTTCCTTTGATGCACCAACCTGGAGTCTAGGGAAGAGCATGGCGGCCCACATCGCCATGGGACGTATTGGAGAAGTTTACCGCAATGATCTCAAGGATACTATCTACCAGATTTGTGGGTGCTGAGATGAGCACTGGGAAATGATCAGCACCAAGAAGGATAGATCAATCACAGCTTTTATCCAGGAGTTAAACCAGCACATTTGACGTCAGGAGAACCAGATGTGCACATACATGATAGATCTGAAGAAGGCGATGACAAGAATCACGGAACTGGAGTAAGAACTCAAGGCTACACGTGAAGATTATGAGGAGGAAATCATCGTACTAGTGGAGAAGAATGACGACCTGATTAAGAAGATCGAATATTCATGGGAGACCCCACACCATTAGAAGAAGACGAAGAACCCAAGGAGATTCGCCCGGAAGACTATATCATCATCGACGACACCAACTTTGACCTGAGCGATGATGACTTTGAAGACGAAGCTGGAGCAGATATCATGGAGTCTGCAACCGAGGAATATTTCTAATAGACCACCACATCGGTAGTAGTATACCACCATGTAAATAGAGTAGTCCGATCACTTTTGCGATAGTTAGATCGATTGTATGCCCTTGTTTAATTGATTGAGTGAAATGTTTGTGTTTGTCTCATGTGCATCTGGGTAGTGCTTTCTCGTTAGACCTCATTCTATTCTAATCTCTCCCCTCTAAACCCATCAGATGCCTCCGGGATGTGACAATGGATTTGTCTTCCCACCGGAGCTCACTCAGTTGATCCAGTAGCAGAATGCATTGATGCAGTTGCTAGTCCAGAATCAGAATTAGGGGAACAACAACAACAACAAGAACCCACCACCACCACCACCTATTGATCACTTAACCCGTTTCCTTAGACTAAATCCCCCGGTGTTCTCCAGTAGTACCAAGCCTATAGTAGCAGATGATTGGCTCCGCAAGATTGGAAGGGAGTTAACCACTATAGGATGTACAGACGTTGAGAAGGTGTGTTTTGCCGCACATCAGTTGGATGGACCAGCAGCATCATGGTGGGAAAATTACACCATCACCTACCCTATAGCCATAGTGACATGGGACCAATTTCAGCAGGCTTTCCGTATAGCCCATGTTTCCGCAGGAGCTATGGCCATGAAGAAGCGTGAGTTTCGCAACTTGCGCCAAGGAGGACGGACAGTTGGCAAATACGTGGATGACTTTAGTAAGTTAGCACGTTATGCCCCGGATGACGTTGCTACGGATGCAGCTAAGCAGGAGAAGTTTCTGGAAGGACTGAATGATGAGTTGAGCATGCAGTTGATGGTAGCAACTTTCAACAACTACCAGGAACTGGTAGATCGTGCTCTTATGATGGAAGGGAAGCAGCAGCAGATTGAGAACCGCAAGAGGAAGTATGGACAAGGGAAGTACAATTCAGGAGCTTAGCAGAAGCCACATTTTACCCTAAAATCGGGAGGACATTTTCAGCATACCCATGGAGGAGGGAGTTCGCATAATCATAATGGCCCCAAGAACGGTAAAGGGAATGGGGGAAGCAACGGTTAGAATCGTACCATCCCATCAACCCCAGCCAAGAGAGACCTGAGCCAAGTCACTTGTTATAAGTGTTAGAAGACCGGACAATATGCCAATGAATGTCCTGAAACCCAGAATGGAAATGGGAATGGAAGCTCTAGGAAGAAGCCGAACCCTTTCAACAGGGGATAGGTGAACCACGTTAACATGGAGGAGGTTGAAGCCCAGCCAGATGCAGTAATAGGTAAGTTTTTGGTTAAGTCATTTACTGCAATCGTTCTTTTTGATACTGGTGCATCGCATTCATACATATCAAGGGGATGAGTGGACAAGTATAAACTGCCCACCAAGGATCTTAGAACACCTATGTTAGTAAGCTCACCAGGAGCGGAGTATATGGCCAGCAAAGGATGTTTTCAAGTGCCATTGAGTATAGGTAGGCATGTGTTTCCCTCGGATTTAATCATTTTGGAATTGCAAGGTTTGGATGTAATTCTGTATGGATTGGCTATCGATGTATGGAGGAAACATCGATTGCGCCAGTAAGTCGATTTTGCTTACCACCCCAGAAGGAAGAAGGATCAAGTATGTGTCACGGCATGAGCCGAAGAGGACACAAGTAAATTCCCTAATGGGAGTTGTACAGGAGGAAGTACCGGTGGTAAAGGATTTTCTAGATGTATTTCCAGAAGAATTGCCCGGCATGCCACCGGATAGAGACATTGAGTTTTTGATTGAGCTTTTGCCAGGCACAAGACCAATATCTAAGAGACCGTATAGAATGCCTGCAAAGGATTTGGAGGAGATTAAGAAGCATATTAAGGAGTTACTGGATAAGGGATATATTCACGCAAGTTCGTCACCTTGGGGATCACTAGTACTTCTAGTGGAAAAGCAGGATGGATCGTTAAGGATGGTTGTTGATTATCGAGGATTGAATGAAGTGACGATCAAGAATAAGTACCCACTGCCGATGATCAATGATTTGTTTGACCAATTGCAAGGAGCTAAGGTATTTTCCAAGATCGATTTGCAATCAGGATACCACCAGTTGAAGATTCGAGAGCAGGACATACCTAAGACAGCTTTTACCACAAGGTATGGGTTGTATGAGTATACCGTTATGTCATTTGGTCTGACTAACGCACCTGATTATTTTATGAACATGATGAACAAAGTGTTTATGCAGTTTTTGGATAAGTTTGTCGTAGTATTCATTGATGATATTTTGGTTTACTCGAAGAATGAAGAAGAACATAAAGAACATTTGCGTTTGGTACTTGGTAAGCTCAGAGAACATCAGTTATACGCCAAGTTCAACAAATGTGAGTTTTGGTTGAAGGAAGTTGGATTCCTCGGACATGTTATATCCGGAGAAGGAATATCAGTAGATCCCACCAAAGTTGTCACTGTGACAAATTGGGAAGCTCAAACAACAGTTGGAGAGATCCGGAGTTTTCTTGGACTCGCAGGATACTACCAGAGATTCATTGAAAATTTCTCGAAGATTGCAAAACCTATGACGGAGTTGTTGAAGAAGGATACCAAGTTCAAATGGACTGAAGAATGTGAGGCCAGTTTCCAGGAGTTAAAGAAACGTTTGGTTACCTCGCCAGTGTTGATTCTGCCAGATCAGCGCAATGATCATGAGGTGTATTGCGATGCTTCACGTCGAGGACTTGGAGCAGTGCTTATGCAGGAGGGAAGAGTTGTTTCGTATGCTTCATGACAGCTTAAGCCCCATGAGTTGAATTATGCTACACATGATTTGGAGTTAGCAGCCGTAGTGCACACATTGAAGACTTGGAGACATTTTCTCATTGGAAACCATTGTGAGGTGTACACGGATCACAAGAGTTTGAAGTACATTTTCACGCGGACGGAGTTGAATCTCACGCAGAGAAGATGGTTGGAGCTCATCAAGGATTATGACATGAGATTGCATTATCACCCCGGAAAGGCTAACGTAGTAGCCGATGCGTTGAGCAGCAAGAGCCATGTAAACACACTAATGACCGGAGAGTTACCAAAGGAGTTAGCCGAGGATCTTCGTGAGCTATGTTTGGAGATAGTTCCGAGAGGCTATGTAGCAGCATTGGAGATTCAGTCTACTCTGATGAATAAGATCAGAGAAGCTCAGACGACCGACAAGGAGATTGCCTCTATTAAAGAGAAAATGAGCAAGGGAAAAGCTAAAGGATTTCGTGAGGATGAACACGATACCTTATGGTTTGAGGACCGCCTTTATGTGCCCAATGACCTCGAGATCATGAAGTTAATTTTGCAAGAGGCCCATGATTCGCTGTACTCAATTCACCCAGGAAATACCGAGATGTATTTGGATTTGAAAGACACTTTTTGGTGGACCGGAATGAAGAAGGATATTGCCGAGTATGTAGCTGTTTGTGATGTATGTCAGAGAGTAAAGGCAGAGCATTAGAAGCCAGCAGGATTGCTACAGCCATTGCCGATACCCGAATGGAAGTGGGATAAGCTAGGCATGGATTTTATCACAGGATTACACAGGACCCGCTCAGGCTATGACTCGATATGGGTTGTAGTCGATCTCTTGACAAAGGTAGCTCATTTCATCCCAGTAAAAACCACTTACACCAGTGCTAAGTTGGCAAAGATATACATGACCAGGATCGTATGTCCGCATGGAGTTCCGAGGAGCATTGTATCAGATAGAGGAACCCAGTTTACCTCAAAGTTGTGGAATCAGTTGCACAAAACTTTGGGTACCAGGATAGAGTTCAGTACAACTTTTCATCCGTAGACTGATGGACAGACCAAGAGAGTCAATCAGATTTTGGAGGATATGCTAAGAGCTTGTGCGCTAGATTATGGATCTAGTTGGGATGACAACTTGCCATATGCGGAGTTCTCTTACAACAATAGTTATCAATCCAGTTTGAAGATGGCCCCTTTTGAAGCCTTGTACGGAAGACGGTGCAGAACACCATTGTTGTGGGATGAAGTTGGAGACCGCCAGTTGTTTGGACCAGATTTGATTAAGGAGTCTGAACAGAAAGTGAAGTTGATTTGCGATAGGCTCAAGGTAGCCCAGTCCAGGCAGAAGAGCTATGCAGATTCTAAACGCAAGGAGATAGTTTACGAAGCGGGAGATAGAGTTTATCTTCGTGTATCTCCACTTCAAGGAGTTAAGCGTTGGAGTTAAGGGAAAATTAGCGCCACATTTTGTGGGACCATACAAAGTTTTGGAGCGTATGGCAGAAGTTGCTTACAAGTTAGAGTTGCCCGAAGGATTGTCAGGAGTTCACGATGTGTTCCATGTTTCCCAGTTGAAGAAGTGCCATGCAGAGATGGCGGATATACCGCTGAGAGATACAGTGTCGCTGGAAGCGATTCAGTTGGATAGTGATTTGACCTACAAGGAGAAACTAGTCAAGATTCTCGAATATGCCAGCCGAGGCACCCGCAGCAAGGTTATCAGGTTTTGTAAAGTTTAGTGGAGTCACCACACCGAGGATGAAGCCACCTGGGAGCGAGAGGAAGATCTGTTGAAGGACCACCCTCACCTATTTTCTAGCCAACCCGAATCTCGAGGGCGAGATTCATCTTAAGGGGGGTAGGTTTGTAACATCCCAAATTTTCAATTTGGAATGTTATACATTGATCATCATTACATATCATATTTTATTTGCATTTTGGCTTGATCCTAGAAATCCTACGCAGCACAAGGACCCATGGAGAGAGTTGGGGATTTCGTTATTTTCATATTTGGGGTTTTCTCAAAATTTGAAAATAGAATCATTTGATTTAATTATTTTATCTTCAATAATTCCAATTATAAAAATAAGTGAGAGGGAATAAAATGACTTTCCCAAATTAAAGGAATATTGAGGATTTAATAAAAAAATCAAATAAGATTTTTTATTTTGGAGTTTTTTGCTGTTTTATTTGAATGTAGGAAAAATGCACGTTTTTCAAAATTGTATATAGGCCCCAAATAAATGTTCACCTTGTCCGACTTGATTTTAGAAGTCAGGGAAAATTTATTTCGGGATTTTTGGAGTCCATTTAGTTTTTATTTTATTTGTTTTTCTACGCGAAACTATTTAAAATAAAAAAACAAACCTACCTAGCCGGGCCGTACCCGACCCGGACTCTAGCCGGTCGGCCTTTATAAGCCGGGGGAGCCCAGCCCGAGCCACCCAGCCCCGCCCTAACCCTAGCCTCCCCTTGCCGTCGCCGCCGCTCGCGCCGCGCGCCGCCGCCGCCCCGCCGGAGTTCGCCGCCGCCGGAGGTAGCCGCCGCCGCCGCCGGTCTTCACTGGTTAACCGCCCGGTTTTTTTATAAAAATCATGGTCGTTTTATTTGTTTAAATCGGTTTAATTTTTTCCCGGTTTAGTTTATTTAGCGGATGTTCATTCATACGTTCGTTTTTACGAACGGTTTTCGTCGTTTAGCCGGAGACAGCAAACGTTCGTTCGTTAGCCTGTTCGTCGTTTTTTCTTTTTCTTGGATTTTCCACGATTATTTCTGATCACGATTTCTGATCTGATTTTCGTTTTAGTTTAACTTTTCGCTCGTTTATCGGAACTAGGCGATTCAAGCGCCTAGAGTTTCGTCTCGAAACCCTCTTTCTGTTTAACCAACTCAAACAAGTTTTTGCTTCTGTAAAATTTGACTTAGATCCAGATTAGTAAACAAAGCTTGTTTCTTTCGCCGTTTGACTTTCGTTGCTTCGTTTGATTTGATTCTTTTTGCAAACCGGAGTTCTAAAGTTGAACTTTCTAGTTAGATCTCTTGTTCGAATTTTACATGTGCTTTAGATGAGTGCTTATTGTGTGCTTGTTTGTTTGCGATAAAGTACCTGGAGTGCCCGGCTTGCTACTTGGAATCTCTAGGTTTCACGGATCATCAGCAAGGCTAGTAACACTTTGATCATACCTCTTACTACCCAGTTTTATTGCATTAGATTAATCCTCAAACATTGCATGATTAGGATCTAATTAAATTGTGGGTTTTGGGAAAGTAGATGAGGCAGTACCTATTACCTGTTTTATTTATCAAACCCTTGGGAGTTACTTCTACGTTTGCTTATATTGCCATGCTATGCTAGTAGACGTGGATTGGGTGAGTGTATCGATGACAGATGTGAGATTGTTAATTAATGGTTTATTTAAGGTGGCAACTTTAATACACATCTGGGTGGATTGAGGCACCTGGGTATTCCAGCGGTTGCATGTTGTTTTTCTTTATGGACCGCCACCCAGGCTCAAAGGGATCATGAGATTATTCATACTAGAAACTTCCGTGTGCAGCCACAAGCTACTATGGGCTCTAGCATAGTTGATTAAGTTGTGCGAACTCTTACGGTGGTAGACTAGCAGATGTAGGGGAACGTAGGTGTAACGGTCTACCTGATCGTAAGGTGCTAGCCCTTCTGAAAGACTATGTCTCGGTCATCCATTTCTCAAACACCATGTAGTGCGAGAATCCCAATGGAGGAGATCGAGTCTTGTGTGGAAAAGTGCACAAACCTCTGCAGAGTGTATAAACTAATCATGGTTAGCCGTGTCCCCGGTTATGGACGTCTTGAGTATCTAGTACTTGGATTATCATGTGAATCTCATCATGTGACTTTAATTAATTTTGTTGGGTTTAAATGATGATGTTTAATTAGGATTGAGAGGGTGTCTACACTCTCAATGTTTAACAACCACCATGATAGTTAAATAAAATTTATTCCTTTGCAGTAGGGAAAAATTGGCTTTACACAAAACTGTAACCATAGAGCTTTCCACCAGCCAAATATGCATGTAGTATAGCCTATTTCTGTTCATTACTCTCTATGTGTTACATTGCGAGCATATTCCATGTGCTGACCCATTTTCGGGCTGCAACGTTCATGTTGCAGACTTTTCAGACGACGAGTAAGGTGCCTTTAGATCGTGGTTCTATACTCAGTGATGTCGTTGGAGTTGATGGACTCACTTATCTTCCAAGCCTTCCACTGTTATCATAATTAGATGGCCTTAAGCCATATTATTTGTAATAAGTTCTCTTTTGAGACACTCATTGTAATAAGTATGTGATTGCTACTCTATTATAAATCCTTCAAGTACTGTGCGTGTCAGCATTACTGATCCAGGGATGACACTGAAGCACAGAGATTAGACTGTTTGAGGTCTGGTCGCTACAGCAATGACTCGTGAGTGACATGTATGAAAGAATTATGAATGGTGGCTTTTCCACAAATACGATGTCGACTACATGATAATGCTAAGCAATATGACAATGATGGAGTGTGTCATAATAAACGGAACGGTGGAAAGTTGCATGGAAATATACCTCGGAATGGCTATGGAAATGCCATAATAGGTAGGTACGGTGGCTGTTTTGAGGAAGGTATATGGTGGGTGTATGATACCGGTGAAAGGTGCGTGGTATTAGAGTGGCTAGCAAAGGTGGAAGGGTGAGAAAAGTGCGTATAATCCATGGACTCAACATTAGTCATAAAGAACTTATATACTTATTGCAAAAATCTACAAGTTATCAAAGCAAAGTATTACGCGCATGCTCCTAGGGGGGGTAGATTGGTAGGAAAAGACCATCGCTCGTCCCCGACCGCCACTCATAAGGAAGACAATCAATAAATAAATCATGCTCCAACTTCATCACATAACAGTTCACCATACATGCATGCTACGGGAATCACAAACTTTAACACAAGTATTTCTCAAATTCACAACTACTCAACTAGCACAACTTTAATATCACCATCTTTATATCTCAAAACAATTATCAAGTATCAAACTTCTCATAGTATTCAACACATTCATAAGAATGTTTTATTATTAATCTTGTATACCAAGCATATTAGGATTTTAAGCAAATTACCATGCTATTAAAGACTCTCAAAATAATCTAAGTGAAGCATGAGAGATCAATAGTTTCTATAAAACAAATCCACCACCATGCTCTAAAAGATATAAGTGAAGTACTAGAGCAAAACTACATAACTCAAAAGATATAAGTGAAGCACATAGAGTATTCTAACAAATTCCAAATCATGTATGGCTCTCTCAAAGGGTGTGTACATCAAGGATGATTGTGGTAAACTAACAAATAAAGACTCAAATCATACAAGATGCTCCAAGCAAAATACATATCATGTGGCGAATCAAAATATAGCTCCAAGTAAAGTTACCGATAGAAGTAGACGAAAGAGGGGATGCCTTCCGAGGCATCCCCAAGCTTTGGCTTTTAGGTGTCCTTAGATTATCTTGGGGGTGCCATGGGCATCCCCAATCTTAGGCTCTTGCCACTCCTTGTTCCATAATCCATCAAATCTTTACCCAAAACTTGAAAACTTCACAACACAAAACTCAAAGTAGAAAATCTCGCGAGCTCCGTTAGCGAAAGAAAAATAAAAGACCACTTCAAGGTACTGTAATGAACTCATTATTTATTTATATTGGTGTTATAACTACTGTATTCCAACTTATCTATGGTTTATAAACTATTTTACTAGCCATAGATTCATCAAAATAAGCAAACAACACACGAAAAACAGAATCTGTCAAAAACAGAACAGTCTGTAGTAATCTGTAGCTAGCGCAAGATCTGGAACCCCAAAAATTCTAAAATAAATTTCTGGACGTGAGGAATATATCTATTAATTATCTGCAAAAAGAATTAACTAAATAGAACTTTCCAAATAAAAATGACAGCAGTTCTCCTGAGCGCTAAAGTTTTTGTTATTTACAGCAAGTGTAACAAGACTTTCCCCAAGTCTTCCCAACGGTTCTACTTGGCACAAACACTAATTAAACACAAAAACACAACAAAAACATAGGCTAGATAAATTATTTATTACTAAATAGGAGCAAAAATCAAGGAATAAAAATAAAATTGGGTTGCCTCCCAACAAGCGCTATCGTTTAACGCCCCTAGCTAGGCATAACAAGCAAGGATAGATCTAGGTATTGCCATCTTTGATAGGCAATCCATAAGTGGCTCTTATAATAGATTCATAAGGTAATTTAATTTTCTTTCTAGGAAAGTGTTCCATGCCTTTCCTTAATGGAAATTGGAATCTAATATTTCTTCCTTCATATCAATAATTGCACCAATCGTTCTAAGGAAAGGTCTACCAAGAATAATATGACATGAAGGATTGCAATCTATGTCAAGAACAATAAAATCTACGGGCACATAATTCCTATTTGTAACAATAAGAAAATTATTAAATCTTCCCATAGGTTTCTTAATAGTGGAATCCGCAAGGTGCAGGTTTAGAGAGCAATCATCAAAATCACGGAAACCTAACAAATCACACGAAGTCTTTGGAATCGTGGAAACACTAGCACCCAAATCACACAAAGCATAGCATTCATGGTCTTTAATTTTAATTTTAATAGTTGGTTCCCACTCATCATAAAATTTTTCTAGGGATAGAAACTTCCAATTCAAGTTTTTCTTCATAAGATTGCATCAAGGCATCAACGATATGTTTAGTAAACGCTTTATTTTGACTATAAGCATGAGGAGAATTTAGCACGGATCGCAACAAGGAAATACAATCAATAAAAGATCAATTTTCATAGTTAAATTCCTTGAAATTCATAATAGTGGGTTTAGCAACATCTAGGGTTTTAATTTCTTCAATCCCACTTTTATCAATTTTAGCATCAAGATCAACAAATTCCAAATTCTTGGAACGCCTTCTAGGTAAAGGTCGATCATATTCAGTCCCATCATTATCAAGATTTATATTGAAAAACAAAGATTTAATAGGGGACACATCAATAACTTTTAGATCTTCATCTTTATTTTCATAGGAACTAGAAGAACACGATCTTATAAAGGCATCTTTCTTAGCATGCATCCTAGCGGTTCTTTCTTTGCACTCATCAATGGAAATTCTCATGGCTTTGAGAGACTCATTGATATCATGCTTAGGTGGAATAGATCTAAGTTTCAAAGAATCAACATCAAGAGTAATTCTATCAACGTTCCTAGCCAAATCATCAATCTTAAGCAATTTTTCTTCAATCAAAGCATTGAAATTCTTTTGTGAAGTAATAAATTCTTTAATATTAGATTCAAAATCAGAGGGCATCTTATTATAATTTCCATAAGAATTGTTGTAGGAATTGCCATAATTATTAGAGCGATTACTAGGATAAGGCCTAGGATTAAAATTTCCTCTATACGCGTTGTTACCAAAATTGTTCCTACCAACAAAATTCACATCCATAGATTCATTATTATTTTCAATCAAAGTAGACATAGGATTAGAAGAAACACTCTTATTAGCAAAAATTTCATTAGTTCATCCATCTTTCCACTCAAAACATTAATTTCTTCTATCGCATGCACCTTTTTATTAGTAGATCTTTCAGTATGCCATTGAGAATAATTAACCATAATATTATCTAGGAGTTTAGTAGCTTCTCCTAAAGTGATTTCCATAAAAGTGCCTCCCGCAGCCGAATCTAAAAGATTTCTAGAAGCAAAATTCAATCCGGCATAAAAAATTTGTATAATCATCCACAAATTTAAACCATGAGTAGGGCAATTATGTATCATTAGTTTCATTCTATCCCAAGCTTGTGCAACATGTTCATGATCAAGTTGCTTAAAATTCATAATATCGTTTCTAAGAGAGATGGTCTTAGCGGGAGCAAAATACTTAGAGATAAAAGCATCTTTGCACTTATTCCATGAATCAATACTATTTTTAGGCAAAGACAAAAACCAAGATTTAGCACGATCCCTAAGCGAAAAAGGAAATAGCTTCAATTTAACAATATCATTATCCACATATTTGTTCTTTTGCATGTCACACAAATCAACGAAGCTATTTAGATGGGTAGCGGCATCTTCACTAGGAAGGCCGGAAAATGGATCTTTCATGACAAGATTCAGCAAAGCGGTATTAATTTCACAAGATTCAGCATCGGTAAGAGGAGCAATCGGAGTGCTAATAAAATCATTGTTGTTGGTATTGGTGAAGTCATAGAATTTAGTATTATCTTGAGCCATCGTGACAAGCAAGCAAACTAACACACAAGCAAACAAAAAGCAAGCGGGCAGAAAGAGGCAAATAGAGGAAGAGAGGGAGGATAGAGAGAGAGGGCGAATAAAATGGCAAGGGTGAAGTGGGGGAGAGGAAAACGAGAGGAAAATGGCAAATAATGTAATGCGGGAGATAAGGGTATGTGATGGGTAGTTGGTATGTTGACTTTTGCGTAGACCTCCCCGGCAATGGCGCTAGAAATCCTTCTTGCTACCTCTTGAGCACTGCGTTGGTTTTCCCCAAAGAGGAAGGGATGATGCAGTAAAGTAGCGTAAGTATTTCCCTCAGTTTTTTAGAACCAAGGTATCAATCCATTAGGAGGCTACGCGCGAGTCTCTCGTACCTGCACAAAACAAATAAATCCTCGCAACCAACGCAAATAGGGGTTGTCAATCCCTACACGGCCACTTACGAGAGTGAGATCTGATAGATATGATAAGATAATATTTTTGGTATTTTTGTGATAAAGATGCAAAGTAAAAAAGCAAAGGAAATAACTAAGTAGTAGGAGATTAACATGATGAAGATAGACACGGGGGCCATAGGTTTCACTAGTGGCTTCTCTCGAGAGCATATGTATTCTACGATGGGTGAACAAATTACTGTTGAGCAATTAACAGAATTGAGCATAGTTATGAGAATATCTAGGTATGATCATGTATATGGGCATCACGTCCGAGACAAGTAGAACGACTCCTGCCTGCATCTACTACTATTACTCCACTCATCGACCGCTATCCAGCATGCATCTAGAGTATTAAGTTAAAAACAGAGTAACGCCTTAAGCAAGATGACATGATGTAGAGGGATAGACTCATGCAATATGATGAAAACTCCATCTTGTTATCCTCGATGGCAACAATACAATACGTGCCTTGCTGCCCCTACTGTCACTGGGAAAGGACACCGCAAGATTGAACCCAAAGCTAAGCACTTCTCCCATTGCAAGAAAGATCAATCTAGTAGGCCAAACCAAACTGATAATTCGAAGAGACCTGCAAATATAACCAATCATACATAAAATAATTCAGAGAAGATTCAAATATTATTCATAGATAGACTTGATCATAAACCCACTGTCGGTGTCAAAACCGGCAGATCTCGGGTAGGGGGTCCCGAACTGTGCGTCTAGGCGGATGGTAACAGGAGGCAGGGGACACGATGTTCTACCCAGGTTCGGGCCCTCTTGATGGAGGTAAAACCCTATGTCCTGCTTGATTAATATTGATGATATGGGTAGTACAAGAGTAGATCTACCACGAGATCAAAGAGGCTAAACCCTAGAAGCTAGCCTATGGTGTGATTGTTGTTCGTCCTACGGACTAAAACCCTCCAGTTTATATAGACACTGGAGAGGGCTAGGGTTACGTAGAGTCGGTTACAATGGTAGGAGATCTACATATCCGTATCGCCAAGCTAACCTTCCACGCCAAGGAAAGTCCCTTTCGGACACGGGACGGAGTCTTCAATCTTGTATCTTCATAGTCCAGGAGTCCGGCCGAAAGTATAGTCTGGCTATTCGGACACCCCCTAATCTAGGACTCCCTCAGTAGCCCCTGAACCAGGCTTCAATGACGACGAGTCCGGCGCGCAGATTGTCTTCGGCATTGCAAGGCGGGTTCCTCCTCCAAGTACTTCATAGAAGATTTTGAACACAAAGGTAGTGTCCAGCTCTGCAAAATAAGCTTCCACATATTGCCATAGAGAGAATAATATTTACACAAATCTAATCTGCTATCAGGACCCCGACTCGATGTCACATCGATCTAGCTGGTAACACCTCATATCACTTTGCGGCCTCACGCACGGTATCCCCACGGGTGTCGTCTTACCTTTTCTCGGGACCGTTTGCGCCTTTTGGCTCACGTATATGATAGTGTCGCTAGCATCCATATGATAAGGAGCCCGGGCTGACATGACTAGTCATAAACCCAAAGTGGCACAGACTTACAGGGACAGGCATCCATGACCCAGCTTCGAACGTGTCGGTCATCAGCAAGTGGGTCCGGGCTGTAGCACTGGGCTAGCAGGACTCCGGTAAACCGGGCTGTAGCGGGCTAACAGGACTCCGGTACTCAAAGCGTGACATTTCCCCGAAGGGACAGACACGGGAACGAAGAAGGACACATGCCAGCCAGCCTAAGTGTTCCAGAGCAGTAGCAAGCTACCATGGCTCAGCGGTAACACTAGGAGACATTTCCCGGTAAGAGAGGCTACTAAAGATAAACAACTAGATAGTCAGATCCCACACATACCAAGCATTTCAACCATACACACAATATGCTCGATATGTGCAAATACAACGAAGCATCACAACATGACTCTATGACACAAGTACTTTATTTAAGGCTCAGGGAGCCATACATAACATACACAAAGGTACGGGTCTCACGACCCAACATACAAGTCATACAGTCATACCAGCCAGCAGCGGAAATACATTGTCTGGGTACAGACAACTAGTAAAATAAAAGAGGCTTGGAAGCCTAGCTATACTACGTGGTCCATCACAAGCTCAGGGTCACCACCTGGGTCTTTAGCCTACTCGTTGATGTCAACGTCTACATAGAACCCATCAGAAGGGGTTGCAGCGTCTTCTGTAAAAATGTAGATTATAGCAACATGAGTACAAAGGTACTCAGCAAGACTTACATCAGATCCTACATACATGCATAGTATCAAGAAGGGTTGGTGGAGTTATTGCAGCAAGCCAGCTTTGACTCTTGGCTAGGCTATCCTACGACACTCCAACTTGAAATGTTTTGCGCACACGAGTCCACTACTCACCACTTCAATACACTACCGAGGATCCACCTCCGTCTTCCTCCGGAAGAGCCATCCTCGGCACTCACACTTATCTTGAGGCTTTTAGTAGTTTCCATTTACTTGTCTATGAACTGTATAGGCAACCAAGTAGTCCTTTACCGCGGACGCGGCTATTCGAATAGATCATGTTAACCCTGCAGGGGTGTACTTCTTCATACACGCTCTCAGCACTTACCGTCGTTTACACGACATGTACTCGGCAACCTTCAAGTGGAAGCCCAACGTGGGTGTCGGCCACGACCTACCTAATCACCTAAGCCTCCAGTCCAGGTTTATCGCCTATTCAGGTTCCATCCGCAGGGAGTCCGGCCGAGGTTTCCCATACGGCCCCGAACGATGTGAACAGGGTTCCCGGGATACCTAACGGGTATTCGGTACACCGTGCCACGTACCTACCGCATCACAGCCCACCCCTACGGTCAGCGCTGTCCACGGCCTCCAGTAGGCTACAAACACCAGAAACTACTTGCAACTCCTGGACGGAGAACTAGGGTGAATAAGAAGTCGCGAGGGTCCATTGGTTTCGGGCCCAATGCATGGTAGTAGCTGATTCTTAAATCACACATACAGATCTCAGTGCTTAAGGTCGGCTTCAATGAAACAACCCACCATGTACTCCTACATGGCCTCTCATCGATACCTTTACCAAATCGTGTTCACCACACCACTCTCATTACCGACATAATCATTTCACTCTAGCCCATCACCCAGATGAACCAGACCTGACACGACTCTAAGCATAGCAGGCATAGCAAGGTAGGAACAACACATACATATGGCTCAATCAACTCCTACACATGCTAGTGGGTTTCATCTAGTTACTGTGGCAATGACAGGTCATGCAGAGGAAATGGGTTCAACTACCGTAACACACAGCAGTTTGAATCGCGTTGTCTTAATGCAGTAAAAGAGAGCAGGAGCGATGTCAGGACCCCGACTCGATGTCACATCGATCTAGCCGGTAACACTTCATATCACTTTGCGGCCTCACGCACGGTGTTCCCACGGGTGTCGCCTTACCTTTGCCCGGGACCGTTTGCGCCTTTTGGCTCACGTATATGATAGTGTCGCTAGCATCCATATGATAAAGAGCCCGGGCTGACATGACTAGTCGTAAACCCAAAGTGGCACAGACTTACAGGGACAGGCATCCATGACCCAGCTTCGAACGTGTCGGTCATCAGCAAGTGGGTCCGGGCTGTAGCACTGGGCTAGCAGGACTCCGGTAAACCGGGCTGCAGCGGGCTAACAGGACTCCGGTACTCAAAGCGTGACATTTCCCCGAAGGGACAGACACAGGAACGAAGAAGGACACATGCCGGCCAGCCTAAGTGTTCCGGAGCAGTAGCAAGCTACCATGGCTCAGTGGAAACACTAGGAGACATTTCCCGGTAAGAGAGGCTACTAAAGATAAACAACTAGATGGTCAGATCCCACACATACCAAGCATTTCAATAACATACACACAATATGCTCGATATGTGCAATACAACATGGCATCACAAAATGACTCTACAACTCAAGTAGTTTATTCAATAGGCTCCGAGGAGCGAGATATTACAAACATGGGTCTCATGACCCAACACTCAGAGCATACAAGTCAAAGCACAAGCGGAAGCTATCATGTCTGGGTACAGACATCTATAAATGAAAAAGGCTGAGAAGCCTGACTATCTACCAGATCCTGCCGAGGGCACAAGATCGTAGCTGAGGTAACAAGCTAAACGTCGAAGTCCACGCGAAACTACTAGTGAGACCGAAGTCTCTCTGCAAAAACATAAAATAGGCAAACGTGAGTACAAATGTACCCAGCAAGACTTATATCAGAACTAACTACATATGCTTCATTATCAACAAAGGGGATGGTGGGGTTTAACTGCAGCAAGCCAGCTTTGACTCGGTGGCTATCCTGAACTACGACTGCAAGTAACTCTTTTGAGGTGGCGCACACGAGTCCACATATTCACCATATCAATACACCACTATGGAATCCGCTCCCGTCTCCCTACGAGAACGCCATCCATAGCACTCACGCTTATCTTGCGTATTTTAGAGTATCCACTTTCACTTGTCTATGAACTGATATAAGCAACCCAGAAGTCCTTTTCCGCGGACACGGCTATTCGAATAGATGATGATAACCCTGCAGGGGTGTACTTCTTCATACATGTTTCCACCACTTAGCGTCTGCACACGACATGTGCTCGGCAGACTTCAAGCGAAAAGCCGACGTGGGTGTAGACCACGACCTACCTAAACACTCAAGTCTCTAGTCCAGGTTTATCGCCTATTCGGGTTCCATCCATGAGGAGATCCGGCCGGAGTTTCGCTCACAGCCCCAAACGATGTGAACAGGGTTCCGTGACACCAAACGGGCGCCCGGTTTACCCGGCCACGTGCCTACCGCATCACAGCCCACCCCTACGGTCAGCGCTGTCCACGGCCTCCAGCATACTACAAACACCAGAAACTACTTGCAACTCCTGGACAGAGGACAAGGGTGAATAAGAAGTCGAGCGGGGTCATATTTCAGGGCCCAATGTATGGTAGTAGCTGAATCATGGATCACAAACACAGAACTCAGTTCCTGAGGACGGCTACAATGAGACAACCCACCATGTACTCCTACATGGCCTCTCACCGCTACCTTTACCAAATCGTGTTCACACACTTAGCTCACACATAGTAGGACATGTTCACACACCTCTGATTCATCCCGATGAATCAGACCTGACTCAACTCTAAGCAGTAGCAGGCATGACAAACAAACATGAATGAGTAGGCACAACAGGGCTCAAACAACTCCTACTCATGCTAGTGGGTTTCATCTATTTACTGTGGCAATGACAGGTCATGCAGAGGATAAAGGGGTTCAGCTACCGCAGCAAGTAACAGATGAATCGGTGTTGTCCTAATGCAGTAAAAGAGAGCAGGAGCGAGAGAGTAGGATTGTATCGGAATGAACAAGGGGGTTTTGCTTGCCTGGCACTTCTGAAGATAACATTGAGTCTTCATCAGTGTCAACGATCACATCATCGGTATCGCGTCTATCGAGAGGGGACAAATACCGGCAACACAGAAAGGAACACAATCAATGCAATGCACAATATGATGCATGCTCATGACATAGCAAAATGAATGTGTTTTGGGCTAATGCATCTAGCAACAAGTTAAATGAAGTTGGTTTGAATACAAGATTCAAATTCAAACTCCATATGTGATTATTTAAATGCCCTTTAATTGATTTGTGCTAAACAGCAGCTATAAGTTGTTCTAACATGCATGAAAATGGTACAGATGGATTCCTTGAATTTTTCTGATAATTTTTCATATATAATTTATTTAATTTGGAGTTACGGTTAATTTTCTATGATTTATTGAAGTTTTAGCTATTTTCTGGAATTATTAAATCATTTTAGATTTATTTAAATTCCAGAAAGGAATTATTGCGTCAGCACTAGGTCATGCTGACCTCAGCATAGTCAACAGGGGCTGGTCCGGGTCAAACCTGACCAGTGGGGCCCACTGGTCAGTGACACACCGCTGGCATGAGTCACTGACGTGTGGGGCCAGTCAAAAGCCACGTCAGCAAGTCAAACTGACATCGGGGCCCACATGTCAGTGAGATAGAGAGCTAACAGGGGGTTATTTAACTTAACCCGTGTTTTTAACAGCAGCGGTCCCACATGTCATGCACAAGGGTTTAATTAACTAAGTGATTAGCACCTAACCTAATGCTCCACGTCAGCTGGTGACGCCGGCGACCACGGCGACGGCGAGACCTCGCCGGAGTTGCTCGGGACGGCGCTACGGCCCGCGGCTGGTCGCGCTGAGGGCACCAAGAGGAAGCCCGTGCTCCCGCGCATCTAGGGGGACCCACGAGAGGGCGTGGGGTGGCCGGAGTTGAGCGCGGCATCGACCCCGGCGGCGGCCGGAGCTCGGGGGTTCGCGGGACCGGCGCTATGGTGCATGGGAGGAGGGGTTGGTGGGCGCTACGGGCTCCTGGGAGTGCTCTGAGTACGACTGCGTGCTTGGTTTGGACGGAGGCGAACCAAAACGACGACGGCGACAAGTCCGGCGCCGGTGAGGTCTCGGTCTCGACGGAACTATGGCCTAGGGCTCGCAAAAACGAGGGGAGAGAGAGGGGTTCTGCACAGAGGCTCACCGCGGAGCTGTAGGGAGGGTCAGTGGGCTCGGGGGCGCGCCGGAGTGGCCGAATTCGACGGAGAACGGCGCCGGGGCCGAAGCTTGGGGATGATGTCGATGGCGGCTGCTCGGGGCCCTTCTGGTCGCGTGAGACGTCGAGGAGGTCGAGGGAGGCACTGCGGAGCTCTGGGAAGCGTCGGGGAGGTGAGAGGGGGATGGTGGCCGCGGCGAACGGCGTCGGTGGCGACGGGCTCCGCTCGGCGCGTGCAGGGAGGGAAGCAGAGGAGGGAACGGGGTTCAGGGGAAGAGAAGGGAGGTGCAGGGGGCGAGGGGAAGTGCGTGGCGTCACCAGAGGGCTCGGGGAGGAAGCAGGAGGTGGCCAGAGCGGGGTGGAGGTGGCGCGCACGGCGGCGTCGCGGTGTCCGCGTCCTTCTGGCGAGGAGGAAGACGACAGGGGAGTAGCGGTGGCGGGCTGGGCCGGCTGGGGAACTGGGCCGGCTGGTGGGCTGCACGGGTGGCACCAGGTAAGTCCTTCTCTGTCTTTTATTTCTATTTCAGTTCTGTTTTATTTTTTTTCTATTTCTGCAATTTGTTTTTGATTTGTTTTAAATATCAAATCATTTTATAAAATCCTGGAAATAAATATGGGTGCTTTCTGAATTATTCCAGTGACCCTTATCCATTTTCAGAATTGTTGGAGCATTTAAAAATATTAATAGTATTTAAATGCCCCAATTCAAATACAATATGGATTATTCAAAAATCCATAATGGCCCAAAAATATTGGCATCATTTTTGGTAGAGGTTTTTCACCTTTGTCAAAAATCATGAACATTTTTGAAAGCCATTTGGACTTGCTTGAAAGTATTTTAGGTGAACCTAGTGAATTCCTTTAATGCTAGGGTTTGAGCAATCCCCATTTCAAGTTCATTCAAAAGTTAAACATGATGCACACATGAGGCTAGACTAGAGCAATGCCAGAAGCTAGGGATGTGACAACTCACCCCCACTAAACAAGAATCTCGTCTCGAGATTCAAGCGTAGGGTAAGGTGAAAGGTAAACGCAACTAGTATAATCTTCACGATCCAGGTTGCACTTCATAGAAACGTTGATTTGAACACCATCTTTGCCTTGTCGTCTTGCTCTGAGAACTCCAGCTAATCATGACAAGAAGAGGAAAGGAAAACTCTAGAAGGATCGGTCTTCTCGAAGATCGAACAACTCACGGAATGAGACATAGGACCATCTCTCGGGTTGAGACACGAGTTACACATCAAGAGGGGTGGAAAGAGACGGATGACGAAGGTTCACTAGGTGGACAACAATTCCACACTTAAGAAGGTGGTAAACGATTGTCAACGTAGCGAGGAGTTGAGTTGCCATGATACCACGACGAAACATCCTGGAGGAGGGTGATTCGTAGATTATTATCTTAAGTGGCAAAAAGAATTACTTTTGATTCGGAGATCATTGGAACTCTTTAAACCAGCCTAAGACAATTCTCGAGCGATCGTTTGGAGGGGTCAGTAGGATGGCATACTCAGACTTGGATGATGTGGATTACCTTGTTGAAGACAACGCAATGGATGAATTTGCTTATCACCGGAAATGGATGAGACCCATGGTAGAATGGCACATTGGTGGTGCAAGCTGGGAACAAAATGCAAATGCTGGGAATGATTCTGGTAACTGGGGAAGAACCCAACAATAGAGAGTGAATTCACCGTTTGAAAAGATTATAGCATTGCCGAGGAAACTAAGAGCAATCTCGGTTAGTGTCGTTGATAACACGTAGCGCTTGTGCGTGCTCTCAAGAACTTGAGCATTTCCATATTCATCAAGGTTTTACCAACATCCGTGTCAAGGATCCTGGCAACACAACTTGCTACCATGATGAATGATGATGGATGATGCAGATGCAAAGGAAGATAACATCATCTCAGATTTCACCCTTGACGGGGCCAAGGAGATAGAATCTGGATGATCGACCGAGAGACATTTAGCACTCCGCTTCTAATGTTCTCCTTGATGTGCTAGTGTATCCCATTCATTGAAATGGTTTGGTATCTAGAACACCAAGTAAAGGTCGGACTTCGGAAACACAAAGATCCATAGGGGCAACTAGGGAGTAAATCCTACGAAATCCCTATGGGGAGGTGGCCAACTTCTTCAATCAAGATACCACAACAATAGGTCCTTCGGCTGGGTGGTGCTGGCCACGACATCCACTTTACCGGTTATCAAGGGACCAATATTATAGTTCTTGGGAAATGTTCCAAACCATCATATCTGCCTGAGATTCAGATCTAGTTGGTGTCAGGATATTCCAGACTCATCGAATCTAGGAAGAAAATGAAAGTTTGCAACACAAATCGACGAGATGACGTTGCGAGATTCTCGGGAGACGAACTACGATAGCAAGCTCCAAAACATGAGCTGGTTCTGCTACAAACATGTGAACATGTTGTCCAAGACAAGCATGACCACAAAGTAGTCTTATAATAAAACACTACCGAATTCAGGAGGGGAACCATCATCGAGGATATCGAAGTCCTTGCATAAGGTATACTCTTAAGAAGGAACTTCTTCTCCTTGGACAAATCAATCAGTGGCTTGGTGTGCTCGGGACACATATAGAATGGAGGTAGCTAATCTCACAATCCAATGTATACTTCAAACATGCATGACTGACTTGGGATGATTCCAAGGAAGCAAAAACAATCTTTCTCGGATACACGGCAGCAACTTACACCAAGTGCATGTGAATTAGAGAAAGTCACATCTTTCATCCGGACATATGCTTCATGAGCTAGCATGAACAAAGGCTTTCAAAAATTTCCAACACTAGCTTAATGTTCAACAAAATTATGGAGGAGATAAGGATGTTGTCAATGGGCTCAACAACAATTCATCTGGGTTTCCTTTTAAAAGGAATTCCATAGTTAAGTGAACACGGTGATAGCATTGGTCAGACCAAAGATATAATGGTGTATGCTCGAGGAATCAACCACGAGTAAGACAACATTACGAATATCGTTGGTTCTGATTTGATTTGACGATAGCCCACACTCAAATCAAAGGATTGATAAGACAATAGATCCAGCAACTGATCACAGGGATCAATCGATGAAGATATCATCTTTCTTCAACACACACTACACAAGAATATCCCTTTGGAACGAACTAAGTCAGGCAAGCTTTTATCTTCCAACTCTTCAAGTCGTTGTCTAACTTAACCAACTAGCTCAGGGATATCCAACACAGATTCTTGGAGAAGGATGGTTCACAAAAAAAACCCAACTTGATCACGAACTCAACATAGCGGTCAGGTGACAACCCGGTAACACCTCCAAGAAGATATTTGGAAAGTCACGAACCACCGGTATGTTACTAAGCTCGAGAACAATCTTGCTTTTGAGGGCAAGACGATATGATCAAATGAGTGAGGACTTGACAAGATCCTAACTCATCAATCGAAGGGTGCACCGAAATAAGGACTAGGTAGCACGATCAGTCTTAGAAGGATGATTCGAAAACCAACATACTAAGAATGAAATTATTATCCTTTAACTACCAAGCAACAGAGTTGCTAGCAGTATTGATTTCACACATCACAATTCATTTGTCGGTATTCCGGTTGCATCAACACGAGGGCCGAGGAATGAACAGTGATGGCAAGAAGTATCACTATGTCAAGAATTCACAAAAGGTGGTGCAATTCTCATGAAATTCCTGTCATAAAGAAGGTAATACTTCAGGGTAGAGCAGACCAGAAGCTGGATTGTATCTTGATCTGCGGAACACAACTACTTTGACCCAATCCTAAATATGGAAGAGGTACTGGAGCTTGTTTCTCCTAGTCATTCCGGAATAGAATGACTTGACAGACCACAAGAGTCATAGGCATCGATGAACGAACGCACGCATACTCTTGACTATCAATTGATAGACGAGGGTTAGAATGCAACTAAAGAGAACAACTCAAAGGAACATATAATTTTCTGAGTTGTGGATGCATAGATTAGTATGTCGAACCAAGTTCAACATATTTCTTCCGGATAACCCATGCAGAAAGGTAGAACTGGCAGAGTCACGATTTATGAATGGAGGACCCCTCAAGGATAATCCTGTTGTGATATTTCAGTTCAACGAGGAACTTCTGCCATAAGTAGTTCATGGTATTTGGAAGAAGAAGATACCACAGACTTCAAGGACTATCGCAAAGGTTACTAATATACTAAAGGAACTAGCAATTACTATCAACATGAGGTAGGTAGAGTGAATCTCGGGTTCAGAACCCAGGAGTAGAATACCTACTACTAAGTAGCATCACGGGATGCTTCCGAGAATAAAGGCCAGAATCATCACACTGGGACACAAAACATTGCTAGATTACCAGGTGACTCCCTAAAACACCTAGGGTCATAATAATAGCTCCAACATATATGTCAAGGCAATAATTTACCTCAACTCACCGATTAGTGTGGTTAATCTGGCCCAAAGGAACATCGGAATGGGAGGAAGGAATTTTGCAAATGCTTCAGACTATTCAGAAACGTGGGGTGACTCGGACAGCATAACGGCTGTAAATGCTCAGAAAAGATTTGAGACATTCACAAAAATGGTGACATAACCACTCAGAAGCACAATATCAAGGTCTCGAGATCAATAATTAACATACAGAAGTAGTAGGAACTGAAACGAGGCTTAAATCCAACAATCTTATAAGTCTACGGATTAGTAACACGTGATCCTGATGGAAAGAAGAGATAGCCTAGTCCTTAATCCCCGCAGGAAAGATAAGATGACTCAGATCAGAAGGCATAAGGTATAAGGAGTAAAAAGAGCCTTACGTTCCATCCCACAATCAATTCCCTTATATAACTAAAGAATTTCTAGACTCAACTTCGACCAGTTTGGCTTGGTAATCCTACAGGCAGTCAAGCTCTGATACCAACGCTGTCAGGACCCCGACTCAATGCCACATAGATCTAGCATGTAACACTTCATATCACTTTGCGGCCTCACGCACGGTATTCCCACGGGTGTCGCCTTACCTTTACCCGGGACCGTTTGCGCCTTTTGGCACACGTATATGACAGTGTCGCTAGCATCCATATGATAAGGAGCCCGGGCTGACATGGCTAGTCGTAAACCCAAAGTGGCGCAGACTTACAGGGACAGGCATCCATGACCCAGCATCGAACGTGTCGGTCATCAGCGAGTGCATCCAGGCTGTAGCACTGGGCTAGCAGGACTCCGGTGAACCGGGCTGTAGCGGGCTAACAGGACTCCGGTATTCATCGCGTGACATTTCCCCGAAGGGACAGACACAGGAACGAAGAAGGACACATGCCGGCCAGCCTAAGTGTTCCGGAGCAGTAGCAAGCTACCATGGCTCGGTGGAAACACTAGGAGACATTTCCCCGTAAGAGAGGCTACTAAAGATAAACAACTAGATGGTCAGATCCCACACATACCAAGCATTTCAATAACATACACACAATATGCTCGATATGTGCAAATACAACATGGCATCACAACATGACTCTACGACTCAAGTAATTTATTCAATAGGCTCCGAGGAGCGAGATATTACAAACAGGGGTCTCACGACCCAACAATCAGAGCATACAAGTCAAAGCACAAGCGGAAGCTATCATGTCTGGGTACAGACATCTATAAATGAAAAAGGCTGAGAAGCCTGACTATCTATCAGATCCTGCCGAGGGCACAAGATCGTAGCTGAGGTAACAAGCTAAACGTCGAAGTCCACACGAAACTACTAGTGAGACCGAAGTCTCTCTGCAAAAACATAAAATAGGCAAACGTGAGTACAAATGTACCCAGCAAGACTTACATCAGAACTAACTACATATGCTTCATTATCAACAAAGGGGATGGTGGGGTTTAACTGCAGCAAGCCAGCTTTGACTCGGTGGCTATCCTGAACTACGACTGCAAGTAACTCTTTTGAGGTGGCGCACACGAGTCCACATATTCCCCATATCAATACACCACTATGGAATCGCTCCCGTCTCCCTACGAGAACGCCATCCATAGCACTCACGCTTATCTTGCGTATTTTAGAGTATCCACTTTCACTTGTCTATGAACTGATATAAGCAACCCAGAAGTCCTTTTCCGCGGACACGGCTATTCGAATAGATGATGATAACCCTGCAGGGGTGTACTTCTTCATACATGTTTCCACCACTTAGCGTCTGCACACGACATGTGCTCGGCAGACTTCAAGCGAAAGCCGACGTGGGTGTAGACCACGACCTACCTAAACACTCAAGTCTCTAGTCCAGGTTTATCGCCTATTCGGGTTCCATCCATGAGGAGATCCGGCCGGAGTTTCGCTCACAGCCCCAAACGATGTGAACAGGGTTCCGTGACACCAAACGGGCGCCCGGTTTACCCGGCCACGTGCCTACCGCATCACAGCCCACCCCTACGGCCAGCGCTGTCCACGGCCTCCAGCATACTACAAACACCAGAAACTACTTGCAACTCCTGGACAGAGGACAAGGGTGAATAAGAAGTCGAGCAGGGTCATATTTCAGGGCCCAATGTATGGTAGTAGCTGAATCATGGATCACAAACACAGAACTCAGTTCCTGAGGACGGCTACAATGAGACAACCCACCATGTACTCCTACATGGCCTCTCACCGCTACCTTTACCAAATCGTGTTCACACACTTAGCTCACACACAGTAGGACATGTTCACACGCCTCTGATTCATCCCCGATGAATCAGACCTGACTCAACTCTAAGCAGTAGCAGGCATGACAAACAAGCATGAATGAGTAGGCACATCAGGGCTCAAACAACTCCTACTCATGCTAGTGGGTTTCATCTATTTACTGTGGCAATGACAGGTCATGCAAAGGATAAAGGGGTTCAGCTACCGCAGCAAGTAACAGATGAATCGGTGTTGTCCTAATGCAGTAAAAGAGAGCAGGAGCGAGAGAGTAGGATTGTATCGGAATGAACAAGGGGGTTTTGCTTGCCTGGCACTTCTGAAGATAACATTGAGTCTTCATCAGTGTCAATGATCACATCATCGGTATCACGTCTATCGAGAGGGGACAAATACCGGCAACACAGAAGGAAACACAATCAATGCAATGCACAATATGATGCATGATCATGACATAGCAAAATGAATGTGTTTTGGGCTAATGCATCTAGCAACAAGTTAAATGAAGTTGGTTTGAATACAAGATTCAAATTCAAACTCCATATGTGATTATTTAAATGCCCTTTATTTGATTTGTGCTAAACAGCAGCTATAAGTTGTTCTAACATGCATGAAAATGGTACAGATGGATTCCTTGAATTTTTCTGATAATTTTTCATATATAATTTATTTCATTTGGAGTTACGGTTAATTTTCTATGATTTATTGAAGTTTTAGCTATTTTCTGGAATTATTAAATCATTTTAGATTTATTTAAATTCCAGAAAGGAATTATTGCGTCAGCACTAGGTCATGCTGACCTCAGCATAGTCAACAGGGGCTGGTCCGGGTCAAACCTGACCAGTGGGGCCCACTGGTCAGTGACACACCGCTGGCATGAGTCACTGACGTGTGGGGCCAGTCAAAAGCCACGTCAGCAAGTCAAACTGACATCGGGGACCACATGTCAGTGAGATAGAGAGCTAACAGGGGGTTATTTAACTTAACCCGTGTTTTTAACAGCAGCGGTCCCACATGTCATGCACAAGGGTTTAATTAACTGAGTGATTAGCACCTAACCTAATGCTCCACGTCAGCTGGTGACGCCGGCGACCACGGCGACGGCGAGACCTCGTCGGAGTTGCTCGGGACGGCTCTACGGCCCGCGGCTGGTCGCGCTGAGGGCACCAAGAGGAAGCCCGTGCTCCCGCGCATCTAGGGGGACCCACGAGAGGGCGTGGGGTGGCCGGAGTTGAGCGCGGCATCGACCCCGGCGGCGGCCGGAGCTCGGGGGTTCGCGGGACCGGCGCTATGGTGCATGGGAGGAGGGGTTGGTGGGCGCTACGGGCTCCTGGGAGTGCTCTGAGTACGACTGCGTGCTTGGTTTGGACGGAGGCGAACCAAAACGACGACGGCGACAAGTCCGGCGCCGGTGAGGTCTCGGTCTCGACGGAACTATGGCCTAGGGCTCGCAAAAACGAGGGGAGAGAGAGGGGTTCTGCACAGAGGCTCACCGCGGAGCTGTAGGGAGGGTCAGTGGGCTCGGGGGCGCGCCGGAGTGGCCGAATTCGACGGAGAACGGCGCCGGGGCCGAAGCTTGGGGATGATGTCGATGGCGGCTGCTCGGGGCCCTTCTGGTCGCGTGAGACGTCGAGGAGGTCGAGGGAGGCACTGCGGAGCTCTGGGAAGCGTCGGGGAGGTGAGAGGGGGATGGTGGCCGCGGCGAACGGCGTCGGTGGCGACGGGCTCCGCTCGGCGCGTGCAGGGAGGGAAGCAGAGGAGGGAACGGGGTTCAGGGGAAGAGAAGGGAGGTGCAGGGGGCGAGGGGAAGTGCGTGGCGTCACCAGAGGGCTCGGGGAGGAAGCAGGAGGTGGCCAGAGCGGGGTGGAGGTGGCGCGCACGGCGGCGTCGCGGTGTCCGCGTCCTTCTGGCGAGGAGGAAGACGACAGGGGAGTAGCGGTGGCGGGCTGGGCCGGCTGGGGAACTGGGCCGGCTGGTGGGCTGCACGGGTGGCACCAGGTAAGTCCTTCTCTGTCTTTTATTTCTATTTCAGTTCTGTTTTATTTTTTTTCTATTTCTGCAATTTGTTTTTGATTTGTTTTAAATATCAAATCATTTTATAAAATCCTGGAAATAAATATGGGTGCTTTCTGAATTATTCCAGTGACCCTTATCCATTTTCAGAATTGTTGGAGCATTTAAAAATATTAATAGTATTTAAATGCCCCAATTCAAATACAATATGGATTATTCAAAAATCCATAATGGCCCAAAAATATTGGCATCATTTTTGGTAGAGGTTTTTCACCTTTGTCAAAAATCATGAACATTTTTGAAAGCCATTTGGACTTGCTTGAAAGTATTTTAGGTGAACCTAGTGAATTCCTTTAATGCTAGGGTTTGAGCAATCCCCATTTCAAGTTCATTCAAAAGTTAAACATGGTGCACACATGAGGCTAGACTAGAGCAATGCCAGAAGCTAGGGATGTGACAAGCGAGAACATGGGATTGTATCGATATGATCAAATGGTTGGTTGCTTGCCTGATGGTTCGATGCACTGATACGGTTCCTCGTTAGGGTAATCACGGTACTCCTCGGGGGCAGAACCTGTCGCAAAGGACATCGATACACAAGCATCACCAAACAATGTGCAACAATATGATGCATGCATGAAACATGGCAATATGAGTGTGTTGGGCTAATGCAACTAAAACCAGAAGGGTTTGAACAAATTTGAATCATAGATTCAAATTTCAAACTCAAACATGGCCTTTTAAAGTGCTTTTCCTTGTTCTGCTTAAAACATCAATTTAACTTGTTTGATCATGCATGAAAATAGTACAGATGGATAGATTGGATTTTTCTGATCATTTTTCATATATAATTTGTCCAATTTGGAGTTACAGAATAAAAGTTATGAATTTTTGAAGTTTAAATAATATTCTGGAATTTTCTGATTTAATTTAAATCCAGAAATATGAATATTGCGACAGCATGACGTCAGCATGACGTCAGTGGTCAACTGCGATTGGCTGGAGTCAAACCTGACGTGTGGGGGCCACACGTCAGTGACAGGGGGGGTTTAACAGGTTTAATTTAATCCTAATTAGGGATTAGTGGCGCTGGGGCCCACTGTCAGTGTCAGGGGGGGTTGACTAACAGTAGTTAGCGCTAACCTAACCACCTGGCCGACAGGGCCCACGCGTCAGTGACCCTGGGGGGTCAAACCCCAGGTCGGACAAGTCAAACCCCACCGGCGACATGACGCCGGCGAGGTCCGAGACGGCGGCGAAAGTGCTTTTTGCCATTCCGGCAACCAAATGGACGGCGGAAGGCATCTACGTGTTGCTGAGGTTGAGCCGCGACTATTGGTGGTGGTGGTTGGGCTCGGGGTGGCCGGAGTTGACGACGGCGAGCTCGGCTGCGGCGGCCGGAGTTCGGGTGCGGTCGGAAACGGCGTTGCAGGGCGTTAGGGGGGTGTTGGTGCGTGCTACGTGCTCCTAGTGAGGTGTGGAGCACGATGGTGTGCTCGGTTGGGCGCTACGGCGACCGTGGCCACGACGGCGACATCGTCGGCGGCGTGGAGCTCTCGGCCGAGGTGGGGCTAGGGCCTAGAGGTCGGGAGAGACCAGGGGAGAAGGGGGAAATGACTCGGGGGCTCACCGCGGTTGCAGTGGGCGTCGAAGCGGGCTCGGGGACGCGCCGGAGACGACGAATTTGACGGCGACGGTGGTTGGAGCCCGAAGAGGGGAACGGCGACGTGGCGGCGATGCAGGGCTTCCGGAGACCCGTGGAGCGGTGGGGAGGAAGAGGGAGTCGAGGCGGAGCTCCTGAGCTAGTCGGGGGAGCGAGGGGTGGTCGGAGACGGCGGCTATGGCGAACGGCGGCGACGGTGGTGTTCGGCCGTGAGAGAGAGGGAGGGAGCAGCACGGGAGAGAGAGGGGATAAGGCCAGGGGATCGGGGCGGCACCGAGAAGAAGCGCCGCGGCGTCGCGCTGGCGAGGGAGGCAGGCAGACGAGCTGGTGGCGTGGCGCTCCGGCCGTGCGCGCGCGCCGGCCACACGCCTGGCCGACTGGCGCCAGGAGGACGACGGCGGTGGTGGGCTGGGCTGGCTTGCTGGGCCGGCCAGCTGGCTGGGCCGCACAGGGAGGAGCCCAGGTAAGTTTTCCCCCTTTTTTTCTATTTCTGTTTTTATTTAATATATCTGCAACTTTGTTGAATTAAATAAAATACCTAGGCAACTTCAAAAATCACCAAACTATTCCTGGCCCATAGTTGGATTATTTCCAACATGAAACATTTTAGTTTGGAGATATTTGAGCATTTAAATATTTTATATTATTTTAAATGCCCAAATTCAAATATTTATGATTTAATTCAAAAACCCTAGGATGGCCTAGGAAAATGTGCACCACTTTTGGCAGAGGTTCTGAACCAAGACAAAAATGATGGGCATTTTAGAAGGGCATTTCAGGTTCATTGAAAAATTATTTTAGTAACCCTAGTTGGTTTCAGAGGGACTGGGGGTTCTGTCATCCCCATTTCAAGTTTCTGATGAAAGAGTAAACATGATGCAACACTCTAATGCATGACTAGCTAGGGTGTGACAACTCACCCCCACTCAAAAGAATCTCGTCCCGAGATTTGGGTTCCTCCGAGAAGAAGGCGGGATATTCAAGTCGAAGACGATCCTCCCTTTCCCAAGTTGCTTCATCCTCAGAATGGTGCGACCATTGAACCTTGAGAAACTTGATATTATGACGTCGCGTGGTACGTTCGGCTTGATCGAGGATACGAATGGGGTACTCTCGATATGTAAGATCATCTTGGAGATCAAGCGTTTCGTGGTCCACTTCACGGATAGGATCCGAGAAGCAACGCCTGAGTTGAGAAACGTGGAAGACATCGTGAACTCTGGAGAGGTGCGGAGGTAGTTCCAACTGGTAGGCAACTTCTCCTCGTTTGGCAAGAATGCGAAAAGGTCCAATGTAACGAGGAGCCAATTTGCCTTTGATACCGAAACGATGGGTTCCCTTCAGAGGGGTGACCCGAAGATAAGCCTTCTCGTCAACCTCGAAAGTCATAGCCTTATGTTTTCGGTCATATTGACTCTTTTGACGAGATTGGGCTGTTTTCAACTTTTCACGAACGATACGAACTTGTTCTTCTGCTTCCTGAATCATATCCGGGCCAAAGAATTGTCTTTCCCCGGTCTCTGACCAGTTAAGGGGTGTTCGACATCGTCGTCCATAGAGAACTTCAAAAGGGGCTTTACCCAAGCTAGATTGATAGCTGTTGTTGTAAGCGAATTCGGCAAATGGAAGGCACTTCTCCCAGTCCATTCCGAAAGAGATAACAGAGGCTCGAAGCATGTCTTCTAGAATTTGGTTGACGCGTTCCACTTGACCACTCGACTGAGGGTGGAAAGCGGTGCTAAAGAAGAGACGAGTTCCCATAGCATTTTGGAAACTTTCCCAAAATCGAGAGGTGAAAAGACTTCCTCGATCCGAGTTAATTTCCAAAGGAACACCATGGAGAGACACTATTCGGGAGATGTACAAATCTGCCAGCTGACTAGCGGTTATACTCTCACGAACAGGTAAGAAATGGGCTACTTTGGAAAGACGATCGACCACGACGAAAATAGCATTATTCCCTCTCTTGGTCCTGGGAAACCCGGTAATGAAATCCATACCAATTTTATCCCATTTCCATTCAGGAATAGCTAAGGGTTGAAGGGTGCCAGCAGGCCGTTGATGCTCTGCTTTTACACGACGACAGACGTCGCAATTAGCAATATACTGAGCAATTTCTCTCTTCATCCTAGTCCACCAGAACCTCTGGCGTAGGTCCTGATACATCTTAGTACTACCGGGATGAATGGTGAGAGGAGATTCATGAGCTTCCTTAAGGATCAATCGCCTCAGGTTTCGCACTTTGGGAACCACTAGTCGATCCCCGAAGTATACGACCCCTTGATCATTAATGGAGAAGCAATTCGCAATTCCTTTCTGAATGTTTCTCTTGATGCGGGAGATTCCCGGATCTACCTTCTGTGCTTTGATAATCTGATCCGTAAGGGTAGGTTTTGCCACCAAGGTGGAAAGAAAACCTTGAGGTATAATGTGAAGGTTAAGCTTCCGAAATTCCTCATGGAGAAGCGGTTGACTTTGTTGTAACATCAGGTTGTTACAATAAGATTTACGACTTAGCGCATCAGCCATGACGTTGGCTTTCCCTGGGGTGTAGGTTATTCCTAAGTCGAAGTCTGTGATCAATTCAACCCAACGTCTCTGCCTGAGATTCAAATCCGGTTGGGTGAAGATGTACTTCAGACTTTGGTGATCAGTGAATATTTCGCAACGATTACCGAGGAGGTAATGTCGCCAGGTCTTAAGTGCATAGACTACGGCTGCAAGCTCTAGATCATGAGTAGGATAATTCTCCTCGTGTGGGTGCAATTGCCGTGAAGCGTAAGCAATTACGTGTCGATCTTGCATGAGAATGCAACCTAGTCCTTGTCGCGAGGCGTCGCAGTAGATAACAAAGTCCTTGGAGAAGTCTGGCGGTACCAGCACGGGAGCAGAGGTCAGGCGTCTTTTCAGTTCCTGAAAGCTGTGCTCACATTGTGGAGTCCATTCGAACTTCTTATCTTTCTTGAGGAGTTCGGTTAGAGGTTTAGCAACTTTGGAGAAGTTCTCGACAAAGCGACGACAATAGCTCGCTAAGCCTAGAAAACTCCGAACTTGCTTGACCGATTCAGGCGGAGTCCAATCAAGGACGGCTTGAACTCGCTCAGGGTTAACAGCAATACCTTTACCAGATATTACATGACCCAGATAGGTCACTTCTGACAACCAGAATTCACATTTCGAAAATTTGGCATAAAGGCGATGCTCTCGAAGTTTCTTCAACACTAGCCTTAGATGTTCGGCATGTTCTTCCTCGTTCTTGGAGTAGATGAGTATATCATCGAGATAAACTACGACGAATTTATCCAGATACTCCATGAAGATTGAGTTCATTAACCGAGAAAAAGTGGCTGGAGCGTTGGTTAAACCGAAGGACATGACGGTGTACTCGTATTGGCCATAACGAGTAACAAAGGCCGTTTTAGGAATGTCCCCGTTTCTGATTTTGATTTGATGGTATCCCAACCTCAAATCCATCTTGGAGAAGACTGAGGATCCAGCGAGCTGATCATACAGATCGTTGATCCTGGGAAGTGGATATTTGTTCTTGATTGTGACCAAATTGACAGGTCGGTAATCTACAACCATCCGGTCCGTACCATCCTTCTTCTTGACGAACAGGACGGGGCAAGCCCACGGAGATGAACTAGGGCGGATGAAACCCTTTTTCAAGGATTCATCGAGTTGTTTCTTAAGCTCGGCTAGTTCTAGGGGTGCCATCTTATAGGGTCTTCTAGCAATCGGAACGGTTCCGGGGATGAGGTCTATTACGAACTCAACATCCCTGTCAGGTGGAACACCTGGCAATTCCTCTGGAAAGACATCCGGGAAGTCACAGACTACCGGCACGTCTTCAAGGTCTGGCAAGGGGCTGGCGTTAAGAGAATATAATTGTCGCTTGGCTATTCGGGTCAAGACATTGACTATCTTTCCCGAAGGATGGGTGAGTTGAACAGTCCTAGAGAAGCAATCAATTTTGGCTTGATGAGCTGACATCCAGTCCATACCCAAAATGATATTAATATCTGAAGATTTAAGGGCTATCAAAGATGCGAGAAAAACAAGTCTGTCGACTTGGATTTCATTTCCATGGCTTACTCTAGAAGTTTGCCATTTGGATCCCGGAGTTTGAATTACCATAGAGGTTGGCATATCACCGAATGCGACGTTATGCAAACGAGCATAGTTTTCAGATATAAAAGAATGAGAGGCTCCTGTATCGAAAAGAACAGATGCCGGGTGGCAATTAACAAGAAGCGTACCGAGAACGACGTTGGGATCCTCTTGAGCTTCTTCGGCAGAGATACAGTTGACATGGCCACGTGAAGCGGTGACCGGCTTGGCGTGGAACACTTTCCCTGTCGGCTTGCCACGGCCAACAGCTTTAGCAGATTGATTGGGGTTGGTCTGGGGACACTCACGCATATAGTGGCCAGATTCCCCACACTTGAAACAAGTCACGGAACTGGTACGTGGAGGAGCATTATTGGTTGGACCCCCATAGGGCTTGGCCGGTGCAGACTGTTGAACAGGGCGAGGCGCCTGGAAGGATGGCCTCGGTGTGAACCTGGGTGGCAGGGCGGTGTTGGGCACCCACACGCGGCGCTTTTGAGGACCAGCACCGGATGAGGAACCCATGTCACGGCCATGCTTGCGTGTTGCGTCATAGTCAGTCTGACCAGTTTCAGCACTGATGGCTTTGTTGACAAGTTTCGGAAAAGATGTGCACTCATGCAGACGGAGGTCGCGGCGAAGCTCAGGACTAAGGCCCTTACGGAACCTTGCTTGCTTCTTGGCGTCAGTAGACACTTCCTCAGTTGCATATCGCGCGAGATTACCAAACTCCCTGCTATAGGCATCCACAGAAAGTCGGCCTTGGGTGAAATTGCAAAATTCTTCACGTTTACGGTCCATGAGACCCTCCGGAATGTGATGTTCACGGAAAGCCTCGCTGAATTCAGCCCAAGTTGTGACATGGCCCGCTGGGCGCATAGCTCCATAATTCTCCCACCATAGACTGGCGGGGCCTTCAAGATGATATGCAGCAAAGGTGACCTTGTCAGCCTCAGCTACTAGCGCGGAACGCAGCTTGTGAGAGATACTGCGAAGCCAGTCATCAGCGTCGAGAGGCTCGACGGAGTGGTGGAACGTGGGTGGATGCAATTTGATAAAATCACTGAGTGACACCACGTTAGCCCTTTGATGGTGTGCTGTATTCTGTTCAATACGCTCCAACAAACGGTTTGTCTCTCGCTTGTTTCTCTCAGCTTCCATCATAACCTCGGCTAGTGAAGGAGGATGAGGCAGATTTTCATTCCTGCCCTCACTGCCTTCGGCCTGCTCTTGAGAAGCAGGGTTAGCGCGCGTGTTGACCATCCTAGGTAACAAGACAATGATTTAGTCAGAACGATAAAATTCCGACATAGGATACAGAATGTAAGGAATAATTCGGAATGTAAGATGATCATCCGTATGACATGGTAAATACAGAAACCACTTCTTTTATTCCATCGTCATACACACCATACAAGGTTTAGTACAAGACCAAACAAAGTACTATTACGGTGGGAAAAGGATTACATCTCATCGGAGGCATTCCAAGCTCCTATACATTATTTTTCTACACCTCCGGAAGGAGTACAAACTAGGTCATATCCCACGAGTCACGCAGGACGATAGACGACACGGCTAGTGCGAACTAGTGATACTACCCCTAACTCAGACCGATCCGTAGTAGTCCTCATAGAAGTCACCTCCATAGCCTGGAAGTTCAACATGATCATCCGGAAACAGACGGTCTCGCGGAGCTTGTGGACCATAGGGGCTAGGATGAGGCCTTGGACCAACAAACGGTGGCCTGCGGGGACCGCGAGGTGGGGTGATGCCTCCTACATCACGCCAAACCATCACGTCTGGCAGAGCAGATCTCACAGGATAGAGATCGCGCATATCTGAATATCCAGCTTGCACTGCCGGTGCGAACCGAGTCAAAGTGGCCCAGTGGTCAGCACGGGTATTGAAGAGCTCTAACCTCAAGGCCCGATTTTCACGGTCCTTATCCTCGAGCATCTCAGCAGTGGTGCGAGTCCGTGAATCCTCCTGAGTGGAGTCAGCATAGATAGCCTGGAGATATCCTTGTGCTCCCGGAAGTGATCCTGGCATATACCGGAAATCAGAGTCCCGAAATAAACCAGATCTGACTCGCATAATGGTCATCATAGAGTAGGCGGCGTCCTGCACAGCCATCTCAATAGTAACCCCGAGTCCATAGGAACAGTGAAGGGGCTCGGTGGATCCAGGATAAGATGGAAATATCCTGACAGTGCAGAGATACTGGCTTTGATTGAAGTCCCGGAATTGCTCTTCGACCGTGTACTCAGGATACCAGCGGTATCCAGCCTCAGTCATTACCCTGACCAACTTAGCAGTATGGCCGGGTACATCTAGGCATCGAGTCAGGCGAACCACTTGATTAAGGTCGCGAGTGGCCATCTGAAAGCATAATCATAATGCAAAGGCATTAGAATTTCTAGCAAAATTTCGGCAGCATAACAGCTGTAAATGCTCAAAAAGGATTTTGGGACATTTGACAAAGGATTTCGTACACACTCAACATCATCATATCAAAGTTCTGAAACCATTCTGGCAACATAATGTGGTAGTAGAGCTGAACTAGGCTTGTATCCATCAAACTTATAAGGTACTACTGATTAGTAACACGTGATCCTGATAGAGAGAATAGATCCTAATTCCTTAACCCCCGGTGGAAGAATGGACTGACTCAGATCAGAAAGTCATAAGGTATAAGGAGTAAAAAGAGCCTTACGTTCCAACCCACAAACAATTCCCCTACATATAACTAAAGAATTTCTAGACTCAACATCGACCAGTTTGGCTTGGAGAACCTACAGGCAGTCCGGCTCTGATGCCAACGCTGTCAGGACCCCGACTCGATGTCACATCGATCTAGCTGGTAACACCTCATATCACTTTGCGGCCTCACGCACGGTATCCCCACGGGTGTCGTCTTACCTTTTCCCGGGACCGTTTGCGCCTTTTGGCTCACGTATATGATAGTGTCGCTAGCATCCATATGATAAGGAGCCCGGGCTGACATGACTAGTCGTAAACCCAAAGTGGCACAGACTTACAGGGACAGGCATCCATGACCCAGCTTCGAACGTGTCGGTCATCAGCAAGTGGGTCCGGGCTGTAGCACTGGGCTAGCAGGACTCCGGTAAACCGGGCTGTAGCGGGCTAACAGGACTCCGGTACTCAAAGCGTGACATTTCCCCGAAGGGACAGACACGGGAACGAAGAAGGACACATGCCGGCCAGCCTAAGTGTTCCAGAGCAGTAGCAAGCTACCATGGCTCAGCGGTAACACTAGGAGACATTTCCCGGTAAGAGAGGCTACTAAAGATAAACAACTAGATAGTCAGATCCCACACATACCAAGCATTTCAATCATACACACAATATGCTCGATATGTGCAAATACAACGAAGCATCACAACATGACTCTATGACACAAGTACTTTATTTAAGGCTCAGGGAGCCATACATAACATACACAAAGGTACGGGTCTCACGACCCAACATACAAGTCATACAGTCATACCAGCCAGCAGCGGAAATACATTGTCTGGGTACAGACAACTAGTAAAATAAAAGAGGCTTGGAAGCCTAGCTATACTACGTGGTCCATCACAAGCTCAGGGTCACCACCTGGGTCTTTAGCCTACTCGTTGATGTCAACGTCTACATAGAACCCATCAGAAGGGGTTGCAGCGTCTTCTGTAAAAATGTAGATTATAGCAACATGAGTACAAAGGTACTCAGCAAGACTTACATCAGATCCTACATACATGCATAGTATCAAGAAGGGTTGGTGGAGTTATTGCAGCAAGCCAGCTTTGACTCTTGGCTAGGCTATCCTACGACACTCCAACTTGAAATGTTTTGCGCACACGAGTCCACTACTCACCACTTCAATACACTACCGAGGATCCACCTCCGTCTTCCTCCGGAAGAGCCATCCTCGGCACTCACACTTATCTTGAGGCTTTTAGTAGTTTCCATTTACTTGTCTATGAACTGTATAGGCAACCAAGTAGTCCTTTACCGCGGACGCGGCTATTCGAATAGATCATGTTAACCCTGCAGGGGTGTACTTCTTCATACACGCTCTCACCACTTACCGTCGTTTACACGACATGTACTCGGCAACCTTCAAGCGGAAGCCCAACGTGGGTGTCGGCCACGACCTACCTAATCACCTAAGCCTCCAGTCCAGGTTTATCGCCTATTCAGGTTCCATCCGCAGGGAGTCCGGCCGAGGTTTCCCATACGGCCCCGAACGATGTGAACAGGGTTCCCGGGATACCTAACGGGTATTCGGTACACCGTGCCACGTACCTACCGCATCACAGCCCACCCCTACGGTCAGCGCTGTCCACGGCCTCCAGTAGGCTACAAACACCAGAAACTACTTGCAACTCCTGGACGGAGAACTAGGGTGAATAAGAAGTCGAGAGGGTCCATTGGTTTCGGGCCCAATGCATGGTAGTAGCTGATTCTTAAATCACACATACAGATCTCAGTGCTTAAGGTCGGCTTCAATGAAACAACCCACCATGTACTCCTACATGGCCTCTCATCGATACCTTTACCAAATCGTGTTCACCACACCACTCTCATTACCGACATAATCATTTCACTCTAGCCCATCACCCAGATGAACCAGACCTGACACGACTCTAAGCATAGCAGGCATAGCAAGGTAGGAACAACACATACATATGGCTCAATCAACTCCTACACATGCTAGTGGGTTTCAT
Source organism: Triticum aestivum (assembly GCF_018294505.1). Classification (NCBI taxonomy): domain Eukaryota; kingdom Viridiplantae; phylum Streptophyta; class Magnoliopsida; order Poales; family Poaceae; genus Triticum; species Triticum aestivum. The sequence continues at coordinate 230,476,973 of NC_057809.1, read as the reverse complement.
CTAGTTACTGTGGCAATGACAGGTCATGCAGAGGAAATGGGTTCAACTACCGTAGCACACAGCAGTTTGAATCGCGTTGTCTTAATGCAGTAAAAGAGAGCAGGAGCGAGAACATGGGATTGTATCGATATGATCAAATGGTTGGTTGCTTGCCTGATGGTTCGATGCACTGATACGGTTCCTCGTTAGGGTAATCACGGTACTCCTCGGGGGCAGAACCTGTCGCAAAGGACATCGATACACAAGCATCACCAAACAATGTGCAACAATATGATGCATGCATGAAACATGGCAATATGAGTGTGTTGGGCTAATGCAACTAAAACCAGAAGGGTTTGAACAAATTTGAATCATAGATTCAAATTTCAAACTCAAACATGGCCTTTTAAAGTGCTTTTCCTTGTTCTGCTTAAAACATCAATTTAACTTGTTTGATCATGCATGAAAATAGTACAGATGGATAGATTGGATTTTTCTGATCATTTTTCATATATAATTTGTCCAATTTGGAGTTACAGAATAAAAGTTATGAATTTTTGAAGTTTAAATAATATTCTGGAATTTTCTGATTTAATTTAAATCCAGAAATATGAATATTGCGACAGCATGACGTCAGCATGACGTCAGTGGTCAACTGCGATTGGCTGGAGTCAAACCTGACGTGTGGGGGCCACACGTCAGTGACAGGGGGGGTTTAACAGGTTTAATTTAATCCTAATTAGGGATTAGTGGCGCTGGGGCCCACTGTCAGTGTCAGGGGGGGTTGACTAACAGTAGTTAGCGCTAACCTAACCACCTGGCCGACAGGGCCCACGCGTCAGTGACCCTGGGGGGGTCAAACCCCAGGTCGGACAAGTCAAACCCCACCGGCGACATGACGCCGGCGAGGTCCGAGACGGCGGCGAAAGTGCTTTTTGCCATTCCGGCAACCAAATGGACGGCGGAAGGCATCTACGTGTTGCTGAGGTTGAGCCGCGACTATTGGTGGTGGTGGTTGGGCTCGGGGTGGCCGGAGTTGACGACGGCGAGCTCGGCTGCGGCGGCCGGAGTTCGGGTGCGGTCGGAAACGGCGTTGCAGGGCGTTAGGGGGGTGTTGGTGCGTGCTACGTGCTCCTAGTGAGGTGTGGAGCACGATGGTGTGCTCGGTTGGGCGCTACGGCGACCGTGGCCACGACGGCGACATCGTCGGCGGCGTGGAGCTCTCGGCCGAGGTGGGGCTAGGGCCTAGAGGTCGGGAGAGACCAGGGGAGAAGGGGGAAACGACTCGGGGGCTCACCGCGGTTGCAGTGGGCGTCGAAGCGGGCTCGGGGACGCGCCGGAGACGACGAATTTGACGGCGACGGTGGTTGGAGCCCGAAGAGGGGAACGGCGACGTGGCGGCGATGCAGGGCTTCCGGAGACCCGTGGAGCGGTGGGGAGGAAGAGGGAGTCGAGGCGGAGCTCCTGAGCTAGTCGGGGGAGCGAGGGGTGGTCGGAGACGGCGGCTATGGCGAACGGCGGCGACGGTGGTGTTCGGCCGTGAGAGAGAGGGAGGGAGCAGCACGGGAGAGAGAGGGGATAAGGCCAGGGGATCGGGGCGGCACCGAGAAGAAGCGCCGCGGCGTCGCGCTGGCGAGGGAGGCAGGCAGACGAGCTGGTGGCGTGGCGCTCCGGCCGTGCGCGCGCGCCGGCCACACGCCTGGCCGACTGGCGCCAGGAGGACGACGGCGGTGGTGGGCTGGGCTGGCTTGCTGGGCCGGCCAGCTGGCTGGGCCGCACAGGGAGGAGCCCAGGTAAGTTTTCCCCCTTTTTTTCTATTTCTGTTTTTATTTAATAAATCTACAACTTTGTTGAATTAAATAAAATACCTAGGCAACTTCAAAAATCACCAAACTATTCCTGGCCCATAGTTGGATTATTTCCAACATGAAACATTTTAGTTTGGAGATATTTGAGCATTTAAATATTTTATATTATTTTAAATGCCCAAATTCAAATATTTATGATTTAATTCAAAAACCCTAAGATGGCCTAGGAAAATGTGCACCACTTTTGGCAGAGGTTCTGAACCAAGACAAAAATGATGGGCATTTTAGAAGGGCATTTCAGGTTCATTGAAAAATTATTTTAGTAACCCTAGTTGGTTTCAGAAGGGACTGGGGGTTCTGTCATCCCCATTTCAAGTTTCTGATGAAAGAGTAAACATGATGCAACACTCTAATGCATGACTAGCTAGGGTGTGACATCTGCTGACGTATTCCGTAGCGTGACATCACACCACGGCCAAATCTTTATTCGAATCGTTTTACTGTCCCACCTCAGCGCGTTTAGCGAGGCGGTTTCCTTGGCACGCCTTGTCAAAGCAGAGATCGTGTCCCCTTATTCCGGGATTCTCATCAATACGGGCGTGGGTAACCCAACCGTACCCGTTGGTATGTTTCCTTGATCAAAGGCGAGTCCCAAACGGTCACGGGGAGGGCCCTTGGTATTCAACCTCTTATAAAGAGACCAAGGCCTTACTCCTTTCTTTAAATCTCAAACGAGTTCGCCCTACGCCTCGAGTTCCAACACCCAAGGCTCCAGATTTCAGGCGCTTCGGACCTTCGACAATGTACGGTTCCGACCTTCGAGGCCGATGGATGCCCTCCTCCATCACGGAGGAGGACGTGCTGAAGTTGGGAGAGGCCAGGTTCTTGACCGGTAAAATCTCGCATAGGCTGCCTGCTCAAGGGCAGGTCATTCCCACTCCCAAGCTTGGTGAGAGTGTGGTGTTCATGTCTCACTTCCTTCGGGGGCTAGGATTCCCGACTGATCCCTTCGTGAGTGGGCTCATGTTTTATTATGGGCTGGAATTTCACGACTTAGCTCTAGAGTCCATACTCCATATTTCCTCATTCATCGTCATGTGTGAAGCCTTCCTCCGTATTACTCCTCACTTCGGACTATGGCTCAAGACCTTCAAAGTAGAGCCGAAGATGATCGAGGGACGACACGCGGAGTGCGGAGGTGCTTTTATAAGCAAGAATGCTGGTGCTCCATGGCCCGAGGGCTCTTTTCTAGGGGAGTCCAGCTTATGGCAACGAGAGTGGTTTTATGTCACAGCTCCCAGGAGCACCAAGTGGGTGGCGCTGCCTGCTTTCCGCTAGGGTCCCCCGCCACGACTGGCATCATGGTCAATAAGGGGCTGGACTGGGGGGCGGCAAAGGACGTGCCCCTGTTGCAGGGCCGCATCCGAGATCTCCTAGAAAGAGACATCAGTCTGGTCGTGGTGACGCAGGTTATGTTAATTCGCCGAGTTCTGCCCTCCAAACGTCGCCCCCTCCGCCTGTGGGAGTTCAACCCGGAGGGACCACGAGTTCTCCAACATTTTCTTGGCATGACGCCCGTGGAGATGTACAAATTGTTCTTCGGACCACAAGTAGTGTGTCCAGATTCTACGGAGGACGCAGGTCTGAGCTGCAATTGTCTGGATACTCAAGTAAGTAGCCTTGTGCCCAGACTTGTTATCCGTATATTTATCATAAAATTGCCCCTAAAGAGATGTCCTTTAAACAGGAGTGGATAGCAAAAGCAAAGCTAATCAGGTGTCCGGCCCCCCTCCCCAAGACCACGCCGGGTTTGACACCGACACCCACAATTCATCGGCCTTAACAAACACACCGCAAAAAGAAGATTACATCGAATAGTTCTCCACAAGAGAGGGGGATAACATTGTATTGAGATCCAAAAAGAGAGAAAAGCCATCTAGCAAATAACTATGGACTCGTAGGTCTAAGGTGAACTACTCACACTTCATTGGAGAGGCTATGGTGTTGATGTATAAACCCTCCGTGATCGATGCCCCTCCAGCGGAGCTCCGGAACAGGCCCCAAGATGGGATCTCGTGGATACAGAAAGTTGCGGTGGTGGAATTAGGTTTTGGCTCCGTATCATATCGTTTGGGGGTACGTAGGTATATATAGGAGGAACGAGTACGACGGTGGAGCAATAGGGGGGCCATGAGGGTGGAGGGTGCTCGTAGGGGGGGGGGGGGGTAGGCGCGCCCCCTACCTCTTGGCCTCCTTTTTTGTGTCTTGACATAGGGTCCAAGTCTCCCGGGACTTGTTTGTTGAGAAAATCACATTCCCGAAAGTTTCATTCCGTTTGGACTCCGTTTGATATTCCTTTTCTTCGAAACCCTAAAACAGGCAAAAAAACAGCAATTCTGGGCTGGGCCTTCGGTTAATAGGTTAGTCCCAAAAATAGTATAAAAGTGGAAAATTGTCAGGACCCCGACTCAGTACCACATCGATCTAGCATGTAACACATCATATCACTTTGCGGCCTCACGCACGGTATCCCCACGGGTGTCGCCTTACCTTTCCCCGGGACCGTTTGCGCCTTTTGGCACACGTATATGACAGTGTCGCTAGCATCCATATGATAAGGAGCCCGGGCTGACATGGCTAGTCGTAAACCCAAAGTGGCACAGACTTACAGGGACAGGCATCCATGACCCAGCATCGAACGTGTTGGTCATCAGCGAGTGAATCCAGGCTGTAGCACTGGGCTAGCAGGACTCCGGTGAACCGGGCTGTAGCGGGCTAACAGGACTCCGGTATTCATCACGTGACATTTCCCCGAAGGGACAGACACAGGAACGAAGAAGGACACATGCCGGCCAGCCTAAGTGTTCCGGAGCAGTAGCAAGCTACCATGGCTCGGTGGAAACACTAGGAGACATTTCCCGATAAGAGAGGCTACTAAAGATAAACAACTAGATAGTCAGATCCCACACATACCAAGCATTTCAATAACATACACACAATATGCTCGATATGTGCAAATACAACATGGCATCACAACATGACTGTACGACTCAAGTAATTTATTCAATAGGCTCCGAGGAGCGAGATATTACAAACAGGGGTCTCATGACCCAACAATCAGAGCATACAAGTCAAAGCACAAGCGGAAGCTATCATGTCTGAGTACAGACATCTATAAATGAAAAGGGCTGAGAAGCCTGACTATTTATCATATCCTGCCGAGGGCACAAGATCGTAGCTGAGGTAACAAGCTAAACGTCGAAGTCCACGTGGAACTACTAGTGAGACCGAAGTCTCTCTGCAAAACATAAAATAGGCAAACGTGAGTACAAATGTACCCAGCAAGACTTACATCAGAACTAACTACATATGCATCATTATCAACAAAGGGGATGGTGGGGTTTAACTGCAGCAAGCCAGCTTTGACTCGGTGGCTATCCTAAACTACGACTGCAAGTAACTCTTTGAGGTGGCGCACACGAGTCCACATATTCACCATATCAATACACCACTATGGATCCGCTCCCGTCTCCCTACGAGAACGCCATCCATAGCACTCACGCTTATCTTGCGTATTTTAGAGTATCCACTTTCACTTGTCTATGAACTGATATAAGCAACCCAGAAGTCCTTTTCCGCGGACACGGCTATTCGAATAGATCATATTAACCCTGCAGGGGTGTACTTCTTCACACACGCTCTCACCACTTACCGCCGTTTACACGACATGTACTCGGCAACCTTCAAGCGGAAGCCCAACGTGGGTGTCGGGAACGGCCTACCTAAACACTCAAGTCTCTAGTCCAGGTTTATCGCCTATTCGGGTTCCATCCATGAGGAGATCCGGTCGTAGTTTCGCTCACAGCCCCAAACGATGTGAACAGGGTTCCCGAGACACCAAACGGGTGCCCGGTACACCGTGCCACGTGCCTACCGCATCACAGCCCACCCCTACGGTCAGCGCTGCCCACGGCCTCCAGCATACTACAAACACCAGAAACTACTTGCAACTCCTGGACAGAGGACAAGGGTGATCAAGAAGCCGAGAGGGTCCATTGGTTTCGGGCCCAATGCGTGGTAGTAGCTGAATCATGGATCACGAACACAGAACTCAGTTCCTGAGGACGGCTGCAATGAGACAACCCACCATGTACTCCTACATGGCCTCTCACCGCTACCTTTACCAAATCGTGTTCACACACTTAGCTCACATACAGTAGGACATGTTCACACGCCTCTGATTCATCCCCGATAAATCAGACCTGACTCAACTCTAAGCAGTAGCAGGCATGACAAACAAACATGACTGAGTAGGCACAACAGGGCTCAAACAACTCCTACTCATGCTAGTGGGTTTCATCTAATTACTGTGGAATGACAGGTCATGCAAAGGATAAAGGGGTTCAGCTACCGCAGCAAGTAACAGATGAATCATGTTGTCCTAATGCAGTAAAAGAGAGCAGGAGCGAGAGAGTGGGATTTTATCGGAATGAACAAGGGGGTTTTGCTTGCCTGGCACTTCTGAAGATAACATTGAGTCTTCATCAGTGTCAACGATCACATCATCGGTATCACGTCTATCGAGAGGGGACAAATACCGGCAACACAGGAAGGAAATACAATCAATGCAATGCACAATATGATGCATGCTCATGACATGGCAATATGAATGTGTTTTGAGCTAATGCAACTAGCAACAGATTAAATGAAGTTGGTTTGAATACAAGATTCAAATTCAAACTCCATATGTGATTATTTAAATGCCATTTAATTGATTTGTGCTAACAGCAGCTATAAGTTGTTCTAACATGCATGAAAATGGTACAGATGGATTCCTTGAATTTTTCTGATAATTTTTTCATATATAAATTATTTCATTTGGAGTTACGGTTAATTTTCTATGATTTATGAAGTTTAGCTATTTTCTGGAATTTCTGATATTTATAAAATAAACTAAATTCAGAAAATGAATATTGCGTCAGCATGACCTCACCCTGACGTCATCAGGTCAACAGGGCGGTCCAGGTCAAAACCTGACGTGTGGGGTCCACACGTCAGTGACACGGGTTAAACAGGGGGGTTTAGTTTAGCTTAATTAAAGATTAGGGCACTAGGGCCCACATGTCAGTGTCAGCAGGGGGTAATAAATTAAAATAAAACTAAACTAATTAACAGGGGGGCTGGCCCCACCTGTCATCGACCCAGGGGGGGGTCAAAACCCCTGGTCAGTAGGGCCTAACCCGCCGGCGGCTTGACGCCGCGAGGCCGAGACGGCGGGAGACCTTCGGGTTTCTTGCTCCGGCGTCCAAACGCCGCGCGGAGAGGCTCTGTGGGTTCCTAGCGCTCGTGCTCATCCGGAGAAGGCGACGGAAGGACGCGGGTGGTCAGCGCTCGCCGGAGCGGGGCTTGCGGCGGCGGCCGGAGCTTCGGGTTCGAGCGGTTAGGCGCTACGGCGCGTTTCACGAAGAACTGGTGGGATCTGCGGCTTCCTGAGGAAACGCTGAGCACGCCTACGTGCTCTGGTGCGACGTGCGGGGGTTGCAACCGCGGCGGCGACATGGCCGGCGGCGGAGCGCTCGCTCCGGTGGTTGATGCGGCTAGGGGGCGAATTAGGCAACGAGGCATGGGGAAACGATGCAGCGGCTCACCGCGGTTCTTCTGGTGCTGCTGGCGGGCAGGGGAGGCACGGGGTCCGGCGAATCGAAGGCGGGGATCACCGGCACCCGAGGTCGGAAACGGCGGCGTTGGAGACGCAGTAGAGCTTCTGGCGCCGCGTGACTCGATGGAGAGGACGACGACGTCGTGGCGGAGCTCGGATCACGTCGGAGAGGTGGGGCATGGCTGTGGGTGCGGGATTACGGCAGCGCGTCCATGGAGGCTTCGGCCATGGTGGGAACGGGCGAGGAGAGGCATAGGGGGGCGAATGGGGGTCGGCGAGGTCGGGGCGACGACCAGGAGACGATCCACGCGGCGCAACGGCGACCAGGGCGATGCAGAGAGGCTGGGTGGTGCGTGGCGAGCTCGGGCGCGCCATGCTCACCTCCCTGCCTGCTCTGGCAAGGGAAGCAGCTGGCTGGCACGGGCCAGCACAGTGCTGGGCCGGCCAGTGGGTTGCCAGGTAAGTGGCCAGGTAAAACTCTCTCTCTCTCTCTGTTTTAATTCTGTTTTTCTATTTTGCAGGTTTGTTTTGAATTTGTTTTGAAACCAATTCAATTTATTTTGCTTCTGACAATATTTTTAGGAGCTAAAAGAATTAAAACAATGCTCCACAAAAATATTTCAGAATTATTGGACCTATATTTATTTAACAGTAGATATAAGTCCAATTCAAATAGCTATTGATTTAATTCAAATACCCAAAATAAATGTTTCTGAGATACCGAAAATATTGGTTTGGATTTTACCTCTTGCCAATATTTCCAGAGGATAACAAGAACATTTTCTTGGACTTATTTGAAGCAATTTTTATCTTGATCATTTTTTTAAAGGATTCTGAGGCTTTGAAAATTCCTCAATTCAAATTTCATTTGAATTTAAACATGATGCAGCAACCAAGCTAGTCCAAGGCCAGGGTAAAGCTAGGGATGTGACAACTCACCCCACTAAACAAGAATCTCGTCTCGAGATTCAAGCGTAGGGTAAGGTGAAGGGTAACGCAGACTAATATACTCTTCACGATCCAGGTTGCACTTCATAGGAACGTTGATTCGATCACCATCTTTGTCTTGTCGTCTTGTTCTGAGAACTCCAACTAACATGACAACGAGAGGAAAGGAAAGACCCTAGAAGGGTCGGTCTTCTCGAAGATCGAACAACTAGGACTAACTCACGGAATGAGACATAGGACCAATATCTCTCGAGCTTGAGAGACGAAGCACACCTCTAGAGGGGAATGGAGTGAAACAGATGACGAAGGTTCACTAGGTAGACAACAATTCCACACCTAAGAAGGTGGTAAACGATTGTCAACGTAGCGAGGAGTTGAGTTGCCATGATACCACGACGAAACATCCTGGAGGAAGGGTGATTCGTAGATTATTTCCTTAAGTGGCAAAAAGAATTACCTTTGATATAGAGATCATTGAACTCTTCATACCAGCCTAAGGCAATTCACAGCAATCGTTTGGAGGGGGTCGGTAGAATGGCATACTCGGACTTGGATGATGTGGATTACCTTGTTGAAGACAATGCAATGGATGATTTTTGCTTATCACCGGAAATGGAAGGGACCCATGGTAGAATGGCACATTGGATGTGCAAGCTGGGAACAAAATGCAAATGCTGGGAATGATTCTGGTAACTGGGGAAGAACCCAACAATAAAGGGTGGATTCTCTGTTTGAAAAGATCATAGCATTGCCAAGGGAACTGAGAGCAAACCCAGTTAGCGCCGATGATAACACGTAGCGCTTGTGCGTGCTCTCAAGAACTTGAGCATTTCCATAATCATCAAGGTTTTACCAACATCCGTGTCAAGGGTCCGGTAACACAACTTACTACCATGATGAATGGTGATGGAGGATGCAGATGCAAAGGAAGATAACACCTTCTCAGATTTCACCTTAGCGAGGCCAAGGAACAAAATCTGGATGATCGACCGAGAGACATTTAGCACTCCGCTTCTAATGTTCTCCTTGATGTGCTAGCGTATCCCATTCATAGATATGGTTTGATATCTAGAACATCAAGTAAAAGGTCGGACTTCGGAACACAGAAATCCATAGGGCAACTGGGGAGTAAATCCTACGAAATCCCTATGGGGAGGTGGCCAACTTCTTCAATCAAGATACTACAATAATGGATCTTCCGGCTGGGTGTGTTGGCCACGACATCCACTTTACCGGTTATAGAGGGACCAATATTATAGTTCTTGGGAAATGCTCCAACCATCATATCTGCCTGAGATTCAGATCTGGTTGGTGTCAGGATATTCTAGACTCATCGAGTCTAGGAAGAAAAACGAAAGTTCGCAACACAAATCGACGAGATGACGTTGCGAGATTCTCGGGGAATGAACTACGATAGTAAGCTCCAAAACATGAGCTAGTTCTGCTACAAACATGTGAACACGTTGTCCCAGACAAGCATGACCACGTGGTAGTCTTATAATAAAACACTACCGAGTTCAGGTGGGGAACCATCAACGAGGATATCAAAATCCTTGCATAAGGCATGCTCTTAAGAAGGAACTTCTTCTCCTTGAACAAATCAATCAGTGGCTTGGTGTGCTCCGAACACATATGGAATGAAGGTTGCAAGTCTCCAGACCACAGAATACTTCGCACGTATGCATGACTGACTTGGGATGATTCCAGAGGAAGCAAAACTAACTTTCTCAAATCCACAGCGGCAACTTTCACCAAAGGCACGTGTATAAGAGGAAGTCACTCCTTTCATCAAACAAATACTTCATGAGCTAGCATGAAGATAATGCTTTCAAAAGTTTCCAACACTAGCTTAATGTTCAACAAAATCATGGAGGAGATAAGGATGTTGTCAATGGGCTCAACAACAATTCATCTAGGTTTCCTTTTAAAAGGAATTCCATAGTTAAGTGAACAAGTGATAGCATTGGTCAGACCAAAGATGTAATGGTGTATGCTCGAGGGATCAACCACGAATAAGACAACATTACGAGCATCGTTGGTACTGATTTGATTTGACGATAGCCCACACTCAAATCAAAGGTTTGGGTAAGATAATAGATCCAACAATTGTTCACAAGGACCAATTGATGAAGATATCATCTTTCTTCAACACACACACACACAAAAAGATATCCCTTAACATGAACTAAGTCGGACAAGCTTTTATCTTCCAACTCTCCAAGTTGTTATTCAGCTTATCCAACTAGCTCAGGGTATCCAACACAGATTCTTGGAGAAGGGGTGGTTTACAGGAATAAACCAACTTGATCACGAACTCAACATAGCGGTCAGGTGACAACCTGGTAATACTTCTGAGAAGATATTCAAAAAATCACGAACCACCGGTATGTTACTAAGCTCGAGAAAAATCTTGCTTTTCAGGGCAAGACGATATGATCAATAGAGCAAGGATTTGAAATAATCCTAACTCATCGATCGAGGAGTGAACCAGGAGAATGGACTAGGTAGCATGATCAACCTTAGAATGATGATTCAAAACCAACACGCTAAGAATGAAATTATTGTCCTTTAACTACCAAGCAACAAGGTTGCTAGGAGTATTGATTTCACACGCCATGATTCATTTGTCGGCATCCCGGTTACAATAACACAGGAACCGAGAAATGAACAATGATGGCAAGAAGTATCACTGCACCAAGAGTTCATAGGATGGTGTGCAATTCCTATAACAATCTCGATATAAAATATGTAATACTCCAAGGTAGAGCAGAACAAAAGCTGGATTAGCAATTTGATCTGCGGAATACAATTGCTTTGACCCAATCCTGGATAGGGAAGAGGTACTGGAGTTTGTTTCTCCTAGTCATTCCGCGATAGAATGGCTTGACGGACCACAAGAGTAATAGGTATCGATGAACGATTGCACGCATACTCTTGACTATCAATTGATAGGCAAGGGTCGGAAACAACTAAGATGGGACAACTCAAAAGAACATATGATTTTCTAAGTTGTGGATGCATGGATTAGCATGTCGAACGAAGTTCAACATATTTCTTCCGGATAACCCATGCAGAAAGGTAGAACTGGCAGAGCCACAATATATAATGGAGAACTCATCAAGAATAATCCTGTTGTGATATTTCAGTTCAACGAGGAACTTCTGCCATAAGTAGTTCATGGTATTTGGAAGAAGAAGATACCACGGACTTGAAGGACTATCGCAAAGGTTACTAATATCCTAAAGGCACTAGCAATTACTATCGACATGAAGTAGGTAGAGTGAATCTCGGTTCAAAACCCAGAAACAGAATACCTATTACTAAGTAGCATCACGGGATGCTTTCAAGAATGATGGCCAGAATCATCACACTGGGAACACAAATCATGGCTAAATTACTAGATGATCCCCTAAGACACCTAGGGTCATAATAATATCTCCAACATATATGTCAAGGTAACGGAGTACCTCAACTTACCGATTAGTGTGGTTAATCTGGCCCAAAGGAACATCGGAATGGGAGGAAGGAATTTTGCAAATGCTTCAGACTATTCAGAAACCTGGGGTGACTCGGACAGCATAACGGCTGTAAATGCTCAGAAAAGATTTGAGACATTCACAAAATGATGGCATAACCACTCAGAAGCACAATATCAAGGTTTCGAGATCAATAATTAACATACAGAAGTAGTAGGAACTGAAACGAGGCTTAAGTCCAACAATTCTATAAGTCTACGGATTAATAACTCGTGATCCTGATAGAAAGAAGAGATAGCCTAGTTCTTAATCCCCGTAGGAAAGATAAGATGACTCAGATCAGAAGGGCATAAGGTATAAGGAGTAAAAAGAGCCTTACGTTCCATCCCACAATCAATTCCCTTATATAACTAAAGAATTTCTAGACTCAACTTCGACCAGTTTGGCTTGGTAATCCTACAGGCAGTCAAGCTCTGATACCAACGCTGTCAGGACCCCGACTCAATGCCACATCGATCTAGCATGTAACACCTCATATCACTTTGCGGCCTCACGCACGGTATTCCCACGGGTGTCGCCTTACCTTTGCCCGGGACCGTTTGCGCCTTTTGGCACACGTATATGACAGTGTCGCTAGCATCCATATGATAAGGAGCCCGGGCTGACATGGCTAGTCGTAAACCCAAAGTGGCACAGACTTACAGGGACAGGCATCCATGACCCAGCATCGAACGTGTCGGTCATCAGCGAGTGAATCCAGGCTGTAGCACTGGGCTAGCAGGACTCCGGTGAACCGGGCTGTAGCGGGCTAACAGGACTCCGGTATTCATCGCGTGACATTTCCCCGAAGGGACAGACACAGGAACGAAGAAGGACACATGCCGGCCAGCCTAAGTGTTCCGGAGCAGTAGCAAGCTACCATGGCTCGGTGGAAACACTAGGAGACATTTCCCGGTAAGAGAGGCTACTAAAGATAAACAACTAGATAGTCAGATCCCACACATACCAAGCATTTCAATAACATACACACAATATGCTCGATATGTGCAAATACAACATGGCATCACAACATGACTCTACGACTCAAGTAATTTATTCAATAGGCTCCGAGGAGCGAGATATTACAAACATGGGTCTCATGACCCAACAATCAGAGCATACAAGTCAAAGCACAAGCGGAAGCTATCATGTCTGAGTACAGACATCTATAAATGAAAAAGGCTGAGAAGCCTGACTATCTATCAGATCCTGCCGAGGGCACAAGATCGTAGCTGAGGTAACAAGCTAAACGTCGAAGTCCACGCGGAACTACTAGTGAGACCGAAGTCTCTCTGCAAAACATAAAATAGGCAAACGTGAGTACAAATGTACCCAGCAAGACTTACATCAGAACTAACTACATATGCATCATTATCAACAAAGGGGATGGTGGGGTTTAACTGCAGCAAGCCAGCTTTGACTCGGTGGCTATCCTAAACTACGACTGCAAGTAACTCTTTGAGGTGGCGCACACGAGTCCACATATTCACCATATCAATACACCACTATGGATCCGCTCCCGTCTCCCTACGAGAACGCCATCCATAGCACTCACGCTTATCTTGCGTATTTTAGAGTATCCACTTTCACTTGTCTATGAACTGATATAAGCAACCCAGAAGTCCTTTTCCGCGGACACGGCTATTCGAATAGATGATATTAACCCTGCAGGGGTGTACTTCTTCACACACGCTCTCACCACTTACCGCCGTTTACACGACATGTACTCGGCAACCTTCAAGCGGAAGCCCAACGTGGGTGTCGGCCACGGCCTACCTAAACACTCAAGTCTCTAGTCCAGGTTTATCGCCTATTCGGGTTCCATCCATGAGGAGATCCGGCCGGAGTTTCGCTCACAGCCCCAAACGATGTGAACAGGGTTCCCGAGACACCAAACGGGCGCCCGGTACACCGTGCCACGTGCCTACCGCATCACAGCCCACCCCTACGGTCAGCGCTGCCCACGGCCTCCAGCATACTACAAACACCAGAAACTACTTGCAACTCCTGGACAGAGGACAAGGGTGATCAAGAAGCCGAGAGGGTCCATTGGTTTCGGGCCCAATGCGTGGTAGTAGCTGAATCATGGATCACAAACACAGAACTCAGTTCCTGAGGACGGCTGCAATGAGACAACCCACCATGTACTCCTACATGGCCTCTCACCGCTACCTTTACCAAATCGTGTTCACACACTTAGCTCACACACAGTAGGACATGTTCACACGCCTCTGATTCATCCCCGATGAAATCAGACCTGACTCAACTCTAAGCAGTAGCAGGCATGACAAACAAACATGAATGAGTAGGCACAACAGGGCTCAAACAACTCCTACTCATGCTAGTGGGTTTCATCTAATTACTGTGGAATGACAGGTCATGCAGAGGATAAAGGGGTTCAGCTACCGCAGCAAGTAACAGATGAATCGATGTTGTCCTAATGCAGTAAAAGAGAGCAGGAGCGAGAGAGTGGGATTGTATCGGAATGAACAAGGGGGTTTTGCTTGCCTGGCACTTCTGAAGATAACATTGAGTCTTCATCAGTGTCAACGATCACATCATCGGTATCACGTCTATCGAGAGGGGACAAATACCGGCAACAAGAAGGAACACAATCAATGCAATGCACAATATGATGCATGCTCATGACATGGCAATATGAATGTGTTTTGAGCTAATGCAACTAGCAACAGATTAAATGAAGTTGGTTTGAATACAAGATTCAAATTCAAACTCCATATGTGATTATTTAAATGCCATTTAATTGATTTGTGCTAACAGCAGCTATAAGTTGTTCTAACATGCATGAAAATGGTACAGATGGATTCCTTGAATTTTTCTGATAATTTTTCATATATAAATTATTTCATTTGGAGTTACGGTTAATTTTCTATGATTTATTGAAGTTTTAGCTATTTTCTGGAATTTTCTGATTATTTATAAAATAAACTAGATTCCAGAAAATGAATATTGCGTCAGCATGACCTCACCCTGACGTCATCAGGTCAACAGGGCGGTCCAGGTCAAACCTGACGTGTGGGGTCCACACGTCAGTGACACGGGTTAAACAGGGGGGTTTAGTTTAGCTTAATTAAAGATTAGGGCACTAGGGCCCACATGTCAGTGTCAGCAGGGGGTAATTAAATTAAAATAAACTAAACTAATTAACAGGGGGGCTGGCCCCACCTGTCATCGACCCAGGGGGGGGGGGGGTCAAACCCCTGGTCAGCAGGGCCTAACCCGCCGGCGGCTTGACGCTGGCGAGGCCGAGACGGCGGAGACCTTCGGGTTTCTTGCTCCGGCGTCCAAACGCCGCGCGGAGAGGCTCTGTGGGTTCCTAGCGCTCGTGCGCATCCGGAGAAGGCGACGGAAGGACGCGGGGTGGTCAGTGCTCGCCGGAGCGGGGCTTGCGGCGGCGGCCGGAGCTTCGGGTTCGAGCGGTTAGGCGCTACGGCGCGTTTCACGAAGAACTGGTGGGATCTGCGGCTTCCTGAGGAAACGCTGAGCACGCCTACGTGCTCTGGTGCGACGTGCGGGGGTTGCAACCGCGGCGGCGACATGGCCGGCGGCGGGGAGCGCTCGGCTCCGGTGGTTGATGCGGCTAGGGGGCGAATTAGGCAACGAGGCATGGGGGAAACGATGCAGCGGCTCACCGCGGTTCTTCTAGTGCTGCTGGTGAGGCAGGGGAGGCACGGGGTCCGGCGAATCGAAGGCGGGGATCACCGGCACCCGAGGTCGGAAACGGCAGCGTTGGAGACGCAGCAGAGCTTCTGGCGCCGCGTGACTCGATGGAGAGGACGACGACATCGTGGCGGAGCTCGGGATCACGTCGGAGAGGTGGGGCAGTGGCTGTGGGTGCGGGATTACGGCAGCGCGTCCATGGAGGCTTCGGCCATGGCAGGGGAACGGGCGAGGAGAGGTGTAGGGGGGGCGAATGGGGTGTCGGCGAGGTCGGGGCGACGACCAGGAGACGATCCACGCGGCGCAACGGCGACCAGGGCGATGCAGAGAGGCTGGGTGGTGCGTGGCGAGCTCGGGCGCGCCATGCTCACCTCCCTGCCTGCTCTGGCAAGGGGAAGCAGCTGGCTGGCACGGGCCAGCATAGTGTTGGGCCGGCCAGTGGGTTGCCAGGTAAGTGGCCAGGTAAAACTCTCTCTCTCTCTCTCTCTCTCTCTGTTTTAATTCTGTTTTTCTATTTTGCAGGTTTGTTTTGAATTTGGTTTTGAAACCAATTCAATTTATTTTGCTTCTGACAATATTTTTAGGAGCTAAAAGAATTAAAACAATGCTCCACAAAAATATTTCAGAATTATTGGACCTATATTTATTTAACAGTAGATATAAGTCCAATTCAAATAGCTATTGATTTAATTCAAATACCCAAAATAAATGTTTCTGAGATACCGAAAATATTGGTTTGGATTTTACCTCTTGCCAATATTTCCAGAGGATAACAAGAACATTTTCTTGGACTTATTTGAAGCAATTTTTATCTTGATCATTTTTTAAAGGATTCTGAGGCTTTGAAAATTCCTCAATTCAAATTTCATTTTAATTTAAACATGATGCAACAACCAAGCTAGTCCAAGGCCAGGGTAAAGCTAGGGATGTGACAAAAATAAAGCCCAATAATGTCCAAAACAGTAGATAATATAGCATGGATCAATCAAAAATTATAGATATGTTGGAGACGTATCAGTTAGCTGAACCGGAGGGTCTGACGGTCGATGGATCGACAATGGTTCCGTCAACTGACGGCTCAGGATGGTCCAATTGAGCATGGACAGCCGGATCTTCTGGCGCTTCAGATTGAGCGGGAGGAGTTGATGTTGTCGGTTCATGTGCAGGATTTTTTGGGTCTTCTGCCGGTTTAATCACCTTGGCTTTCTTGGACTTCGTTTGACCACTAAGAAAGATTTTTATGAGACAGTTAGTATAATGATGCAGTTTTAAAAATGCACAGGAAAGATGATTTTCCTTACCCAGGGGCAGTATTGAAAGCCGGAAATTGAGTCAGGGATGAGTCGCCAGAAGAACGAGAAATCTCCTGCAAATGTAAAATGAAGCTAAAGAATATAAGGAAATACATTCATGGATAAAAACAAGGGACAAAGGTGAAAGAAACCTCATTCTGGCATTTTCGAGGGGTTTTTGTAAGTCGGAAGGTGGTTCATCATCATTAGTCCGGGCCTGACGGCGGCTTGATACGTCTCCAACATATCTATAATTTTTTATTGCTCCATGCAATATTATCTACTGTTTTAGACAATATTGGGCTTTATTATCCACTTTTATATTATTTTTGGGACTAACCTATTAACCGGTGGCCCAGCCCAGAATTGCTGTTTTTTGCCTAT
Organism: Triticum aestivum; assembly: GCF_018294505.1. NCBI lineage: Eukaryota > Viridiplantae > Streptophyta > Magnoliopsida > Poales > Poaceae > Triticum > Triticum aestivum. The sequence goes on along the minus strand of NC_057809.1, from coordinate 230,459,707 downwards.
TTCAGTGTTTCGAAGAAAAGGAATATCAAACGGGATCGAAACGGAATGAAACCAACTGGAGAAGTTATTTTTGGAAGGAAAGCTACTGGAAAAACATGGAGTGCACGTCAGGAAAGGAACGAGGGAGCCACGAGGCAGGGGGCACGCCCACCCCCCTAGGGCGCGCCCTCCACCCTCGTGGGCCCCTGACATATCTCTTTCACCCATATATACCCACGTACCCTAAAACTATCGGGGAGCACAATAGATCGGGAGTTCCACCGCCAGAAGCCTCCGTAGCCACCGAAAACCAATCTAGACCCGTTCTGGCACCCTGCCGGAGGGGGAAATCCCTCTCCGGTGGCCATCTTCATCATCCCGGTGCTCTCCACGATGAGGAGGGAGTAGTTCTCCCTCGGGGCTGAGGGTATGTACCAGTAGCTATGTGTTTGATCTCTCTCTCTCTCTCTCGTGTTCTTGAGGTGATACGATCTTGATGTATCGCGAGCTTTGCTATTATAGTTGGATCCTATGATGTTTTCTCCCCCCTCTACTTTATTGTAATGAATAGATTTTCCCCTTTGAAGTTATCTTATCGGATTGAGTCTTTAAAGATTTGAGAACACTTGATGTATGTCTTGCCGTGCGTATCTATGGTAACAATGGGATACCACGTGATTCACTTGATGTATGTTTTGGTGATCAACTTGCGCGTTCCGCCCATGAACCTATGCATAGGGGTTGGCACACTTTTTCGTCGTGATTCTCCGGTAGAAACTTTGGGGCACTCGTTGAGGTTCTATGTGTTGGTTCAATAGATGAATCTGAGATTGTGTGATGCATATCGTATAATCATACCCACGGATACCTGAGGTGACATTGGAGTATCTAGGTGACATTAGGGTTTTGGTTGATTTGTGTCTTAAGGTGTTATTCTATTACGAACTCTAGGGCTGTTTGTGACACCTATAGGAATAGCCCAACGGATTGATTGGAAAGAATAACTTTGAGGTGGTTTCGTACCCTACCATAATCTCTTCGTTCGTTCTCCGCTATTAGTGACTTTGGAGTGACTCTTTGTTTCATGTTGAGGGATAGTTATGTGATCCAGTTATGTTATTATTGTTGAGAGGACTTGCACTAGTGAAAGTATGAACCCTAGGCCTTGTTTCTTAGCATTGCAATACCGTTTACGCTCACTTTTATCATTAGTTACCTTATTTTTATTCGCCACATGATATGTGTTTTGCTTGGAGCATCATTTTATTTACTTTTGTTTTGCTTGCTGTCTAAATAAAGTACCAAGATCTGAAATTCTTAAATGTTAGAGAATCTTCACATAGTTGCATAATTATTCTACTACTCATTGATCTTCATTTATATCTTTCGGAGTAGTTTGTCGTTTACTCTAGTGCTTCACTTATATCTTTTTAGAGAACGGTGGTGGTATTATAGAAATAGATGAGCTCTAATGCTTCACTTATATCATTTTGAGAGTTTAAATAGCATGGTTGTCGGTGTCAAAACCGGCGGATCTCGGGTAGGGGGTCCCGAACTGTGCATCTAGGCCGGATGGTAACAGGAGGCAGGGGACACGATGTTTTACCCAGGTTCGGGCCCTCTTGATGGAGGTAAAACCCTACGTCCTGCTTGATTGATATTGATTATATGGGTAGTACAAGAGTACATCTACCACGAGATCAGAGAGGCTAAACCCTAGAGGCTATCCTATGGTATGATCGTATGTATATTATCTATCGACTAGCCTGGCCTCGGTTTATATAATGCACCAGAGGCCTAGGATAACAAGAGTCCTAGCCGAATACGCCGGTGGGGAGGAGTCCTTGTCTTGATCGCCAAGTCTTGTGGAATCTTCCTTGTATGCGGCAGCTGTCCGAACTGGCCCATAAGTATACGACCATCGGGTCCTCGGCCCAATCTAACAGATTGGGAGATGACGTGGTGAGTACCCCCTAGTCCAGGACACCGTCAGTAGCCCCCTGAACCGGTCTTCAAGTTAGGGACGCTCCTCGATTCTTCCGAACTGTTCTTCTTCTTCGGTCTTTGGTCTTGAAAACTGGTTCAACAAATCTTCTCATCTTCGATCTTGAGGATTGCTGAAATGCATTCGACGGGTTTACACGTCGGGTATCCGAGGAGCCCCTTTATGTTTCCGGCCTTTATCAATGCCTTGTTATTTTTATGCCACACCTCGGGTTTGAAGTTGTTCCCGGGAGGCAGTGCCCTCTTGCGTCCGAGCTCCAACATCGGACTACATTCGAGGTATCTTTTGCAGCCAAGCACCAACGCCGGACCGCTTTTCGAGCTCCAACACCGGAATGTATCTGAGCTCCAACGCCGGACTATGTCCAAACTCCAACACCGGACTGTATCTGGGCTCCAACGCCGGAATATATCTGAGGTGTCATATCACCTTGGTTCAAAAAAGTTAAAGGAGTTTAGCTGAGCTTAATGCTGGAAATGCCCCCTATGGAGCCAGCCACTAGCGCCCGAGCTTTATGCCGAACTGCTTCCGAGGTGGTGCACCACCTCGACTGTGGGCCGATTTTTTGTCAATATTTCTGACTGGTGCAATTTATTCTCTGCCGAGATATATAGCCAGTAGCCCTCAAGGTGTGCATCGGTTTAAAACCCGAGATGCACTTGAAGGATGACGTAAGACTGCTGATCCTAGTAGCCGCTGAGACTCAGGTTGATTTACAAAATCGGCCTAAGGATCAAGTCCTAGCTCGGCAGAATACTTCGGGACACAAAAAGCGGCATGCTTAGTCCTCGAGACTCAGGTTGGGTGCGGCCGACCAACCTGAGGATCATAATCTCCTCGGAAACTGTGTTGCACTTAAAAATTTTCTGCATTAGATAGGCAATGCAGTAGCCCCCGAGAAGCTGGTTGGGTGGCAACACCAGATCAGGGGATCGATGTGCCCCTTTAATATTTGTAAATAATAAGCCCGAAGCCCAGTAGCCCCCGAGCCTTAATGCGGGCACGGGTGGCCGAATTAAGGATCGATATCCATAGTAAAATCACAAATTGTGTGTAATGACTGTATGTATCCAAGTACTTTACATCATTAATGCTCGGATCCGCATTGTACAAAACTTTGTTCACCAACCATCAGCTTCCACCTCCTTAGCTAGTAGCCGAGGAGTGTTTGTCCTACTTTATAGAGCCTTTATGAGGGCAAAGATTTACGACAAACAAGGCAATCTGGCCATACGGTTTTATAAACAAAGGTACGCAGAGAGATATGTTATATTATTGTTTAACAGATGAAATGTCTTCCATAGAAAATAGTCCCGCTATCGGTTCCTTTCTTTGGGTTGTCATGCTAAGCATGATCATGAAACCTCAGCTCCAATGTAAGAGCAAAATATCGAGGATTTAGTTTGGGAGGCCAGTTAATAGCCCCCGGTAGTGTTCAGCGTCAGTCGAGGTCAAGCCGTAAACACTTCGGCCATTGTTATGAATGGCCTGTCATTTAACACCGTCATCGGATCGCTGACTAGTTTACGCTTATTGTGACAGTCGGTTTTCGGCTTTCTCCACTGAGGTGCTTAACCATGTGAGCTGGAAGCACAATCGCAGTGGTTCTCCCTTTGCACACCTAGCCGAACAAAGCGGAATGTAGGAGGCAAGCGCAGGAGCCGGGCAACCCAACTATTGACCGAAGACACAATTCAAAACCGATGCATATATAGTAATATCCGAGAATGCTTTTGCCGAATCTCTAAAGGTGTCCGCGTTGCACTGCGAGAATTGTGCTGAAAACACACAAATAGTTTAAAAGTGCCATAAGCTTGGAAAACCAAAAAACGTCATTAAAAACTTGACGTCCGAACAAGATCAAGTGTTCGGTGCCAATCTGAAAATTGGCCTTAGCAAAAGAAGTGCTTCTGTCCTGCTTTAACATGATACATCCTATCTCAAGACTTCAAGCGGGTCAGCCTACGGCTTCAACCTCCTATCCCGAGGGCGGAGTACTTCTCATTAGGCCAGTTTAGCAAACTAAAATCTAGCGGCTTTGAGAGAGAAATTAGGCTCCCCGGCTAGTGACCACACACTCGTGTCAAAAAAAGGAGTGATAGATAATAATAATAATAAAACTTTACAACGACTAAGAAGAAGAACACTTATCATAAAACGGCTAATATAAATTTAAGAGCCCCCAAGTGACTTGGGTAAAAGAATGATTGCATGTACCGAAGTACTTATATCATATCTATGTTCAACCGAACTTTAAACGCGTCTTAACCGACCGTCGGCTTCTCCCTCTTCGGTCAAGGACCGAAAAGTGTTATGTACTCCATCTGTCGAGAATATCGACGGTGTTTCCATTAACCAGGCAATCAGGCCATAAGGCTGTAACAAACAAAGCGCGCTCAGGGAACTTATGCTATATTACTGCAAAGTGTAAGAAGCATCTTCGAAGAAAATAGTACCCCCACCGATACCTTTCTTCAGTGCTCATTGTTATTATGAGACTTGTGCAATAGATTTTTTGTACTCATGAGTTCCATTGTGTGCCGACCATCATTGAAAACTATAAGAGCGCTAGCTTTCGGTTTCACCCAGTTTGAGGTCTGGCTCGGATGACCCGATCATGACAATCGCAGAGGTGCTCCCTTTACTCCCTAGCCAAACAATCGGGAACATAGGGGTAAACATAGGAGCGAGGCAACCCAGCTTGCAAATCGCTTAACTCAATATGGTGCATATTGTGGCGTAATACACGAACAAGGAACGAAGCCGTACAAGTATGATCATATGCAAGAGGAAAAGCTTCATGAAGGAAGCCCCCAAATGAATTGGGTATTTGAATTTATGCGTCACAAACAAAGTTTGGACAAGGAAATTTTTTACAAGCAACTTTTTTCCAAAAAAGTATAATGCTTGGTCGAACCGAACACAAGTTAGAAATTAAAGCTTTGAGCATGAAAGCGACTTAGCTGGTTAATGTGTCCGGTATTGATGACGTGGTCCGAGCTTGATGCGGGGGAAGGTTCCATTCCCCAAGCCAGTCCCAAGGTGACGGAGCGGAGAGCTCGACACGCCGAAGTGGTGACATAACATGGTCAATGCAGACCGGCAGAGTGACGCCGAAGTCCCCGGATCATTTTCCTGTGCACCAAAAATACTGCAAACCGGAGATAATAGTAATAATGATAGTTAAAAAAATCGTTGCATAATAAATAATTAATGCAAAGTGAGTAATAAAAGAAATATGGCCTGGCACCAGAGTCAATGTCGGTGCAGGGCGTCGGCGTGATACGGTAAAGGTGTGGCAAAGCCTGAATTCGCAGGTCGGTCCGAGCTCCGGATGCGGCGTTCGCCGAACTATGTACGGAAACTGACCGAACCACCATGCGACTATCGTTGATGCGGCCACCATTTGATAGACCTGTGTACATATGATGGACAAACCAGAGTAATAATTCCTTGGGAAAAATGAACCCAGACAAGCAAAAAAATATTGGGATTAATAGCACCTGGTTTATTTGTCGTAGCAATCCGAAGGAAGGTGATTACCAAAATTGGGACTCGATCTGCACACCCATTGCCTGATGGATGATAAAACGACGGCATGGCAATGCTGGCAAAGGTTGGCTCGCCGGGGCAAAGGCCTCGGCCCAACTAACGTGATGGAGCTGGTCGGCTAGTGACGCTGAAGTGTCCGGAGTAGGTTGATGAAGAGATGGCGAAGCCCCTGGTCCAGCCGAGATGTCGAAGCCTCGATGTCGGCTGATGAGTTGAAGTAGGTCGGCGTAATGGACACCAGCTTGAAGAAGCAATAGTGCGCCCTGCCGATGCAGGTCGTGACGTGGTCGATGTCGGCTTGATGAAGCGACCGTGCGGCGATGCCGGTATGCCCGCTCCGTGTAATCTGTGGGGCGGCGATGTTGGTGATGATTTATCCTTTGCGATGCCGGACTCTTGTTCGGCTTGCCGAGATGATGATCCAAAGAAGTTGAGCTCGGCTCAACAAAGTGACGACGTGTCTAGCGCAGGTCGGCAGCCGTGGAGCAATATTGCCGGACTGGTTTGACACCAGCATGATGTTGAAGATCATGTTCAAAAGATCTTAAAGTTAGTGAGATGTGTTCGGAAACAAAACACAATACCCCATACAAAACTTCCTTCAAAAGGGATGTCCGAGATCCCGTTCATAAAAAAGACGAACTCGGCTCGGATTCGTTTTCGCGCAGAAAACAGATCCGAAAAGTGATGCACTAATCGAAAGGTTCGCGGAGTTTGGACGGTCGGATCGAGCTGAAATTTGGAGAGGTGGTAGATATAGGAATTCCGCAGTCGATCAACGGTTGGATCTTCCAAAGGACGTCCGAGCTAGAAGCTGGACACCACGCCCTAAACTCATCCAGATTCCTGTCCAGATTTGACAGGGCTCCGGTATATCGTGGATTGCCAGAGATTCCTCCATCGGAACTCGACGAAATTTTCCAGAGTTGTTGTAGAATCAATTCCGCACAATTACACCAAAGAGATCGTCAAAGCGATACTCGAGGAGGTGGTGGCGGCAGATACGAGTTCGCTGTCCAGAAAAACAGCATGATCGCTTGAGGGCAATGTTGACGTTGAGCCCCCGAGCTTCATGGATGATTGATCCATGATCTTGATAGAGATCGGAGTTGATGTTTGACGAAGGCCCTCGTCCGAACATGGTGATCCGAACACGGGGCGCAGTTCTTGGTCGAACCAAGGTCACCAGTCGAGCTGGTGACGAAGATGCTGAAGTCGCAGTTGATCTGTAGGCGAGCCATCGATCCTTCTGTCGATCACACAGCGGAACTCTCAATGAAAGCACCAATGTCGGTGTCAAAACCGGCGGATCTCGGGTAGGGGGTCCCGAACTGTGCATCTAGGCCAGATGGTAACAGGAGGCAGGGGACACGATGTTTTACCCAGGTTCGGGCCCTCTTGATGGAGGTAAAACCCTACGTCCTGCTTGATTGATATTGATTATATGGGTAGTACAAGAGTAGATCTACCACGAGATCAGAGAGGCTAAACCCTAGAGGCTAGCCTATGGTATGATCGTATGTATATTATCTATCGACTAGCCTGTCCTTGGTTTATATAATGCACCAGAGGCCTAGGATAACAAGAGTCCTAGCTGAATACGCCGGCGGGGAGGAGTCCTTGTCTTGATCGTCAAGTCTTGTGAAATCTTCCTTGTATGCGGCAGCTGTCCGAACTGGCCCATAAGTATACGGCCATGGGGTCCTCAGCCCAATCTAACAGATCGGGAGATGACGTGGTGAGTACCCCCTAGTCCAGGACACCGTCAATGATAAATTGCTTAAATAATCCTAATATGCTAGGCATCCAAGAATAGTAAAAACTTTCATATAGTGTATTGAATACTAAGAGAAGTTTGATGCTTGATGATTGTTTTGAGATATGGAGGTAATAATATCAAAGTCGTGCTAGTCGAGTAGTTGTGAAATTGATAAATTCTTGTGTTGAAGTTTGCAAGTCCCATAGCATGCACGTATGGTAAACGTTATGTAACAAGTTTGAAACATGAGGTGTTATTTGATTGTCCTCATGAGTGGTGGTCGGGGACGAGCGATGGTATTTTCCTACCAATCTATCCCCCTAGGAGCATGCGCATAGTGCCTAGGTTTTTGATGACTTGTAGATTTTTGCAATAAGTATGTGATTTTTTATGACTAATGTTGAGTCCATGGATTATACGCACTCTCACCCTTCCATCATTGCTAGCCTCTTCGATACAGTGCATTGCCCTCTCTCACATTGAGAGTTGGTGCAAACTTCGCCGGTGCATCCAAACCCCGTGATATGATACGCTCTATCACAAATAAACCTCCTTATATCTTCCTCAAAACAGCAACCATACCTACCTATTATGTCATTTCCATAGCCATTCCATGATATATTACCATGCAACTTTCCACCGTTCTGTTTATTATGACACGCATCATCATTGTCATATTACTTTGCATGATCATGTACTTGACATCGTATTTGTGGCAAAGCCACCGTTCATAATTCTTTCATACATGTCACTCATGAGTCATTGCATATCCCGGTACACTGCCGGAGGCATTCATATAGAGTCATCTTTTGTTCTAGTATCGAGTTGTAATCATTGAGTTGTAAATAAATAGAAGTGTGATGATCATCATTTTCTAGAGCATTGTCCCAAGTGACGAATAAAAAAAAGAGAAAAAAAAGAATAGAAAGGCCATAAAAAAGAGAAGGCCCAAAAAAAGAGAAAGGCCATAAAAAAGAGAAGGCCCAAAAAAATAAAAAAAATGAGAGAAAAAGAGAGAAGGGACAATGCTACTATCCTTTGCCACACTTGTGCTTCAAAGTAGCACCATAATCTTCACGATAGAGAGTCTTTTGTTTTGTCACTTTCATATACTACTGGGAATTTTCATTATATAACTTGGCTTTTATATTCCAACAATGGGCCACCTCAAGTGCCCTAGGTCTTCATGAGCAAGCAAGTTGGATGCACACCCACTTAGTTTCTTTTGTTGAGCTTTCATACATTTATAGCTCTAGTGTATCCGTTGCATGGCAATCCCTACTCCTTGCATTAACATCAATCGGTGGGCATCTCCATAGCCCATTGAATAGCCTCGTTGATGTGAGACTTTCTTCTTTTTTGTCTTGTCCACATAACCCCCCTCATTATATTCTATTCCACCCATAGTGCTATGTCCATGGCGCGCTCTCATATATTGCGTGAAAGTTTATAGGTTTGAGATTACTAAAGTATGAAACAATTGCTTGGCTTGTCATCAGGGTTGTGCATGATGAGAGCATTTTTGTGTGACGAAAATGGAGCATGACTAAACTATATGATTTTGTAGGGATGAACTTTCTTTGGCCATGTCATTTTGAGAAGACATAATTGCTTTGTTAGTATGCTTGAAGTATTATTATTTTTATGTCAATATGAACTTTTATCTTGAATCTTTCGGATCTGAATATTCATGCCACAATAAAGAAGAATTACATTGAAATTATTCCAAGTAGCACTCCGCATCAAAAATTCTGTTTTTATCATTTACCTACTCGAGGACAAGCGGGAATTAAGCTTGGGGATGCTGATACGTCTCCAACGCATCTATAATTTTTGATTGCTCCATGCTATATTATCTACTGTTTTGGACAACATTGGGCTTTATTATCCACTTCTATATTATTTTGGAACTAACCTACTAACCGGAGGCCCGACCCAGAATTGTTTTTTTTTGCCTATTTCAGTGTTTCGAAGAAAAGGAATATCAAACGGAGTCGAAATGGAATGAAACCAACTGGAGAAGTTATTTTTGGAAGGAAAGCTACCGGAAAAACTTGGAGTGCACGTCAGGAAAGGAACGAGGGAGCCACGAGGCAGGGGGGCGCGCCCACCCCCCTAGGGCGCGCCCTCCACCCTCGTGGGCCCCTGACGTATCTCTTTCACCCATATATGCCCATGTACCCTAAAACTATCTGGGAGCACAATAGATTGGGAGTTCCGCCGCCAGAAACCTCCGTAGCCACCGAAAACCAATCTAGACCCGTTCCGGCACCCTGCCGGAGGGGGAAATCCCTCTCCGGTGGACATCTTCATCATCCCGGTGCTCTCCATGACGAGGAGGGAGTAGTTCTCCCTCGGGGCTGAGGGTATGTACCAGTAGCTATGTGTTTGATCTCTCTCTCTCTCGTGTTCTTGAGGTGATACAATCTTGATGTATCGCGAGCTTTGCTATTATAGTTGGATCCTATGATGTTTTCTCCCCCCTCTACTCTCTTGTAATGAATTGAGTTTCCCCTTTGAAGTTATCTTATAGGATTGAGTCTTTAAAGATTTGAGAACACTTGATGTATGTCTTGCCGTATGTATCTGTGGTGACAATGGGATATCATGTGATTCACTTGATGAATGTTTTGGTGATCAACTTGCGGGTTCCGCCCATGAACCTATGCATAGGGGTTGGCACACGTTTTCGTCGTGATTCTTCAGTAGAAACTTTGGGGAACTCTTGGAGGTTCTATGTGTTGGTTGAATAGATGAATCTGAGATTGTGTGATGCATATCGTATAATCATACCCACGGATACTTGAGGTGACGTTGGAGTATCTAGGTGACATTAGGGTTTTGGTTGATTTCTGTCTTAAGGTGTTATTCTAGTATGAACTCTGGGGCTGTTTGTGACACCTATAGGAATAGCCCAACGGATTGATTGGAAAGAATAACTTTGAGGTGGTTTCGTACCCTACCATAATCTCTTCGTTCGTTCTCCGCTATTAGTGACTTTGGAGTGACTCTTTGTTGCATGTTGAGGGATAGTTATGTGATCCAATTATGTTATTATTGTTGAGAGGACTTGCACTAGTGAAAGTATGAACCCTAGGCCTTGTTTCCTAGCATTGCAATACTGTTTACGCTCACTTTTATCATTAGTTACCTTGCCGTTTTTATAATTTCAGATTACAAAAACCATTATCTACTATCCATATACCACTTGTATCACCATCTCTTCGCCGAACTAGTGCACCTATACAATTTACCATTGTAATGGGTGTGTTGGGGACACAAGAGACTCTTTGTTATTTGGTTGCAGGGTTGCTTGAGAGAGACCATCTTCATCCTAGGCCTCCTACGGATTGATAAACCTTAGGTCATCCACTTGAGGAAAATTTGCTACTGTCCTACAAACCTCTGCACTTGGAGGCCCAACAACGTCTACAAGAAGAAGGTTGTGTAGTAGACATCAAGCTCTTTTTTGGCGCCGTTGCCGGGGAGGTTAGCGCTTGAAGGTATATCTTTAGATCTTGCAATTGAATCTTTTTGTTTATTGTTTTATCACTAGTTTATTTTATAAAAGAAAACTATAAAAAAATGGAATTGAGTTTACCTCATACGCTTCATCTTTTTAAAATCTTTCGTGAGTATGATGGAAAGGAAAATTGTGCCAAAGTGTTAGAAGAAGAATGCATTAAAATGTTTGCCACTAAATCTTTGAATGATTAGCATGATTGCAATGTTGTTAGTATGAATTCCTTGAATATCCATGATGCTAATGATATGCAAAGCCACAAGCTTGGGGAAGCAATGTTTGATGAAGATGATATTTTTTGTCCCCCAAGTTTTGATGAGCAAATTTATTATGATGAAAGCATGCCTCCTATTTATGATGATTATATTTATGAAAGTGGATTTGGAGAGGTCATGACTTTATTTTGTGATGAATCCACTATTCTGGAAGAGGTTCCAATTGATTATGAGAACAAAGTTGCTATCTATGATGATTATTGTGATGACTTTTATGCTATAAAGAATAATGATATCCATGAAACTTGTCATCATGATTTTAGTTTTCAATTGGATTAAGCCTCACATGATAATTATTTTGTTGAGTTTGCTCCCACTATTATTCATGAGAAGAATTTTGCTTGTGTGGAGAGTAGTAAATTTTCTATGCTTGTAAATCATGAAAATAATCCTTTAGGTGCTGGTTATATTGTTGAATTCATTCATGATGCTACTGAAAATTATTATGAGGGAGGAACATATGCTTGTAGGAATTGCAATAATATCAAGTTTCCTCTCTATGTGCTTAAAGTTTTGAAGTTATGCTTGTTTTACCTTCCTATGCAAGTTGATTCTTGTTCCCACAAGTTGTTTGCTCACAAAATCCCTATGCATAGGAAGTGGGTTAGACTTAAATGTGCTAGTCATATTCTTCATGATGCTCTCTTTATGTTTCAAATCTTATCCTTTATGTGAGCATCATTGAAATCATCATGCCTAGATAGCGGCGTTAAACGATAGCGCTTGTTGGGAGGCAACCCAACTTTATTTTTGTTCCTTACTTTTTGCTCCAGTTTAGTAATAAATAATTTATCTAGCCTCTGTTATTATTGAGTTTTTATGTTTTAATTAGTGTTTTTGCCAAGTAGAACCGTTGGGAAGACTTGGGGAAAGTCTTTGCGATCATGCTGTAAAAAACAGAAACTTTAGCGCTCACGAGAATTGATGACATTTTTATTTGGAAAGTGATATTTAGTTAATTGTTTTTGAATATGATTAATAGATAAATTACTCAGGTCCAGCAATTTATTTTAGAATTTTTGGGATTCCATAAGTATACATTTGATCCAGATTACTACAGACTGTTCTGTTTTTGACAGATTCTGTTTTCAGTTTGTTGTTTGCTTATTTTGATGAATCTATGGCTAGAAAAATAGTTTATAAACCATAGATAAGTTGGAATACAGTAGGATTAACAATAATATAAATAAAGAATAAGTTCATTACAGTACTTTGAAGTGGTGATTTATTTTCTTATACTAACGGAGCTTACGAGTTTTCTGTTAAGTTTTGTGTTGTGAAGTTTTCAAGTTTTGGGTAAAGATTCGATGGACTATGGAATAAGGAGTGGCAAGAGCCTGAGATTGGGGATGACCAAGGCACCAAAAGGTAATATTCAAGGAAAACCAAAAGCCTAATCTTGGGGATGCCCCGGAAGGCATCCCCTCTTTCGTCTTTGTTCATTGGTAACTTTACTTGGAGCTATATTTTTATTCTCCGCATGATATGTGTTTTGCTTGTAGCGTCATTTTATTTACTTTTGTTTTTCTTGCTGTTCGAATAAAGTCCCAAGATCTGAAATTCTTAAATGTTAGAGAATCTTCACATAGTTGCATAATTATTCGACCACTCATTGATCTTCACTTATATCTTTCGGAGTAGTTTGTCGTTTGCTCTAGTGCTTCACTTATATCTTTTTAGAGCACGGTGGTGGTATTATAGAAATAGATCAACTCTCATGCTTCACTTATATCATTTTGAGTGTTTTAAATAGCATGGTAATTTGCTTAAATAATCCTAATATGCTAGGCATCCAAGAATAGTAAAAACTTTCATATAGAGTATTGAATACTAAGAGAAGTTTGATGCTTGATGATTGTTTTGAGATATGGAGGTAATAATATCAAAGTCGTGCTAGTTGAGTAGTTGTGAAATTGAGAAATTCTTGTGTTGAAGTTTGCAAGTCCCGTAGCATGCACGTATGGTAAATGTTATGTAACAAATTTGAAACATGAGGTGTTATTTGATTGTCCTCATGAGTGGAGGTCGGGGACGAGCGATGGTCTTTTCCTACCAATCTATCCCCCTAGGAGCATGCGCGTAGTGCCGAGGTTTTTGGTGACTTGTAGATTTTTGCAATAAGTATGTGAGTTCTTTATGACTAATGTTGAGTCCATGGATTATACGCACTCTCACCCTTCCATCATTGCTAGCTTCTTTGGTACTGTGCATTGCCCTTTCTCACAGTGAGAGTTGGTGCAAACTTCGCCGGTGCATCCAAACCCCGTGATATGATACGCTCTATCACACATAAACCTCTTTATATCTTCCTCAAAACAGCCACCATACCTACCTATTATAGCATTTCCATAGCCATTCTGAGATATATTGCCATGCTACTTTCCACCATTCTATTTATTATGACACACATCATCATTGTGGGGACCCCGACTCATAAGTCGTGATCGCTGAATGCACGTGTACAGTGATCCCAGAGATCAATGCTTACTGAACACACGGAAGCTGAATAACAAGAGTCTTACATCCATACATATCGTATTACACAAGTAGGACCATTATGGTCAAGTCTTGAGTGTATCATTGCAGCGGAAATCTTCGTCCATAACTTGGACCCATGCCATCTGCCTTAACCCTATAGGCATTCTGACTGGGAAACGTCCTAGTTCGCATGTTCGTCTCCAAAGAACTCTTCTTCGAACCCCTGTTCTTCCATGCCTGGCCAATTAAATAACCAGTGGCAAGCCAATGAGTACTTTGAATGTACTCACAAGCAACCCATGTTTTGGCTCAAGATACAATAATGCATGACATAGGTAAATTTTTGCAGAAAGCTAATTTTGTTGTGTTATGACATGTTCAACAACTGGTAAAACATGCATCATATGAAATCAAGTAACCTTAGGAACTAGTTATAGATATCAACATAAAGGGAGTGGGCTCCAACCCAACTCAATCATGTCAAGTACTTTGACTTGACCCAAGTAGTTCTTTCCCACACACACTGGTTTGTAAACAAGTGGACGTAGCCCAAGAGCGGTTACCCAACTGTCCTTGGCCGTGGACACGGCTATTCGAATAGTTTTACATCCTACAGAGGTTGCACACTTTACCCACAAGATCCGGGGAACTTTCATGTCATCCATGACCCGCGGTACCTCAAGTACCCGGGGTAAGCACCCGATCATTACCTTTCCCTAGACGGCACTAACATAGAGTCCACTCGATTGGTAGGAACCCCCGTGCCCAACACTTCTCATATTAAGAATTTTGGAGCCATGCTCCCATATTCATCTCATACCACAAGCACGGGGTACCAACGGTGTGTCCGGTGCCCTGTAAAGACAGTCATGGCCGCCCTACCTGGCATGACCCCGTCCCGAGAGAGTGCAACAACAACTCTCCCGTCACTAGTAATGCGGGCTCCAAGCTAGTATCGGCCTAGGTAATCAATAACGCCCTTTCCCATATAAGGGTAGAGTGGTTGCGCATGTAAGGTTGGAATAACGGTCGCAACTTAAACCAATCCGTTTTGAAAACAGCACATACACTTGCCTCGGTACACCACTTCGTCATCAAGTCGTTACCCAACTCACTATCTCCCTCGGGCATAAGTGGCACCCGACGGGGTTTTCGAAAAGTCTTTTGAAAATACTTTGTCTCCATCACCATGCATATGCCTGCCCCTTTTTGCGTAGCAACTACTTTAGCATCCTATCTACTCCTACCGGCATAACCCTCATAAGGAGGTAGGGTCATGCACCATGCAAGTATCAACGAGGAAGTAACGGTGGCAAACCACCTCAAGTGGTCACCACGTTATCATGGCTTCGATGGAAGCAATGAAAGTGCCATATGACATGCACAAAAAGGGTTTCTTAGACATGGTCAAAGGGCTGCTTGCCTGGTTCATCATAGTCTTCAAGTCTTCTGGTCCTTCTCCAAGTATTCCGTCTAGTTCGTCAACTAACGTCGGAAACAAACACAATAAGTAACACAACAAGGCAAACATAGAAGTGCTCTAAAAATGTGAGTTGGACTTTTCTAGG
Organism: Triticum aestivum; assembly: GCF_018294505.1. NCBI lineage: Eukaryota > Viridiplantae > Streptophyta > Magnoliopsida > Poales > Poaceae > Triticum > Triticum aestivum. The sequence continues at coordinate 230,444,568 of NC_057809.1, read as the reverse complement.
ATACCCTTGGTCATGTGAAAAATGACCAAAGTAGTTTCATTGGGACTGGATCAGTAGATGTTCTTGAACATTACAATATAATGGAATCAAGGGATTAATGGATTTGCAAGAAGTGCACAGAAACATTATATTGAAAAATGAGCAAAGGCAACCATTTAACAAAGCATGATTTTAGAAGCGCCTCGGAGTTAGTTTCACTGGACTTGGAGTTCAAATGATTTTCCTGTGAATTGGCAAAGTTGACAAATATGAAGAAATGGCTCATTATTTTGTGGGGGTACAGAAAGTATTAAGAAAAATGTTCATAAACTAAGTTATGAACTTAGAAGAATCTAGGAATTTGAATCATGGCATTTGGATCAATTTTGAGCTCTCTGTGATCTTCTAAAGTTCATCACAAAAATAGGAAAAATAGGATTTGATAAATATTTGTGAAGGAAATGCTTCTGTAAAAATGTGACAATAGCACCATGTGGTAGGGAATGATTTTAGAAACAACTAGAAATTTGAATCATCAATTTTGGAGTTAATTTGAATTATTTATGGATTTTTGAAGTTGACTGGAAAAAGAAAAAGGAAATAAGGCTTTAACCTTATCTTGCGCACATGGCGACAGATAGACCATGGGCCTGTCCAGCGGCTCGGCTGCGCGGGTAGAGGTGGTGACGCCGAAGGCGTACAGCGGGAAGGCGCGACCCAGCAGGGCAAGCGGATCGGACCGAAGCCGTTTCCACTTAACCCGACTGGTGAGCCGGCTCAGTCGCCTCTGCCGCTGACGGGCGGGACCCCTGCCAGCTGGCGGGGCGGTCGTCCTCTACCTCCCACTCGAGGCAGAGCAGGGGAGGCAGAGCACACGCCGTCGCTCATCCGGCGATAGCCGACGCCTCCGGCCGTCTCCCACGGCGCTCCGCCTATGGCGAGCTCAGCGCGGAGCGGCGCATCTGCTGGTGCAGGTAACGACCACCGGAGGGGGCCGAGGTGACCGCAACTTTGACGGTGGTGGGGGAGGTCGTCGGCCATCAGTGGCTCTCGGCGTTCAAGCATCCCTGCGACGGTTCGATGAGGTGGGAAGGTTCGCCAGACCACGGGGAGCCTTTGTGTGGAGGAAAGGGAGGGAGGTGAGCACGGTGTTGCTCGAATTTGAGCGAGCCGAAGCGGCGGCCGTGCGGTGGTAGGAGGAGAAGGAAGGTGCAGGAGGAGGATCAGGATGCTCGAGGAGGTTGCTGGGGGGAAGAGGGAGTGAACCGAGGCCAGAGAGGGCTCGAGGGTGGCCTTTTATGGCGGGGCGATGGTGCACCATGAGCTCATGCGCTGGGGAGGCTGTTGCCGTCGCTGCAAGCCATGGGGGCGCGCGTAAGCGTGTCTGGGGTACTCCTGGGTTTGGTCTAGGGGGAGGGGAGAGAAGAAAGATAGCGGGGAAGGGCTAGAGCATCGCGTGCGTGAGGCTGCCCATTGGAGCGCTCGGGCGGCCGGTGCGCGTGCGAGAGGAGGCAGGAGGAGGGAGAAGGAGGAGGGGTACCAGGCCGTGGCGTGTTGAGGACGCCGAGGAGCATCGTCGGGCGCGCCGGGGAGGCCCGAGGTGCTTGGCAGGGGGCGGCTACAGCGTGGGAGCGCACTATAGCACGCTCCAGAGCACCCATATGGCTGTCCAGGCCATTTTCTATGCTTGTGGGCGCGCCCTTGCATGTCCAGTAGTATTTGGGGGGTGCTAAGGAAGGGATCTTGACCTTGGATGCTTTGGGTGGCCAGTGGGTGAAGAGAGAGGAAGGAGAAGAGTGGAAATGGGGCTGTCCAAAATAGAAAATTGGTGGTTCCATCCCCTTGATCAATAAGCATTGACTTGTGCTAAATGCCAGAGGTAGAGGGAGGTTAGGAGGAGGTGTGGTAAAGAGGAGAACTCATTTGGATTAGTGGAAGAGGCCCAAACATGCATTTTAAGTTTCTGCCAGAAGGTGTTTGATGTAGGTTTGGGGAAGCAAATGGACTTCCCTTGTCATGAGGCTTGACAGGGTCAAATGGCCTGAAAAAATAAGAGGTTCCACCAAGATTGAGTTCATTTGGGCAAAGTTGCCAATGTAGAGTTGTTCAAATTTGATTCTGGACAGGAAGGGTTTGGGGGCTCTTTGATCAAGTTAACTTGTTCTCCAACTTGTGCCACTTGGTCTAGATGCATTATTACACCATTTGAGCATGTGCACCAAGTGTGAGAGCATTTGGACATATTTGGCAGTGCAAAGCTGTTCAAACTTGAAAAAGGACAGAAGTGGTTTTGAGAGGGTTTCATGGGGTTATACTGTTCTCCACGACATGAGACTTGGCAAGATCATCAAACATGTCATATGTGACATGCTAGAATTTTCTTGGAATTATTTGAAAAAATGTCTTATAGAAATATTTCAAATATTTGAAATGATCTAAAATGGTTTTGGAGGGTTTTGTCCAATATTTTGATCATGACCATATGTTGAAACTCATAGATATGGAAAATATATGTCCATTGAGTCTCCCTAATTTTTCTCAAATATTTTTAAAGCTTTAAAATAATTTTAACTTATTAAAGACCATTCTGGCCTTAAGAAAAAGCCTTTAAATAAAATAGTAAAATAACTTTTAAAATTATATTCTGTGGTTTCTGGGTATCCTATATCTAATAGGAGTCAAATATATTTGTGTAAAGATTTTTACTGCCCTTAATTAAGTACTTGCAGTGCAAACCTCAATTTAGGGGTTTTTGAAAAACTATTTTTTTGAAAATACTATTTGGACAAATTATTTTTATGTCCTATACACATGGCATGATCATTGGGAAAGGTTTTTGGATCAAGGAGAAGGAGTATAAGAGTTGGAGAATTTACTTGATTTTTTTAGAGCACTTGCAAACAGCAGTTAAACATGCAATCAAAGCAAAGACAAAACACTCAAAAGTTTTTGTCAAACCACATTTTATCATGATTTATTAGCTTAAGTGTTGTGGCATGAAAATCAGGGTGTGACAGACCTACCCCCTTACAAGAATCTCGTCCCCGAGATTCCCAAACTAGGCGTGGAAAGGAATATGGAAACTTGGATATGGGGTAGTCTTCACATCCCCATACTGCTCCTACTTCCGAATGGTGCTCCATTGAAACTTGAAGTACTTGATGGTGTGGCTTCGTGTATGATGATCTGCTTGATCCGGGTTGCTAAGGGGTTTCTCACGTAGGTCAGGTTGGGCTGGGGGTCGATGGCTCGGTGATCGATGTCCTTGTTAGTGATCGGGCTAGCTAGGAAGTCGAAAACACTTCCGGAGTTGTGTCATGTGGAAACATTACGCACAGTGGGTAACTCAGGTGGTAACTCCATCTGGTAACTGTCTTCTCTTCATCTTGTGGCGATCTTGGAGGGGTTGTTAAATCTTGGAGTGAGCTTCCCTTTGACATGGAAATGCTTAGTCCTTCTGAGAGGAGTGGTTTGCCGATACGCACGGTCTTTGACGAGTAAGTTCACTTCTTGACGATGGTGGTTGGTATAGTTCTTCCTCCTTGACATGGCGGTCTTTAGATGTTCCCTAACCAGCTAAACGGTTCTTCTTCCATCTTCGGGTAGGCAAGTAGGTCACCAAAAAAAGATGACAACCAACTTGTACAAGTACTCCATGAAGACTTTGTTCATGCGGTGCATAAAGTAGGATGGGGGTATTGGTGGTGGTCAAAGTTGAATGTTGGCCAAGGTCTTCTCGGGCTAGAGCCCAAGCTTGAGGTCATGATCTGACCATGTTTTGGCTTGGTAAGGCTTAAGGGTTTCAAGGATTCTAGGATGCGAGCCGGGGTATCTTATGAAGTCTCGAAGGGTCTAGGAATGGGTCTCTAATCTTGAGGGGCAACCATAACTCTAAGGGGCTGTACTTGGTCTAGGAGGCCATAGCAAAAGTCTTTAGTGCTAATTGGTTGCCGAAGTAGAATCCTTGGTGTATCTTGTCTTGCCATTCTTCAGTTGATGAGAGAGATGAGAGAGAAAAGTGGCATAGAGGAGGGGAATGCCAAAAAGGGGATTCTATTGTGCAAGTGCAAACAAACAGGTGCCGTAAAGGCCATACACAATTCCATTAAGACACGATAGGTGATATAGCCGCATACAAGCTGCCTAGGGAAAATGTGCGACTTATATCAAAACACAAACATATAAAAACAAGCAACACAGAACGTGGTTCCATTCGAACCATCACACGGACTCGACTACGCATATGGGGGTACATGACTCATCCTACCGTAGGGGTTCTCGGGCTTGGTAGTCATGCCTGCTCGGAGAGAAGGGTGTTCAGTCTTCAGTTTCTGGGCTCCCCTTGTGGTGCCAATGGGTATGCGACGGTCGGCCACCTGTTGGGACACATCCTTTTAATGTGCCCAAGTTCACCACACCCGTGACAAGTGACGGAAGCAAAAAGGTTGTCATTCAGTCTTGGGTTATGTCGTTGGTGGCCTGACGACGATCTTCTACGAGGTGGATATGGAAATTCATTCCTATGCCTCCCGCGTGGGGTTTGGTTGTGGGTTTTCCGAAGCTCCTCGATTTGTTGCTCCTGATTTGCAATGTGGGCTTGTAAGGCAGTGATTTGTTGTCCTCGCTCGGCCACCTTCTTCTTCTCGAGGCAGGGAGGTGCAGAAGTGAAGGGAGGTCTTGGCGAGCCTTAAAGAATGCTTCGGTAAGGTGACGTAGAAGGTAGTCTCCTGCGTTGATGAAGCGGATCTGGTACTTGAGGGTTGGATCCTCATCTTCCGGGGAAATCATCACTTGAGTTGGGGCTCCAAATCCATTCTTGCCAGGTAGATAGCGGCTGGCATGTTCTTCTTTCATTTCTGGAAGGAGGTCTTGAAGACGGAGGAGCGCTTCATATGCCACTTGCTGAATGGCTAGGTCTCTTGTTGGCATGGGTGGTCTAATGAAGAACCACCCCTGGGGTGAGGTCTTGGCAGGCACAAAAACCTTGGCGTAGAACTCCTTCTCGAGCACATCATTTTCCAGTTCATGCAGGGTGTACACGGGCAGCAAGGGATAGTGGCATTGTTGGAGGTAGTCTTTTAGGAGTGATGGGAATCCTGTCATAAGGAGTCTCAAGGGGGCGACGGTCATCTACAAAAGTTGAATAGGGGAGGTCAATAAGGAGAAATATCCCTTAGGTTTGGGAAATCTCAGCAGAGAAGAGGAGTATAGAGGGTCTTGAAAACGGGTTTTGTCCTATCTAACGCCCATTCTAACTAAGGCTTCCTATAGTCCGGATGGCTCTGATACCAACTCTATGGGGATCCCGACTCATAAGTCGTGATCACCAAATGCACATGTATAGTGATCCCAGAGATCAATGCTCACTGAACACACAGAAGCTGAATAACAAGAGTCTGACATCCATACATATCGTATTACACAAGTAGGACCATTATGGTCAAGTCTTGAGTGTATCATCGCAGCGGAAATCTTTGTCCATAACTTGGACCCATGCCACCTGCGTTAACCCTACAGGCATTCTGACTGGGAAACATCCTTGTTCGCATGTTCGTCTCCAAAGAACTCTTCTTCGAACTCATGTTCTTCCATGCATGGCCAATTAAATAACAAGTGGCAAGCCAATGAGTACTTTGAATGTACTCGCAAGCAACCCATGTTTTGGCTCAAGATACAACAATGCATGACATAGGTAATTTTTTGCAGAAAGCTAATTTCGTTGTGTTATGACATGTTCAACAACTGGTAAAACATGCATCATATGAATTCAAGTAACCTTAGGATCTGGTTACAGATATCAACATAAAGGGAGTGGGCTCCAACCCAACTCAATCATGTCAAGTCCTTTGACTTGACCCAAGTTGTTCTTTCCCACACACACTGGTTTGCAAACAAGTGGACGTAGCCCAAGAGCGGTTACCCAACTGTCCTTGACCATGCACACGGCTATTTGAATAGTTTTACACTCTGGAGAGGTTGCACACTTTACCCACAAGATCCGGGGAACTTCCGTGTCATCCACGACTCGCGGTACCTCAAGTACCCGGGGTAAGCATCCGATCATTACCTTTCCCTAGACGACACTAACATAGATTCCACTCGATTAGTAGCAACCCCCATGCCCAACACTTCTCATCTGAAGAATTTTGGAGCCACGCTCCCATATTCATCTCATACCACAAGCACGGGGTACCAACGGTGTGTCCGGTGCCCTGTAAAGACAGTTGTCGGTGTCAAAACTGGCGGATCTCGGGTAGGGGGTCCCGAACTGTGCGTCTAAGGTGGATGGTAACATGAGGCAGGGAACACGATGTTTTACCCTGGTTCGGGCCCTCTTGACGGAGGTAAAACCCTACGTCCTGCTTGATTAATATTGATGATATGAGTAGTACAAGAGTAGATCTACCACGAGATCAGAGAGGCTAAACCCTAGAAGCGAGACTATGGTATGATTGTATGTTGTTCTACGGACTAAAACCCTCCGGTTTATATAGACACCGGAGAGGGATAGGGTTACACAAGGTCGGTTACAAAGGAGGAGATATACATATCCGTAATGCCTAGCTTGCCTTCCACGCCAAGTAGAGTCCCATCCGGACAGGAGACGAAGTCTTCAATCTTGTATCTTCATAGTCTAACAGTCCAGCTAAAGGATATAGTCCGGCTGTTCGGAGACCCCCAAATCCAGGACTCCCTCAGTAGCCCTTGAACCAGGCTTCAATGACGATGAGTCCAGCGCGCAGTATTGCCTTCGGCATTGCAAGGCGGGTTCCTCCTCCGAATAGACCACGGAAGAATTTGAACACAAGGATAGTGTCCGACCCTGCAAAATAAGTTCCACATACCACCGTAGGGAGAATAATATTTCCACAAATCTAATTTGCTGACTTGTTTTGGCAACACGACCTTATGCCATGGCCCGGTGATTATCCTATTCCTTTAACTAGCCCCGCACATAACGCGAGGCAGTTTTTGACACGTCTTGTCAAAGCAGAGATCGTGTTCCCCTAATTACGAGATTCTCATCAATATGGTCGTGGGTAACCCAACCGTGTCTAGGACTCCTAGATTATAGGCAAGTCCCAAATGGCTACAGAGAGGACGCTTGATATTCACCCTCTTTATAAAGGGGCAAGGCTTTTACTTTTTTCCCTCCCGTGCTCAATCGAATCCTTCCCCCGCCTCGAGTTCTAACACCCAAAGCCCAGGTCAGGTGCTCCGGACCTTCAATCATATCCGAATCTAGCCTTCAAGGCCGGTGGATGCCCTCCTCCGTTACGGAAGAAGAAATCAAGAAGTTGAGGGAGGCCAGATACCTGACCGCCGAGGTTTCGCATCGGCTGCCTTCCCGAGGGCAGGTCGTCCCTACTCCTGAACCCAACGAAGACGTCGTGTTCATCTCCCACTTCCTCCGAGGTCTAGGCCTCACTCTGGATCCCTTGGTTAGGGGGTTGATTTTTTATTACGGGCTAGATTTCCACAATCTAGCTCCAGACTCCCTCCATATCTCGACATTTATTGTCGTATGTGAGGCCTTCCTCCGCATTACCCCTCACTTCGGCCTGTGGCTCAAGACCTTCGATGTGAAGTCGAAGATGGTCGAGGGGCAGCATGTAGCGTGCGGAGGCGCATTAATAAGCAAGATCGCTGGAGCTCCATGGCCAAAGGGTTCCATTCCAGACGTGTCCAGATTATGGCAACGGGAGTGGTTTTACATCACAGCTCCCAGAAGTGCCAAGTGGGCGGCTGCCCCTGCTTTCCGCTCAGGCCCTCCACCACAACTGATGTCATGGATTAGCAGAGGGTTGAGCTGGGGTCCAGACAAGGACGTGCCTGTACTGCAGAGCCGCATTCGAGATCTCTTCGAAGGAGATTTTAGTTTGATTATGGTAATGCAAGTCATGCTGGTTCGATGAATCCAGCCATGCAAATGCCGGCCCCACCGCATGTGAGAGTTCAACCCAGAAGGACCGTGCGCTATTCAGAATTTCCTCGGCCTAACGCTCGAGGAGATGTATAAATCATTCTTCGGACCCCAGATAGAGTGTCCAGACACTACCAAGGACGTGGGCCTGAGCAGCAACCGCACCGCCGACCAAGTAAGTTATCCTCTAGCCGAACACACCGTCTTTCATTTATCATGACGTCATTCTGAGAAATCGCTCTTTGACCAGGAATGGATAACAAAGGCGAAGATGATCCGGTGTTCGGCCCCCCTTCCAGAAGGCTTGGAGAATCCGGTGCTGGAAAAGATGCTCGAGCTAGCACCTTGCCCGGAGCCCTCACAGGAAGATAAAGGGGGGAATAAAGGGGGCGAAAGCGGGCCTCCATTGCTACCCATTTCGACCGAGGGAACGGGCGCCTCCATGAGGGAGGATAACCCAGGGGAGGAATCTGGCATTCTCTCACCCCAGGGAAGGAAGAGGACTACCCCTGAAGATCCGGAAACCACGGTTTCCAAACGGGAGAAGAAGTCTCCACCAGAGGGTCCTGCCTTGGAGGGTGCTCTTGCCACACAAAGTCCGCGCGGGGATCTGCCCTCTAACGAGTTGTAAGTAATCAAAAAGTACTTTAATAGTGAAGATATACTACTTCACTTCTGAGGAAAATAACCGAAGCATTTATCTTGTAGTTCGGATCTTAGCCCTTCTCAGTAGATCTCGTCTTCGGGGATCTTCTTCCGGAGATGATGGAGAGCAAAACGCCTTCTCCGGCTGCCCCGCTCAAGAAGCGAGCGACCTTGAAGTGTCTTCACGGAGGGCCTCTCCAAATCCGGTGAGGCCAGAAGATAATCCTATAGTCACCGGAAGTCCTTAGCGTTCGGCTCTTGAAGAGAGCAAACAAAAGAGTCCGGCACCATCTGGTATGCGGTCGGACAGACTGAGGGAGCTGTTGGAGCGAGCGGCCATCTCAGAAGAACACCGTTCATTAATTGGTATGGTGATGGAAAGAATTTCGTCCGCCGAAAGCGGATTGCATGAAGCCTTTATGAGTCTACTGACAGGCTTTGAGGTACATGATACTTTTTGATAGTACCGCACATTTTTAGGTGTGCCCTGTGTAGATAGTAGCCCCTGAGACTCTGGTTGTCGTCGAGAACGGCGGTGAACAGAGGATCGTAGTCCCAGGTAGTAACCAGACCGCCTTTATGTGCAGGTGGTGGAAGCTCCGCTGGCTAGCTAGACTAATGAGTTTGCCGAACTAAAGCGACAACTAGATGCGACAAATGCCGACATCGAGCTTGTTAATAAGCGGCTTGACGAGGCATAGGGTAAGTAATGCTTTCTGCTGAATGTCACATAGTAAGAGCAGCATGATGCCAATATCTTTAATATGTTGTGACTGCAGATGGAGCTGCCACCGTGGAGACCCTTCGGGCGGAACTTGCCCGAGCAAAAGAACAAGCAAGGAGTAGTAATGTGGCTGCTTTGAAGGCGGCCGAAGAGTTGAGGGCCGTGCATTGCGAGAGCAAAGAGAAAATGGCCAAGATGGCTGTAAAGTTAAAAGACAGTGCCGACCGTTGCCAGTTCCTTGAAGAAGAAAACCGAGTGAAGGCGACGGACCTTGAAAAGGCCACGATGACGACCAAAGACACCCACTCTGCTATGAGAGCGAAGAAGGAGGAGCTGCGTGAAGCCGGGGATATTGCGGCTGGGAAGCCCTTCATGCTACGGAGGAAGTTCGGAGATCCATGGTATGCCCCTCTGGATCGGCTGTGGAGTTCGGCAGACGCATATATGGACTTGGCGGCGAGCGCTGTCGATGCGGCCAAATACTTCCAAGATCAAACAGATCGTGAATTGGACAAGCTGTTCTGGTTGCAATTTAACGTTCCAAAGCGTCTGCTTCCATTGACTGATCAGCTAGCCGAATGGGCCGAACTCAATAGGTTGTCCGGACTTGCCATGAGATCTGTCGTGGATCAGCTGTGGCCGGAAAAGCCGAAGCCGAACAGCTATTTCAGCTTAGTGCAGCAGTTCCTTGGTGCGGTGCCGCGCATCAATGCGATGAAGAGGTCGGCATGCATAGAAGGCTCGTGGATGGCCCTTGCCCGTGTTAAAGCATACTGGGCGGAGATGGATGCTACCACTGTTGCGGCGCAGGGTTCGGCCATAGGCCGAGTTGCTGCCGAGCACTATTTCAAAGAGGTTCTCGAGGGTGCTCGTTTGATAGAGGCCCAGTGCTCGAAGAATATTATGTTTGAGTGACATGTATTCCCATTGTAAACACAATGTTTTTATGAAATTTATTAAGGCTATGTTTATACTTTTTCCTCAAAGTAATTATGATGCCTCCTGTGCGGCCGTTTATGTATACATGTGAATAACCTGAAAGATTGCAGTCGTCGTCTTCAGCCCCCACGCATATAATGCGGAGGTGTTCGCAGAAGACGCGTGTTCACACTTAACCCAATGTCTTGGCCCTATTAAGGAGGTGATAGCGCAGCAAACGAGGCAACCGGACTATAATGCTTTAACACTTTCACTTAGCCATAGGAGTTTGATGGTGGGGCTACTATATAGCCCCTGGTGGCTCCGCACTCTCCCGAATTCGGGGCGCGTACATGCCTGGCCGAGAAACGGCCCTTTGTTAAGGCGGAGGAATTCTAACATTCCGATAGGTCATCGAGTGGTTGACCAGTCTCACGCTATATCATGACAGTCAGTTTTCAGCTTTCTCTACTGAGGTGCTCGTCCGGATGACCTGGGGAACAATCGCAATAGTTCTCCTAGTGTTACCTTAGCCGATAGAGCGGAACGTAAGGTACCAAAACATAGGAGCCGGGCAAACCCAACATTTGACCAAAGACATGATTCAGAGCTGATGCATATAAGGCCAAACTCGCGACGCCGAACACTCCCTAAGGTATTCGGTCTTTATGGTATAAACCGGGCCTAAATAGTGCCCTTTGTAAGAAGCCCCTGGTGTCCAGGTACGTGCATTATTCTGACGTGGCCACATGCCAAGACGCCAGCATCCTTCTCAATTGTACTGACAATCCGAGGGATGTGTATCAACAAGAGACAGTAAAAAAGGTTGACGCAGGGTCTTAATCTAAAAAGAATCCTTGGGACGGGTCCCTACTGCACGTCTGCGCTTGTGTCTCCATTGTGCCGTATCCTAGACGGCTGTAGCACGGTGGTCATCTGTAAAGAGAGGAACTTAGGTGAAAAGTTGTCGTGCAAAAAGGTAGGTTTTAAAGAAACCATGTAAATTTCAAGATGAGTAAAAATTGCCACTTGTCTGCGCATGTTGAGCCCCTTGTGTTTGTGATAGGGGTGTGGCCATCAAACTTGTACGAATTTCATATAGCTGCGCCGTACTCGTCTAACCATGTCCGTTGTCTTGACGACCTATCGAATACTTTAGTTGGTGAGGCCATTTTAGTGTGCGGCTGCCGAGGCAGCCGCACCCTCCTCGGCGGGCATGGATCCCTCAATATTTCCATTTACTGTAATGATGCCATGCGGACCGGGCATCTTAAGCGTGAGGGAAGCGTAATGCGGTATTGCATTAAAGCGAGCGAAAGCTTCGCGTCCAAGTAATGCTTGATAGCCACTTTGGAACGGAGCAATGTGGAAGGTTAAATTTTTGCTACGGAAGTTATCGGGGAAGCCGAATATAACTTCTAGTAGCAGGGAGCCCGTGCAATGAGCCCCTGGGCCCGGCGTTACTCCTTTAACGGTAGTATTGCTGAGGCAAATTTTCGTTGGGTCTATCCCCATTTTGCAGATTGTGTCCTGATATATCAGGTTTAGAGTGCTGCCACCGTCCATCAGGACTTGTGTGAAGTGGTAACCGTCAATTATTGGGTCTAATACCAAGGCAGCCCATCCTGCACGCCGGATACTTGCTGAGTAATCCCGATGGTCAAAAGTGATCGATTGAAATGACCAGTGGCAGGACTCCGCGGTGATAGGCCCTTGGGCATATTTATCTGGGAATGCCGCTTTGTTACTCCCCTTGATCACGTGTAACACGTTTACTGTTTTGACTTCTGGTGGAAATTTCTTTTGTTCCCTAGTGTCTTGCCTAAGAGGCTCATCCTCGTCTTCGCTTGGTGTATCCTCCCTATTATGTACGGCGTTGAGCTTGCCGAACTACTTGAAGACCCAACATTGTTTGTGGGTATGATTAGCGGGTTTACTAGGGGTGCTATGGAGCTGACATATTTGGTCCATAATTTTGTTGAGGCTGGATAGTTCATCTCTGGCGCCTTTAGAGGGCGGCTTTTGCTGACCTAGCCGAGAGCTTATGAATCCGACATTTACCGCCGTGCTCTTCGGGCTGTCTTCTTTATTCCGGCGCTTATTATTTTTGCTGCGTCGTGATTTCCCGTTTTCATCTCTAACTTCGGATGTACTTGGGTCGCTGGTGCTGCATCTGGCTAGCCAGCTATCCTCACCCGCGCAAAAGCGGGTCATGAGGCTTATTAATGCTGCCATTGTTCTCAGCTTTTCTTGGCCGAGATGTCTGGCAAGCCATTCGTCGCGGACGCTATGCTTAAAAGCTGCCAAGGCTTCGTCGTTCGGACAATCAACTATTTGGTTCTTTTTAGCAAGAAACCTGTTCCAAAGCTTTCGGGCTGACTCTCCGGGCTGTTGAGTTATATGACTCAAATCGTCCGCATCCGGAGGTCGGACATAAGTCCCTTGAAAATTTGCCCGAAAAGCATCTTCGAGCTCTTCCCAGCTTCCAATGGAGTTTTCAGGGAGGCTTTTAAGCCAGTGCCGGGCTAGCCCTTTGAGCTTGAGGGGTAAGTACTTGATGGCGTGGAGGTCATTTCCTCGAGCCATATGGATATGGAGGATATAGTCCTCAATCCAGACCCCAGGATCTGTTGTTCCATCGTATGCCTCTATGTTTACGGGTTTGAATCCCTCCGGAAATTCATGGTCCAGCACCTCATCGGTGAAACATAGGGGGTGTGTGGCACCCCTATATCTGGGTGTACCGTGTTGTTCGGATGTTTGTTGTGTTGTATCGTATGCTGGAGCGGGCTTGCGTGGTCCATAGATGGATCTGGTTGCGCCATCCTTTTGATGTGAGCCCTAGCGTGGATCGCATATTGGCTTATGTGTGCCGTTGTTTGCCGCTCTATGTTGGCTGTGAGGGCGTCTATCCAGCCAGGTGGCCATTTTGATTTTTGGTTGCGGGGGATCTAAGGCCTCCTCATCGAATTCAGGTAGCAACTTCCGCTTCGGGTAGCTCTTAGTGGGGCGATTACCCCCGTACTTCACTGCTGCGTTGAGTAATTTGCTCAATCTGATTCCGAGTGTGTCTTGTGCAGCCTTGAGTCTTTGCTTCTGCTTTTTTAGACTCCTCGCGGTGGCAACAAGCCTTTGACGGGCATTCTGTTGCTCCGGGTGTCTGTCCGGTGTGAGGACGTCTGGACTATTATCTTTGACAGAGTCAGGTTGTTCAGTTTGATTCTCCGTGTTGCCGTGGTCCAGCGATGGTTCACCCTGTTCTAACGCTGGGTCTATATGATCGTTGTTTCTGTCGAGGCGGGATTTGGAGCGGCGCTTACGCCGCCGCTTTGACTGCTTCTCGAGGGGACAGCCCTTCATTGCGTCCTTCCGTTCCTCATCATTGTTTTCTTTTGGTGTGTTCACCATGTATACGTCATGTGATGAAGTGGGCGTCCAGTGCCTTGTGGGCAGTGGTTCCTGTTCGTCTCCTGCATCGTCGCCCATACCGTTGATGTCTTCGAAGTCGAGGTCGAGCATGTCGGTTAAGTCATCGACAGTGTCTACTAAGTGGGTGGTGGGTGGGCGGCGAATTTCTTCGTCATCCGCATCCCAATCCTGTCGGACATAGTTCGGCCAGGATCCTCCTGACAAGGAGAGGGACCTTAATGTGTTCAGTATGTCACCAAGGGGCGAGTGCTGAAAAATATCTGCGGAGGTAAGCTCCATGATCGGAGCCCAATCAGATTCAATAGGATCGGGCGTAGGTGGTTCGGAGTCCGTGGCCGGAGAAAGATCCGGCAATTTAACAACACGGCTCTCGTGCAAGGTAAGGTCGATGTTCGGCTCGATCGCCACTGAGGGTAAGGCCTCCGAGGCGTGGTCCATCCACCCGTCCATGGATGGCGCAACTGGCTCCGAATTGAGGGTTGGAGCGGCTGCCGGTGCGATCTCCTGAACACTGTCTGATGGTAGAGCTAAATCGTACTCATCGTGACCGCACGACGCACAAGGAAGAGGCTCGAATCCGTCGAAGATCAAGTCTCTGTGGACATCGGCCGTGTAGTTTAGGCTTCCAAACCTGACCTGGTGGCCAGGGGCGTAGCTTTCAATCTGCTCCAGATGGCCAAGCGAATTGGCCCGCAGTGCAAAGCCGCCGAACACAAAGATCTGTCCAAGGAGGAAAGTCTCACCCTGGACTACATCTCTATCGATGATAGTAGGAGCCATCAAGCCTAACGGCGACGACATAGAGGAACTCTCAATGAAAGCAGCAATGTCGGTGTAAAAACCGGTGGATCTCGGGTAGGGGGTCCCGAACTGTGCGTCTAAGGCGGATGGTAACAGGATGCGGGGAACACAATGTTTTACCCAGGTTTGGGCCCTCTCGATGGAGGTAAAACCCTACGTCTTGCTTGATTAATATTGATGATATGAGTAGTACAAGAGTAGATCTACCACGAGATCAGAGAGGCTAAACCCTAGAAGCTAGCCTATGGTATGATTGTATGTTGTTCTACGGACTAAAACCCTCCGGTTTATATAGACACCGGAGAGGGCTAGGGTTACACAAGGTCGGTTACAAAGGAGGAGATATACATATCCGTAATGCCTAGCTTGCCTTCCACGCCAAGTAGAGTCCCATCCGGACACGAGACGAAGTCTTCAATCTTGTATCTTTATAGTCTAACAGTCATGGCCGAAGACCCCCAAACACAGGACTCCCTCAACAGTCATGGCCGCCCTACCTCTCACGACCCCATCCCGAGAGAGCGCAACAACAACTCTCTCGTCACTAGTAATGCGGGCTCTAAGCTAGTATCGGCCTAGGTAATCAATAATGCCCTTTCCCATATAAGGGTAGAGTGGTTGCGCATGTAAGGTTGGAATAACGGTCGCAACTTAAACCAATCCATTTTGAAAACATCACACACACTTGCCTCGGTACACCACTTTGTCATCAAGTCGTTACCCAACTCACTATCTCCCTCGGGCATAAGTGGCACCCAACGGGGTTTTCGAAAAGTCTTTTGAAAATACTTTGTCTCCATCACCATGCATATGCCCGCCCCTTTTGCGTAGCAACTACTTTAGCATCCTGTCTACTCCCACCGGCATAACCCTCATAAGGAGGTAGGGTCATGCACCATGCAAGTATCAACGAGGAAGTAACGGTGGCAAACCACCTCAAGTAGTCACCACCTTATCATGACTTCGATGCAAGCAATGAAAGTGCCATATGACATGCACAAAAAGGGTTTCTTAGACATGATCAAAGGGCTGCTTGCCTGGTTCATCAGAGTCTTCAAGTCTTCTAGTCCTTCTCCAAGTATTCCGTCTACTTCATCAACTAACGTCGGAAACAAACACAATAAGTAACACAACAAGGCAAACATAGAAGTGCTCTAAAAATGTGAGTTGGACTTTTCTAGGATACCCTTGTTCGTGTGAAAAATGACCAAAGTGGTTTCATTGGGATTGGATCAATAGATGTTCTTGAACATTACAATATAATGGAATCAAGGGATTAATGGATTTGCAACAAGTGCACAGAAACATTATATTGAAAAATGAGCAAAGTCACCCATTTAACAAAGCATGATTTTAGAAGCCTCTCGGAGTTGGTTTCACTGGATTTGGAGTTTAAATCATTTTCCTGTGAATTGGCAAAGTTGACAAATATGAAGAAATGGCTCATTATTTTGTGGGTTACAGAAAGTATTAATAAAAATGTTCATAAACTAAGTTATGAACTTAGAAGAGTCTAGGAATTTGAATCATGGCATTTGGATCAATTTTGAACTCTCTGTGATTTTCTAAAGTTCATCACAGAAATTGGAAAAATAGGAGTTGATAAATATTTGTGAAGGAAATGCTTCTGTAAAAATGTGACAATAGCACCATGTGGTAGGGAATGATTTTAGAAACTACTAGAAATTTGAATCATCAAATTTGGAGTTAATTTGAATTATTTATGGATTTTTGAAGTTGACTGGAAAAAGAAAAAGGAAATACGGCTTTAACCTTATCTTACGCACATGGCGACAGATAGACCGTGGGCCGGCCCAGCGGCTCGGCTGCGGGCAGAGGTGGTGACGCCAAAGGCGTAGCGCGACCCAGTGGGGCAAGCGGATCGGACCGAAGTCGTTTGCACTTAACCCGACTGGTGGGCCGGCTCGGTCAGCTCTACCGCTGACGGGCGGGCCCCCTGCCAGCTGGCAGGGCGGTCGTCCTCTACCTCCTACTCGAGGGAGAGCAGGGGAGGTAGAGCGCACGCCGGTGCTCGTCCGGCGATAGCCGGCGCCTCCGGCCGTCTCCCGCGGCGCTCTACCTATGTGCGAGCTCAGCGCAGAGCGGCGCATCCGCTGGTGCAGATAACGGCCGCCGGAGGTGGATGAGGTGACCGCAGCTTTGACGGTGGCGGGGGAGGTCGTCGGCCATCCGTGGCTCTCGGTGTTCGAGCATCCCTGCGACGGTTCGAGAGGTGGGGAGGTTCGCCGGACCACGGGGAGCCTTTGTGTGGAGGAAAGGGAGGGAGGTGAGCTCGGTGTTGCTCGAATTTGAGCGAGCGGAAGCGGCGGCCGTGTGGTGGTGGGAGGATAAGGAAGGTGCAAGAGGAGGATCAGGATGCTCGAGGAGGTTGCTGGGGGGAAGAGGGAGTTAACCGAGGCCAGAGAGGGCTCGGGGTGGCCTTTTATGGCGGGGCGATGGTGCACCGTGAGCTCATGCGCCGGCGAGGCTGTTGCCATCGCTGCAAGCCATGGCGGCGCGCGTGGCGTGTCTGGGGTACTCCTGGGTCTGGTCTAGGGGGAGGAGAGAGAAGAAAGATAGCGGGGAAGGGCTAGAGCATCGCGTGCGTGAGGCTGCCCATTGGAGCGCTCGGGCGGTCGGTGCGCATGCGAGAGGATGCAGGAGGAGGGAGAAGGAGGAGGGGTACCAGGCCGTGGCGCATTGAGGACGCCGAGGAGCATCGTCGGGCGTGCTGGGGAGGCCCGAGGTGCTTGGCAGGGGGCGGCTACAGTGCGGGAGCGCACTATAGCGCGCTCTAGAGCGCCCATATGGCTGTCCAGGCCATTTTCTATGCTTGTGGGCATGCCCTTGCATGTCCAGTAGTATTTGGGGGGGTGCTAAGGAAGGGATCTTGACCTTGGATGATTTGGGTGGCCAGTGGGTGAAGAGAGAGGAAGGAGAAGAGTGGAAATGGGGCTGTCCAGAATAGAAAATTGGTGGTTCCATCCCCTTGATCAATAAGCATTGACTTGTGCTAAATGCCAGAGGTAGAGGGAGGTTAGGAGGAGGTGTGGTAAAGAGGAGAACTCATTTGGATTAGTGGAAGAGGCCCAAACATGCATTTTAAGTTTCTGCCAGAAGGTGTTTGATGTAGGTTTGGGCAAGCAAATGGACTTCCCTTGTCATGAGGCTTGACAGGGTCAAATGCCCTGAGAAAATAAGAGGTTCCACCAAGATTGAGTTCATTTGGGCAAAGTTGCCAATGTAGAGTTGTTCAAATTTGATTCTGGACAGGAAGGGTTTTGGGGCTCTTTGATCCAGTAACTTGTTCTCCAACTTGTGCCACTTGGTCTAGATGCATTATTACACCACTTGAGCATGTGCACCAAGTGTGAGAGCATTTGGACATATTTGGCAGTGCAAAGTTGTTCAAACTTGAAAAAGGACAGAAGTGGTTTTGAGAGGGTTTCACGGGGTTATACTGTTCTCCATGACATGAGACTTGGCAAGATCATCAAACATGTCATATGTGACATGCTAGAATTTTCTTGGAATTATTTGAAAATATTTCTTATAGAAATATTTCAAATATTTGAAATGAGATGAAATGGTTCTGGAGGGTTTTCTCCAATATTTAGATCATGACCATATGTTGAAACTCATATACATGGAAAATATATGTCCATTGAGTCTCCCTATTTTTTCTCAAATATTTTAAAGCTTTAAAATAATTTTAACCTATTAAAGACCACTTCTGGCCTTAAGAAAAAGCCTTTAAATAAAATAGGAAAATAATGAAAGTGCGTTATATCGACTAGAGGGGGGGGTGAATAGGCGATTTTTATGAAATTCTTCACTGAGGAATTTGCCGGTGAGGAAATTCCTTAGCGAAGAACTACTAGCAGCGGAATAAGTACTCAAAAGTAAACATAACAGAATACACTCATAGTTATCATGATGAAATGAAGACACGCACAGAGTACAGGAAGCGTAAGCACATGATAACATAGGATGAAGACAAACAGACTGAAGAAATTGAACTAAGGAAATTGAGACAGTCTTCAGTCAAAGTCTTCAAACACAGATATGAACTAGCACACAACACAGTTATGAGGAAATGAAAGAGTTGAGGGAATAGAACCAGTAAGCTTGGTGAAGACAATGATTTGGTAGACCAGTTCCAACTGTTGTCTCAGTTGTACGTCTGGTTGGAGCGGCTGAGTATTTAAACTCGAGGACACACAGTCCCGGACACCCAGTCCTGAACATGCAGCTCAGGACACCAAGTCCTCACAGTATTCTTCTTGAACTAAGGTCACAAAGACCTCGTCCAATCACCCGTGGTAAGTTTTCAGGTGACTTCCGAACCTTCACAAACTTGGTCACTCGGCGATCCACAATTCCTCTTGGATGCTCTAGACCATGATGCCTAACCGTCTGGAAGAAGCACAGTCTTCAAAGGTAACAAGCGTCGGAGGATGGGTTGCTCTCTTAAGTGATGCTCAATCACTTGGGGTTTGTAGGTGTTTGGGTTTGGGTTTTTACTCACTTGATGATTTTCTCTCAAAGTACTCAGAGGATGGGTTGCTCTCAAATGACAAGTGTCAGTTTCTCTCGGAGCAGCCAACCAGCTAGTGGTTGTAGGGGGCGGCTATTTATAACCTAGGGAGCAGCCCGACATGATAAGACATAAATGCCCTTCAATGATATGACCGTTAGGTGTATATATATTTTAGGATAGCTGGCGCATAGCACAGCAACGGTCGGAATTTGGAGTAGCAAAATCCTCAGGGCTATCATGTTCCTCACTGTGTAGGCAATCCGCACTGGCGAATTCCTAACTCCTCAATCAGAACAAATTCCTCAGTGACCAAAAGAACTTCGTCTCTGTCACTGAAGAATATGACTGGACTGTATGAGATTTCCAATAGCTTCACTCGAAGGGATTGGTAGGTGTAGGATTTTGAGTTGAGCATCACATGGAAATTTTTCCTTAGTATTTCCTCGACCCCCTTTAACAGTACGGTGTTTCCTATGACTCAAGAAAGAGAAAATGAAACTACGAAAACAAAAGTCCTCACGCTTCATGTTCCTCGAACGAATACCAAGTCTTCAAGGTCACAACAATTTCTTCACTTTCAAAGTCTTCAGAAAGTCTCCAGAGATCCAAAGTCTTCAGTCGAAGAACTTCATTTTTAGGGGTCGACTTTCTATGTAAATATCAAACTCCTCATAGACTTATAGACCTGTGTACACTCACAAATGCATTAGTCCCTTAACCTATAAGTCTTCAATACACCAAAATCACTAAGGGGCACCAGATGCACTTACAATCTCCCCCTTTTTGGTGATTGCTGACAATATAGGTTAAGTTTTCAACGGGGATAAACATATGAAGTGTAAATACTGATATTGAGGAATTTGATTGCAAGATATAGAAGAACTCCCCCTGAATATGTGCATAGTGAGGAATTTGTTTTTGAAGCAATGCACACTTGAAGAGTTGAACCATGGAGATCTCCCCCTATATCTTGTAATTCAAACACGCATTTGACATATAACAGTGAAGAATTTGAAATGCATGATGAAATATGGTGACTGATGTAATTCAGCATGCGTGCAATAATATTAACGAGGAATAAGCATGCAGAAAAACGTCTCAAGAGTATCAGAGCACCATCGGGTTTAAGTTTACAACTCGATCCAATAAAGTCTCAGAAGAACGAGAGTTGTAACTTGAAAAAAACGCCCATATAGAAAAACCCGCTTGAAGACTAACTCAAAATTCTCCCCCTTTGTCATCAAATGACCAAAAGGATCGAATATGAGGACTAACGCCCCTGAAGAATATCAAGTTGATGAAGGAGCGCCAGTGTTGTTGGGGTCGTTTGTCGTAGTAGGGCCTGTCGCAGTGTCGTTCAAGTCTTCATTCTCATCAGTGTCGTGCGATGAAGAATATGAGCTGGCCACCAAGGAAGGAACCTTGACCTTCTTGAATTTCTTCGGTGGAGGTGCAGACCAGTCAAAATCTTCCTTGAGACCCATTTTCTTCAGATCTTCTTCACCATTCAGATGTGACAGTATTGCCCAGGTGCGACCGAAGACTTCATGGAGGTAGTAATGGTTTTTCTTCACTGCATTGTGTGTAGCAGTCATGTTGTCAAGAAATGAACCAAACTGATGCTTAACCCATTTATGATTTCGATCCACCTTTTGGTGAGGACTAAGCAGAAGCTCACGATCAGTCATCACACGAGGAGCAGTGGCTTGAGGAGTATACTTGGGTGCATTGGCAGAGTCATGTGTGGCAGAGTCATCATTGGTGGAATAAGAGGTAGCTTTGCAAAACTGACCATCCAATGG
Organism: Triticum aestivum; assembly: GCF_018294505.1. Lineage (NCBI taxonomy): Eukaryota > Viridiplantae > Streptophyta > Magnoliopsida > Poales > Poaceae > Triticum > Triticum aestivum. The sequence continues at coordinate 230,423,806 of NC_057809.1, read as the reverse complement.
ACGAATGCCTTCATCTATAACAGCTGGTGCCTTGCCCTTTTCATCAACTGAGGAATAGGTCTGCTTGAGGACTTCAATTGGGGGCAAGTAGCTGAGGTGATTCTAAAAATCAGCTTTGTAGTTGAGTGAAGACCTTGCTCGGAGGAATCTCATAATCTAAGGTGCATAAGGCTTCAGCTCAAATGGAGATAGTGCAACATTTTCCAGAGTCCTCATGAAGAAATTGTGATAATTGACAGGAATGCCATGAACGATGTTGAATACCAGATTCTTCATGATGCCAACAATTTCTTCATCAGATGAGTCGTGGCCTTTGATAGGACTCATTGTCCTCGTAAGAATACGATAGACAGTTCCGGGCACATAAAGTAATTCCTTCACGAGGAATTTGGTTCGTGGGGCCTGACCTGGCTTCAAAGGTTTCATCAGAACCTGCATGTAGTGATTTGTAAGCTCAGGTTCACTGTAGATGCAACGAGCTTCTTCAAGGGGAGGACTGAGTGGTAAGGCACGAAGCAATTCAAACGCTGGTGTGGTGTAGTGAGTGTTTTTAGACATCCAGTCCAACACCCATGAATTCACATCTTCAGAATATCCTGTGATGTGCAGCGTTGCATAAAATTGAAGAATCAGTTCTTTATTCCAATAACAGATGTTAGAGCAAAAAATTTAACAGTCCAACATCGTGAAGAACACTGAGGACTGGCACGAAACATGGCAGAGATTCCATATCCACGTGAGGAATGTGCTCATGGTAGAAGATTTTCTCTTTGTTGAACTTCACTGAGGAATAGAAATTGGCTTGACTAGCAGTCCAGAAATGCCTCTTCCTAATGAGAGCAGAGTTGTAAGGGTTGTAGTCTTCGAAGAATACATGCTCGCCGAAGAAATCATCAGCCTTGAACTTTTGCTTGCGTGAGAATGGATCCTTTGGCTTGGGCAGAGGAGTGTCAGTGAGTTGCATCACGACCTCAGGAATCGCAATCTCAGGTTCTTCAGGCTGAGGATTTTCTGGTTCCTCTTCAGTGGCAGTCTTCAGATGTTCAGCAGCATCGATTTCTTCAACGCTAGTGGCTGGAATTTCTTCACGCATAGATGAAGTGGGGTGAGTTTCTTCATAGCCCATTTGAACAGTTTGTGCAGGTGACTGAGGTATTTGCTGCAACGGTGTGAACATTGGAGAGTTTGGATGCTGACTTTCCTAGAATTCATCACTTATTACTAGTGTGGAGCAGCCAACGTCCACATCTTCTTCTTCCATTTCTTCAACGCCAGCCTCTTCAGCTGTGAACTGAGGCATGGGCGAGGAGACGACAGGTGTTGAAGGTGTCGTATCCCCTTCAATTTCTTCATCCAACTGCTTAGACGAAGCAGCAGAAGGAGTTTCTTCATCAGATCCGCTGGGGATCACATATTCTTCATCAAAAGGAACAAGGTCCTTCGATGGCACGGTTGAGATTGGAACAACATCAGTGGGATTAGCAAATGAAATGGTCAAAGGCTTCATCTTCTTCGGAGCTGAAGAATCTGAAGTAGCTGATGCTTTCTTTTTCTTCACTGTTGCATGCTCTGCAGCCTTGGTTTTCTTCACATCTGATGCAGATGGAAGTATCGGAGTTGGTGTTGGCGCAGGAGGAGCAGAGGAATCTGGTTGATTTTCTTCAGGCACAACTGATACAGTTGCCCTGATTTCTTCAGTTTCTTCAGGCGCACCACTAGTGGATGCCCTGGCAATTTCTTCAGCGGCTGGAATGCAGTCATCAGCCCTAGAACTCACATTTTCTTCAGCAGCCTGATTTTCATCAGCGGTGCTGGCATGTTCTTCAATCGGCTGAGCAGATGCTTCAGCCTGAGGAACTTCCTATTGCGTTGGGGCTGCAACATTTGAGGTGAAGTTATCAGCGAGTTTCACAAAACGAACTTTGGCTCCAAGCCAATCAGCATGGTATGCGTCAAATTCATCACTGAGTTTCTTGATCTCAGATTGAGTAGTGACAAGTTCTTCAGTTGTCATAGAGACAACGTTTTTCTTTAGATAGCACTCCTTCTTGTACTGCGCTTTCTTGATCTGCCTGGCCTTCTCAAATTTCCATTTTTCTTCTTTAATGAAGTGAGTCAGCATGTGACTTTGGCCAGGAGTCAGCTTGAAGTCAGGCATGGGAGTGTTGGGGTGCTTGTGCCAAACGTCAATGTAATCGAGGATCAACTTGCGATCCAACAGCAGTGGCACATTTGTTCCCTTGGCTCTAGCGGCCCTGACTTGCCTATCTCTGATGATTTCAGCAAGTTCATCATCATTAGCTTCGTCTTCTTCAGACGGCACTTGGAAGGCGACTTGCTTCTTCTGAGGACTAGTGCAAGGACCTCGTCTAGCAGTGGCCTTTGTCTTCAGTAGAGAGGGTCTCGTTGAGGAATTTGGTGCAGCTGAGGAACTAGCTGAAGGTCCTAAGGCAATTGAGACGCCTTTGGTCCTTTGACACATGGCAAGATGCACAGGTGCAGAGGACTTTGTCGGAGCGGCTGAAGACTTTGGCGGAGGAGCTGAGGACTTTTGAGGAACAGGAGCAGCATGAGGAATTTGCCATGAGGGCTTTGAGGATTCTGGCCGTGAGGGCATTGCTGAGGAACTTGGCCTTGAGGGCACTGTTGGTGAAGCATTTGGCCTTCTTCGGCTTGACAGCAGAGGCCTCAACAAAGGCAGCAGCAGAGTCTTCATTAAATTTCCGCACTGCTTCTCTGGCTTGCTTAGCCAACTTATCTTGGTGCTTGGCCCATTCATCAGGATAGTCCTCACTGCGCTTGAGGCTGGTGGGATCAGCTATTTGGCCAGGTGCCAATGGAGGTCTTGGGCATGGAGGATTGAGTGCGAATTTCTTCATGTACTTGGGAGTAACATACCTGTACTCTGTCCACTCTCTTGCCCATCTCCTCTCTATCTTCTGAATGCGCACCTTGTGCTGATTTTTGTCTTCCTAAGGAGGTGTGCAGTACCCAGCATATATATCATCAGGGATCTCAAACGCTGTGTTGACCTCAGCCCTGTTTCCTCCTTTCTATGGCTTCTTATCGTCAGCCATTTTCTTCAGTTAAGGAATTTGAACAATTGAATTCTCTGAAGAAGTATGCAACTTTTCTTCGAGGAACGCTGCAAATGAGTTAAGTTGATGAGAACCTAGTGATTCAGCAGCTGACATGAGTACCTGTGAACAAAGTATAGTTGCGAGGAATTTGGAGAGGTCATATGCGTTCTCAGAAGGTTTTGTAAAAAGAACAAGTTTGAGGAATTTGACCAGATGAGTCTTGAAGAATTTCACTAAGCGTTCTTTGTCTTAGGTTCCAGAGATGTGTAGATCAAAAAATCCACACATTTGAGGAATCTTGAAGAATAACATAGCTTAGAGAAACGAATCAAGAACAAATGATATGTGAGGTGTTTTAGTATGTGAAGATATGAAGAAAAACACCTTTGAAGATTTTGTAGATAATCATTCGAATCAACAAGGGCAATAAAAGTAACTTTTAATTACCCTGGATGAAGAACACGACGAACAGTGAGATGGAGATGTGAAGTTCGTCTGTGTAGATCTTCCACGCCCTAACTTGGCGGAGGAAAACGGCTACGGCGGTGGCAGAGTGAAGATTTCCGCGGCAAGCGCGAGTATGGTGGCGACGAGGTCGAGGCAGTGAAGCTCTTCCTCACCGGCGACGATGAAGTAGCGGTGGCACTAGGGTTTGAGAAGCTCGAGCTGGAGAGAGAGGTCGAGCGGAGTAAAAGAAGTGAGGAAGGGAAGAGGGGTATTTATAGCCACGGTGAAAAACTGTTCGCCCGAAGAAATTGGACGAACGTGCCCCTGACCCTTCTCATTCGCTTGACATGTGTCACCCACATACTGAGAGGTAGAGATCGTGTGCGATCGTGGGTGAAAGGATAAGTGTATCGTGAGATGCGGAACGGTTTGAGCGGCAAAGCCGAAAATTTAGATAAGATAGGTTTTAAAGTTCCGTTCGCAATTTCTTCAGCTGACAAGGACACAGTGAAGATTTTGAACGACTTTCAAATAGAATGCACATGAAGAATTTGTGAACAGATTGGGTTGAGTTTAGCATAGAGGGGGAAAGGGTCCAATCACATTCACTTAGCAGAAAAACCAACTTGAAGAATTAGCAATAAGTGAATGCTATAGAGGACATAAACTCATATATATATATATATATATATAGCCAATGAAGAAAAACGACGGAAACAGAGAAGAAAAAGCAAAGTTGAAGAATATGAACAACTGAGGAATTTAAACTTTTGGTGGTGGCGTGACCCACCGTATAAGAATGATGATTTCAGACACCGCGTACAATTATCGGAGGGTTCTGAGAATCAAATTCTTCGTTAATATCTTCACACTAAGAGTGTTATTCTTCATTGATTGAGGAAAACCGTTTCTTCATGTGTTGCACATCTAAGTCATCAATTTTGCATAAGTGTTAGGATGAGTGTCCTTTTCAAAGAACATTCAAAGATTCTAGGATATTTAGCTCACACCGCAACTTGCTAAATCTCTTCTCATCCAAGGGCTTTGTGAAGATATCGGCTAGCTGTTCTTCAGTCTTCACATGCTCAATAGAAATGTCGCCCTTGAACACATGATCACGAAGAAAATGATGACGAATCTGAATGTGCTTAGTTTTCGAGTGCTGAACTAGGTTGTGAGTAATCTTGATGGCACTCTCATTGTCACAGAAGAGAGGCACATTCTTCATGTTGACGCCGTAGTCCTTGAGAGTTTGCTTCATCCATAGCAATTGAGCACAGCAAGAACCATCGGCAATGTACTCAGCTTCAGAGTAGATAGTGATACGCAATTCTGTTTCTTCGAGGACCAACAGACCAAAGATCGTCCGAGGAAATGACATGTACCAGATGTTGACTTGCGGTCCACACGATCACCAGCATAGTTAGAGTCAGAATATCCAATGAGATCAAAAGCCGATCCCTTGGGGTACCATAATCCAAGTGTTGGCGTGTGAGCTAGATATCGAAGAATATGCTTCACAGCCTTATGGTGTGATTCCTTCGGTGTAGCTTGAAATCGGGCACACATGCAAACACTAAGCATTATATCTGGCCTAGATGCACATAAGTACAATAAAGAACCAACCATGGAGCGGTATACCTTATGATCGAAGTCAATACCATTTTCATTAGTGCACAGATGGCCATTTGTGGGCATAGGAATTTTGACGCCTTTGCAATCTTGCATGGTGAATTTCCTCAGTACATCCTTGAGGTATTTCTCCTGAGATATGAATATGCCATTGCGTTGTTGACGAATTTAAAGACCTCAGAAGAATTTCAACTCTCCCATCATAGACATTTTATATTCTTCACTCATCATATAGCTAAATTCATCACTATAATGTTGGTCAGTACGGCCAAAGATAATATCATCAACATATATTTGGCACACAAACAATTCACCATCATAAGATTTAGTGAAAAGAGTAGGGTCGAGTGAAACGGGTTTGAAGCCTTTCTTCATGAAGAATTCCTTCAAGGTATCATACCACGCCCGAGGGGCCTGCTTGAGGCCATAGAGGGCCTTGTTGAGTCTGAAGACTTTGTCAGGATTCTTTGGATCTTCAAAACCTGGGGGTTGAGCAACATATACTTCTTCCTCAAGCTTACCATTGAGGAATGCAATTTTCACATCCATTTGACATAAAGTGATATCATGATGGTTAGCATAAGCAAGTAATATGCGAATAGCCTCAAGTCTAGCAATAGGTGCAAAAGTTTCATCGAAATCAATTCCTTCAACCTTTTTGTAGCCTTGAGCTACAAGCCATGCCTTAATCCTCACCACAAGGCCATTTTCATCTTGCTTGTTGCGGTAGATCCACTTTGTGCCAATGATATTGTGCTTGCGAGGATCTGGACGTTTGACCAGTTCCTAAACATTGTTGAGCTCGAACTGATGTAATTCTTCTTGCATGGCCTGAATCCACTCAGGTTCCAGAAATGCTTCATCTACCTTAGTGGGCTCTGTGATAGAGACAAAAGCATAGTGCCCACAAAAGTTAGATAAATGTGAAGCTTTTGAGCGTGTGAGAGGACCTGGCGCTTTGATGTCATTATTGATCTTTTCAACTTGCACTTCTTTTGCAATGCGAGGATGAGCTGGTTGTCGTTGAGGAATTTGATCAGCATTCTCTTCAGCACCATTTTCTTCAGGTGCATTAGCTCGATGTTCTTCATGTTCTGGAATGAATTCTTCAGCAGATTCTTCAGTAGGAATGACATCCTTAGTAGCCTTGAACTTGATAGTTTCCTCAGGTGCTGGTTCATCTAATCACATAGGTAGGTGCTCTCTTTGCGAGCCATTAGTTTGATCGAACCGCACATCTACAATTTCAACAACCTTGTGAAGAACGTTGTTGAAGACTGTAAGTGCATCTAGTGCCCCTTATTGATTTTGGTGTATTGAAGACTTATAGGTTAAGGGACTAATGCATTTGTGAGTGTACACAGGTCTATAAGTCTATGAGGAGTTTGATATTTACAGGAAAAGTCGACCCCTAAAAATGAATATCTTCGACTAAAGATTTTGGTATTTCTAAAGACTTTCATGAAGACTTTGAAAGTGAAGAAATTGGTGTGTCCGTGAAGACTTGATATTCATGCGAGGAATATGAAGCTTGAAGACTTTCGTTTTCATAGTTTTGTTTTTCTCTTTCTTGAGTCATAGGAAACACCGTACTGTTAAAGGGGGTCGAGGAAATACTAAGGAAAAATTTCAATGTGATGCTCAACTCAAAATCCTACACCTACCAATCCCTTCGAGTGAAGCCATTGGAAATCTCATACAGTTCAGTCAATTTCTTCAGTGACAGAGACGAAGTTCTTCTGGTCTCTGAGGAATTTTTCCTGACTGAGGAGTTAGGAATTCGCCAGTGCGGATTGCCTACATAGTGAGGAACATGATAGCCCTGAGGATTTTGCTACTCAAAATTCCGACCGTTGCTGTGCTATGCGCCAGCTGTCCCAGAATATCTATCCACCTAACGGTCATATCATTGACGGGCATTTATGTCTTATCATGTCGGGCTGCTCCCTAGGCTATAAATAGCCGCCCCCTACAACCACTAGCTGGTTGGCTGCTCCGAGAGAAAATGACACTTGTCATTTGAGAGCAACCCATCCTCTGAGGACTTTGAGCGAAAATCATCAAGTGAGGAAAAACCAAAAACCCAAAACCCAAACACCTACAAACCCCAAGTGATTGAGCATCACTGAAGAGATTGATCCTGAGTAGATCTGACGCTTGTTACCTTTGAAGACTGTGCTTCTTCCAAACGGTTAGGCGTCATGGTCTAGAGCATCCAAGAGGAATTGTGGATCGCCGAGTGACCAAGTTTGTGAAGGTTTGGAAGTCGCCTGAAGACTTACCACGAGTGATTGGACGAGGTGTGTGTGACCTTAGTTCAAGGAGAATACGGTGAGGACTGGGTGTCCTGAGTTGCGTGTTCAGGACAGTGTCCGGGACTGTGTGTCCTCGAGTTTAAATACTCAGCCGCTCCAACCAGACATAGAACTAAGACAGCAGTTGGAACTGGTCTACCAAATCATTGTCTTCACCAAGCTTACTGGTTCTATTTCCTCAACTCTTTCATTTCCTCATAACTGTGTTGTGTGTTTGTGTTGGGGAACGTAGTAATTTCAAAAATCTCCTACACACACACAAGATCATGGTGATGCATAGCAACGAGAGGGGAGAGTGTGATCTACGTACCCTTGTAGACCGACAGCGGAAGCGTTAGCACAACGTGGTTGGTGTAGTCGTACGTCTTCACGGCCCGACCGATCAAGAACCAGAACTATGGCACCTCCGAGTTCTAGCACACGTTCAGCTCGATGACGATCCCCGGACTCTGATCCAGCAAAGTGTCGGGGAAGAGTTCCGTTAGCACGACGACGTGGTGACGATCTTGATGTACTACCGTCGCAGGGCTTCGCCTAAGCACCGCTACAATATTATCGAGGATTATGGTGGAAGGGGGCACCACACACGGCTAAGAATATGATCACGTGGATCAACTTGTGTCTAGAGGTGCCCCCTGCCCCCGTATATAAAGGAGTAAGGGAGGAGGAGGCCGGCCCTAGGAGGGGGCGCGCCAAGTGTGGAGTCCTAATAGGACTCCCTAGTCCTAGTAGGATTCCACCTCCCATATGGAATAGGAAAAGAGGAAGGGAAAAGGAGAAGGAAGGAAGGGGGCGCCCCCCTTCCCTAGTCTAATTTGGACCAGACCAAGGGGAGGGGTGCGGCCACCCTTGAGGCCCTTTTTCTTCTTTCCCGTATGGCCCAATAAGGCCCAATACGTATTCCCGTAACTCTCCGATACTCCGAAAAATACCCGAATCACTCGGAACCTTTCCGATGTCCGAATATAGTCGTCCAATATATCAATCTTTACGTCTCGACCATTTCGAGACTCCTCGTCATGTCCCCGATCTCATCCGGGACTCCGAACTCCTTCGGTACATCAAAACTCATAATATAACTGTCATTGAAACCTTAAGCGTACGGACCCTACGGGTTCGAGAACAATGTAGACATGACCGAGACATGTCTCCAGTCAATAACCAATAGCGACACCTGGATGCTCATATTGGCTCCCACATATTCTACGAAGATCTTTATCGGTCAGACCGCAGAACAACATACGTTGTTCCCTTTGTCATCAGTATGTTACTTGCCCGAGATTCGATCGTCGGTATCTTAATACCTAATTCAATCTCGTTACCGGCAAGTCTCTTTACTCGTTCCGTAATACATCATCTCACAACTAACTCATTAGTTGCAAGGCTTGCAAGGCTTATGTGATGTGCATTACCGAGAGGGCCCAGAGATACCTCTCCGACAATCGGAGTGACAAATCCTAATCTCGAAATACGCCAACCCAACATGTAACTTTGGAGACACCTGTAGAGCTCCTTTATAATCACCCAGTTACGTTGTGATGTTTGGTAGCACACAAAGTGTTCCTCCGGCAAACGGGAGTTGCATAATCTCATAGTCATAGGAACATGTATAAGTCATGAAGAAAGCAATAGCAACATACTAAACGATCGGGTGCTAAGCTAATGGAATGGGTCATGTCAATCACATCATTCTCCTAATGATGTGATCCCGTTAATCAAATAACAACTCTTTTGTTTATGGTTAGGAAACATAACCATCTTCGATTAACGAGCTAGTCAAGTAGAGGCATACTAGTGACACTCTGTTTGTCTATGTATTCACACATATATTATGTTTCCGGTTAATACAATTCTAGCATGGATAATAAACATTTATCATGGTATAAGGAAATAAATAATAACTTTATTATTGCCTCTAGGGCATATTTCCTTCAGTCTCCCACTTGCACTAGAGTCAATAATCTAGTTCACATCGCCATGTGATTCAACACTAAGAGTTCACATCACCATGTGATTAACAACCATAGTTCACATCGTCATGTGACCTATACCCAAAGGGTTTACTAGAGTCAATAATCTAGTTCACATGTTTTGCTTGTGAGATAATTTTAGTCAACGGGTCTGTCACATACAGACCCGTAAGTATTTTGTGAATTCTATGTCTACAATGTTCTGCATGGAGCTACTCTAGCTAATTTCTCCCACTTTCAATATGTATCTAGATCGAGACTTAGTGTCATCCAGATCTGTGTCAAAACTTGCATCAACGTAACTTTTTACGACGAACCTTTTGTCACCTCCATAATCGAGAAATATTTCCTTATTCCACTAAGGATAATTTTGACCAATGTCCAATGATCTACTCTTAGATCACTATTGTACTCCCTTGCTTAACACAGTGTAGGGTATACAATAGATCTGGTACACATCATGGCATACTTTATAGAACCTATGGCTGAGGCATAGGGAATGACTTTCATTCTCTTTCTATCTTCTGCCGTGGTCGGGCTTTGAGTCCTACTCAATTTCATACCTTGTAACACAGCCAAGAACTCTTTCTTTGATTGTTCCATTTTTGAACTACTTCAAAATATTGTCAAGGTATGTACTCATTGAAAAAACTTATCAAGCGTCTTGATCTATCTCTATAGATTTTGATGCTTAATATGTAAGCAGCTTCACCGAGGTCTTTCTTTGAAAAACTTCTTTAAAAACACTCCTTTATGCTTTACAGAATAATTCTACATTATTTCCGATCAACAATATGTCATTCACATATACTTACCAGAAATGATGTAGTGCTCCCACTCACTTTCTTGTAAATACAGGCTTCACCGCAAGTCTGTATAAAACTATATGCTTTGATCATACTATCAAAGCATTTATTCCAACTCCGAGAGGCTTGCACCAGTCCATAAATGGATCGCTAGAGCTTGCACACTTTGTTAGCTCCTTTTGGATCGACAAAACCTTCCGGCTGCATCATATACAACTCTTCTTCCAGAAATCCATTCAGGAATGCAGTTTTGACATCCATTTGCTGGATTTCATAAAATGCGGCAATTGCTAACATGATTCGAACAGACTTAAGCATAGATACGAGTGAGAAACTCTCATCATAGTCAACACCTTGAACTTGTCGAAAACCTTTTTGCGACAATTCTAGCTTTGTAGATAGTAACACTACTATCAGCGTCCGTCTTCCTCTTGAAGATCCATTCAATCTCAATGGCTCGCCAATCATTGGGCAAGTCAATCAAAGTCCATACTTTGTTCTCATACATGGATCTCATCTCATATTTCATGGCCTCAAGCCATTTTGCGGAATCTAGGCTCATCATCGCTTCCTCATAGTTCGCAAGTTCGTCATGGTCTAGTAACATGACTTCCAGAACAGGATCACCATACCACTTTGGTGCAGATCTCACTCTGGTTTACCTACGAGATTCGGTATTAACTTGATCTGAAGTTACATGATCATCATCATTAGTCTTCCTCACTAATTGGTGTAGTAGTCACAGGAACAGATTTCTTGTGATGAACTACTTTTCAATAAGGGAGAAGGTACAATTACCTTATCAAGTTCTACTTTCCTCCCACTCACTTCTTTCAAGAGAAACTCCTTCTCTAGAAAGGATCCATTCTTAGCAACGAATGTCTTGCCTTCAGATCTGTGATAAAAGGTGTACCCAATAGTGTCCTTTGGGTATCCTATGAAGACATATTTCTCCGATTTGGGTTTGAGCTTATCAGGATGAAACCTTTTCATATAAGCATCACAATCCCAAACTTTAAGAAACGACAACTTTGGTTTCTTGCCAAACCACAGTTCAGATTGTGTCGTCTCAACGGACTTAGATGGTGCCCTTTTAAACGTGAATGCAGCTGTCTTTAATGCATAACCCCAAAACGATAGTGGTAGATCGGTAAGAGACATCATAGATCGCACCATATCTAATAAAGTACGGTTATGATGTTCGGACACACCATTATGCTGTGGTGTTCCAGGTGGCGTGAGTAGTGAAACTATTTCACATTGTTTGAACTGAAGGCCAGACTCGTAACTCAAATATTTTACCTCTACGATCATATCGTAGAAACTTTTATTTTCTTGTTACGATGATTCTCCACTTCACTCTGAAATTCTTCGAACTTTTCAAATATTTCAGACTTGTGTTTCATTAAGTAGATATACCCATATCTGCTCAAATCATCTGTGAAGGTCGGAAAATAATGATATCCGCCATGAGCCTTAACACTCATCGGATCTCATACATCAGTATGTATTATTTCCAATAAGTCAGTTGCTCGCTCCATAGTTCCGGAGAACGGCGTTTTAGTCATCTTGCCCATGAGGCATGGTTCGCAAGCATCAACTGATTCATAATCAAGTGATTCCAAAAACCCATTAGCATGGAGTTTCTTCATGCTCTTTACACCAATATGACCTAAACGGTAGTGCCACAAATAAGTTACACTATCATTATTAACTTTGCATCTTTTGGTTTCAATATTATGATTATGTGTATCACTATGATCGAGATCCAACGAACTATTTTCATTGGGTGTGTAACCATATAAGGTTTTATTCATGTAAACAGAACAACAATTTATTCCCTTACTTAAATGAATAACCGTATTACAATAAACATGATCAAATCATATTCATGCTCAACGCAAACACCAAATAACACTTATTCAGGTTCAACACTAATCCCGAAAGTATAGGGAGTGTGCGATGATGATCATATCAATCTTGGAACCACTTCCAACACACATCGTCACTTCACCCTTAACTAGTCTCTGTTTATTCTGCAACTCCCGTTTCGATTTACTAATCTTAGCAACTGAACTAGTATCAAATACTGAGGGGTTGCTATAAACACTAGTAAAGTACACATCAATAACATGTATATCAAATATACTTATGTTCACTTTGCCATCCTTCTTATCTGCCAATCACTTGGGGTAGTTCCGCTTCCAGTGACCAGTCCCTTTGCAGTAGAAACACTTAGTCTCAGGCTTAGGACCAGACTTGGGCTTCTTCACTTGAGCAGCAACTTGCTTGCTGTTCTTCTTGAAGTTCCCCTTCTTCCCTCTGCCCTTTTCTTGAAACTAGTGGTCTTGTCTACCATCAACACTTGATGTTTTTCTCGATTTCTACCTTCGTCAATTTCCGCATTATGAAGAGCTTGGGAATCGTTTCCGTTATCCCTTGCATATCATAGTTCATCACGAAGTTCTACTAACTTGGTGATGGTGACTAGAGAATTCTGTCAATCACTATCTTATCTGGAAGATTAACTCCCACTTGATTCAAGCGATTGTAGTACTCAGACAATCTGAGCACATGCTCACTAGTTGAGCGATTCTCCTCCATCTTTTAGCTATAGAACTTGTTGGAGACTTCATATCTCTCAACTCGGGTATTTGCTTGAAATATTAACTTCAACTCCTGGAACATCTCATATGCTCCATGACGTTCAAAACGTCTTTGAAGTCCCGATTCTAAGCCATTAAGCATGGTGCACTAAACTATCAAGTAGTCATCATATTGAGCTAGCCAAACGTTCATAACGTCTGCATCTGCTCCTGCAATAGGTCCGTCACCTAGCGGTGCATCAAGGACATAATTCTTCTGTGCAGCAATGAGGATAAACCTCAGATCACGGATCCAATCCGCATCATTGCTACTAACATCTTTCAACACAATTTTCTCTAGGAACATATCAAAATAAACATAGGGAAGCAACAACGTGAGCTATTTATCTACAACATAATTTGCAAAATACTACCAGGACTATGTTCATGATAAATTTAAGTTCAATTAATCATATTACTTAAGAACTCCCACTTAGATAGACATCCCTCTAATCCTCTAAGTGATTACGTGATCCAAATCAACTAAACCAAGTCCGATCATCACGTGAGATGGAGTAGTTTCATTGGTGAACATCGCTATGTTGATCATATCTGCTATATGATTCACGCTCGACCTTTCGGTCTCCGTGTTTCGAGGCCATATCTGTATATGCTTGGCTCGTCAAGTATAACCTGAGTATTCTGCGTGTGCAACTGTTTTGCACCCGTTGTATTTGAACGTAGAGCCTATCACACCCGATCATCACGTGGTGTCTCAGCACGAAGAACTTTCGCAACGGTGCATACTTAGGGAGAACACTTCCTGATAATTAGTGAGAGATCATCTTATAATGCTACCGTCAATCAAAGCAAGATAAGATGCATAAAAGATAAACATCACATGCAATCAATATAAGTGATATGATATGGCCACCATCATCTTGTGCTTGTGATCTCCATCTTTGAAGCACCGTCATGATCACCATCGTCATCGGCGCGACACCTTGATATCCATCGTAGCATCGTTGTCATCTTCCCAATCTTATGCTTCCACGACTATCGCTACCGCTTAGTGATAAAGTAAAGCATTACAGCGCGATTGCATTGCATACAATAAAGCGACAACCATATGGCTCCTTCCAGTTACCGATAACTCGGTTACAAAACATGATCATCTCATACAATAAAATTTAGCATCATGTCTTGACCATGTCACATCACAACATGCCCTGCAAAAACAAGTTAGACGTCCTCTACTTTGTTGTTGCAAGTTTTACGTGGCTGCTACGAGCTTAAGCAAGAACCAATCTTACCTACGCATCAAAACCACAACGATAGTTTGTCAAGTTGGTGCTGTTTTAACCTTCACAAGGACCGGGCGTAGCCACACTCGGTTCAACTAAAGTTGGAGAAACTGTCACCCGCTAGCCACCTTTGTGCAAAGCACGTCGAGAGAACCGGTCTCGCGTAAGCGTACGCGTAATGTCGGTCCGGGCCGCTTCGTCCAAAAATACCGCCGAACCAAAGTATGACATGTTGGTAAGCAGTATGACTTATATCGCCCACAACTCACTTGTGTTCTACTCGTGCATATAACATCAACATATAAAACCTAGGCTCGGATGCCACTGTTGGGGAACGTAGTAATTTCAAAATTTTCCTACGCACACCCAAGATCATGGTGATGCATAGCAACGAGAGGGGAGAGTGTGATCTATGTACCCTTGTAGACCGACAGCGGAAGCGTCAGCACAACGTGGTTGATGTAGTCATACGTCTTCACGGCCCGACCGATCAAGCACCGAAACTACGGCACCTCCGAGTTCTAGCACACGTTCAGCTCGATGACGATCCCCGGACTCCGATCCAGAAAAGTGTCGGGGAAGAGTTCCGTTAGCACGACGGCGTGGTGACGATCTTGATGTACTACCGTCGCAGGGCTTCGCCTAAGCACCGCTACAATATTATCGAGGATTATGGTGGAAGGGAGCACCGCACACGGCTAAGAATATGATCATGTGGATCAACTTGTGTCTAGAGGTGCCCCCCTGCCCCCGTATATAAAGGAGCAAGGGAGGAGGAGGCCGGCCCTAGGAGGGGGCGCGCCAAGTGTGGAGTCCTACTAGGACTCCCTAGTCCTAGTAGGATTCCACCTCCCATATGGAATAGGAAAAGAGGAAGGGAAAAGGAGAAGGAAGGAAGGGCGCGCCCCCCTTCCCTAGTCCAATTTGGACCAGACCAAGGGGAGGGGTGCGGCCACCCTTGAGGCCCTTTTTCTTCTTTCCCATATGGCCCAATAAGGCCCAATACATATTCCCGTAACTCTCCGATACTCCAAAAAATACCCGAATCACTCGGAACCTTTCCGATGTCCGAATATAGTCGTCCAATATATCGATCTTTACGTCTCGACCATTTTGAGACTCCTCGTCATGTCCCCGATCTCATCCGGGACTCTGACCTCCTTCGGTACATCAAAACTCATAAACTCATAATATAACTGTCATTGAAACCTTAAGCGTGCGGACCCTACGGGTTCGAGAACAATGTAGACATGACCGAGACACATCTCCAGTCAATAACCAATAGCGGAACCTGGATGCTCATATTGGCTCCCACATATTCTATGAAGATCTTTATTGGTCAGAACGCATAACAACATACGTTGTTCCCTTTGTCATTGGTATGTTACTTGCCCGAGATTCGATCGTCAGTATCTTAATACCTAATTCAATCTCGTTACCGGCAAGTCTCTTTACTCGTTCTGTAATACATCATCTCACAACTAACTCATTAGTTGCAATTCTTGCAAGGCTTATGTGATGTGCAATACCGAGAGGGCCCAGAGATACCTCTCCGACAATCGGAGTGACAAATCCTAATCTCGAAATACGCCAACCCAACATGTACCTTTGGAGACACCTGTAGAGGTCCTTTATAATCACCCAGTTACGTTGTGACGTTTGGTAGCACACAAAGTGTTCCTCCGGCAAACGGGAGTTGCATAATCTCATAGTCATAGGAACATGTATAAGTCATGAAGAAAGCAATAGCAACATACTAAACGATCGGGTGCTAAGCTAATGGAATGGGTCATGTCAATCACATCATTCTCCTAATGATGTGATCCCATTAATCAAATAACAACTCTTTTGTTTATGGTTAGGAAACATAACCATCTTCGATTAACGAGCTAGTCAAGTAGAGGCATACTAGTGACACTCTGTTTATCTATGTATTCACACATATATTATGTTTCCGGTTAATACAATTCTAGCATGAATAATAAACATTTATCATGATATAAGGAAATAAATAATAACTTTATTATTGCCTCTAGGGCATATTTCCTTCAGTTTGTTCATATCTGTGTTTGAAGACTTTGACTGAAGACTTCCCCAATTTCCTCGGTTTAATTTCTTCAGTCTGTTTGTCTTCATCCTGTGTTATCCTGTGATTACATTTCCTGTACTCTGTGCCTGTCTTCATTTCATCATGATGACTATGCTTGTATTCTGTTATGTTTACTTTTGAGTACTTATTCCGCTGCTAGTAGTTCTTCGCTAAGAAATTTCCTCACCGGCAAATTCCTCAATGAAAAATTTCATAAAAATCGCCTATTCACCCCCCTCTAGTCGATATAATGCACTTTCAATTGGTATCAGAGCAAGGTACTCCCTTGTTCTGTGTGATTTTGGTTTAACTGCCTGGAGTTTTAGTTGTGTCGACCGCAGGTATGATCAAGGTCTCTGCTGGGTGTCCTACCTTCGATGGGACGGACTACCCCTACTAGAAGAATAAGATGCGAATGCATCTTGAAGCAATTGATGACGATCTTTGGTATGTTGTGGAAAATGGTGTTCCCTTAGTCACACCTTCTCTGAATGCTGCTGATGTGAAGAGATTCAAGCAACTCGACTCTCAGGCAAAGAATATCATATGTGGCCATTTAAGCAAAGGACAGTATGGCAGAGTGAGTGCTTTGGAGACAGCGAAGCTTATCTGGGACAGGTTGTCCAAAGTGAATGAAGGAGTCTCAACTCAGTGTGACTCTCGAGTTGATGTTCTTTGCAATCTCTTCAACCGCTTCAAAAGACTCGACAATGAAAATGTTCAACAAACCTTCGATCGCCTCACTGACATCTCAAATGAGCTTCAAGCACTTGGTGCCACGGACATCACCGATCATGAGGTGGTGAAGAAATTGCTGAGATCGCTTGATTCCTCATTTGACACTCTGGCATTGATGATACAAGAACGTGCTGATTACAAGTCACTTGATCCCATTGATATTCTCGAGAGGCTAAATACTCATGAGTTCCAACTTGCTGAAAAGAGAGATCTCTATGGTTCAAGCTATGGCAGATCACGTGCACTAAAGGCCAAGGCAGTATCTGAGTCCGAAGATGAAGACTCTGATAGCAGCCTTGGTGATCCTGAAGAACTGAGCCATGATCTGGCTCTGCTCGTGAAGAAGTTCCAAAAGTTCTCAAGACGTGGTCGCCTTGGAAGACCCTCAAGGAGCAATGATTCCTCATCAAGTGACTACAAGAGGAGGCTCTGCCACAAATGCAAGAAGCCTGGACATTACATTCAAGACTGTCCTCAACGGGAAAAGGAATCAAAGAAGAAGAAATACAAGGATTACAGTTCTGATGATGCGAAGAAAAAGAAGAAATCCTCAAAATCATCATCATCAAAATCCTCAAAGCCTTCATATCACAAGAAGAGCAGCTCCAAGAAGGCTAGGGCATTAATTGGCAAGGAAATGGACTCTGAAGCTGAATCTGAAGAAAATGAGGAAGAGGAGTCATCTGAGGAGTCCGAATCCGGAGTGGCGAGCCTAGCTCTCGCTACTACATTCGTCAGCAAGTCTATCTTCAACACTGAAGAAAATAACCTCACCAACAAAGCTGATGAAGGGGATGATGACTACGCTCCCACCTACTGCTTCATGGCAAAGGGTGCCAAGGTACTCAAATATACCTCATCTGAATCAAGTGAGAATGAATCTGATGAAAATCTTAAGCCCGACTATTCTTAACTTGCTAAGATTGCTGTAAAATAACAAAGGGCTTTAGAAAAGGTTCAAAACATGTTAGACAAAAGTGATGATATGTTGGGTGAAGAAATGGATCGCACTAAAGCCCTGACTGAAAATCTTCAGAGATTTCAGACTAGGTTTGACAATCTTCAAAGTCATCATAACACTCTCTTATCCGATCATGAGAAGCTTTCTTATGAATTTCTTCAAAGAAAGCAAGACCTTGAGAAGCTAAGAGTGAGTTATGAAGATCTTCAGAAGGAGTGCGATTCATTACTTGCTCAACAAATCAGCGCTTCTCAGGAAGAATTTGTTCCTCCATGCTTGAAGTGCATTGAACGTGAATCTGCTAATTCTTCACCTGAATGTTCAAATGCTGCTAATGTTTCAAATTCTTCACATGCCTCTGCTATCACTAATTCCTCATCTGAGGACATTGCTAGTATCACTAACGATGCAGGGCTGAAGGAATTGTACACGACAGGCATGTACAAAAGCCTCAAAGGGCATCAGGCTCTTTGTGATGTGCTTAAAAAGCAGATCCTCAATAGGAACCCTAGGAAAGAGGGTATTGCCTTTGAGAGGAAACTCAATGCTGATGGTACATATTGGAAGCCTGAGCAGTACCCCAAAACTACATGGGTTGCTGCAAAGGGACCTCCAGTTGATCCATCTAACTTATCTGGATTTGCATGTGAATCTCCTCATTCTGATGATGAGTCAATTGACTCCAACTATAAGCTATTCAAAAATCAGAATGGTGAAGTATTTGCTAGATATGTTGGCACTAACTGCCGGAACGGCTCCCCTATGAAGAAAATCTGGGTTCCCAAAAGATGCCTTGAAAATCTTCAGGTGAATGTCATCATGACGCCACCTATGAAGAATAGGAACCCCAGATCAAATTTTTCATCTGGACCAAATTCCTCATATGGATCAAAGTCCTCATATGAACATCATCGTGCTAACCCGTCTGTTTCGCAGGGAAGATGTAAGGATTATGGATATGTGCATTATTCTTCAAATCATTATGTCCATAAGTCCTCGAAGAATTTCTCTGCATACTCTTATGCTTACTCTACCCCTCTGATGTGAAACGATATGGACTGGCTTCTATGCCATCCTTTTCGTATGGAGCTCGCAGAATGATGAACTCTTTGCCACCCCTTCAGATGTGGGTGGTGAAGAAAAAAAACTAATCTCTTCTGCAGGGTCAGGTCTCCAGACGCATGTAATCGTCTGAAGAATTTGCTAGAGACCTGAGCATGCCAGATAGGATGTAGGATAATCATGAAGAAATGGACTTTCATTGCTCTATCATGAAGAAATTGATCTGATGAATTGATGTCATATTCTTCACTGATGAAGTATATGAGTTTGTAAGCTGCACTAATTCGTCTGCAGGATGATCAACCTAAAGCCACTGAGTGGGTCCTCGATAGTGGATGTACAAGTCACATGACTGGTGACAAGAATCTATTGATGGATGCTCCATTATCTCATTCACATCTGAAGCATATCATCTTTGGTGACAAAGGCAAAAGTCAGGTATTGGGTCTAGGTAAGGTTGCGATCACAAAGGATCAACACATGGACAAAGTCATGCTTGTTGAGTCCTTAGGATACAACCTTATGTCTGTCTCAATGCTTTGTGATCTTGATATGGTTGTTGTCTTTGGCAAGTACTGTTGTGTTGTGGTTATGAAAGCTGACAATTCCAAAGTCTTCGAAGGCTTTAGGAGAGGAGACCTGTATATTGTTGATTTCTCTACAGGACCACAACCAGCCGTGTGCTTACTTGCAAAAGCTTCAGAAGGCTGGCTCTGGCATCGACGCCTTTGTCATGCAGGCATGAGGAATTTGCACACGCTTGCGAAGAAGAAGCATGTCATTGGCATCAAGAATGTCAAATTCCTCAAGGATCACCTATGCGGAGCCTGTGAAGCTGGGAAGATGACGAAGGCCAAGCATCCAGCAAAGACTATCATGACCACCACTCGCCCGTTTGAATTGCTTCACATGGATCTCTTTGGTCCTAATCATTATTCTGCTATTTCAAATGAAGCATCTCAATATGGCTTTGTTATTGTTGATGATTATTCTCGCTATACATGGGTACACCTTGTTACTTACAAACATGAAGTGCAGGAAGTCTTCAAACGATTTTCCTCGAGGGCTTCAACCAACTTTGGTGTGAAGATCAAGCACATCAGAAGTGACAATGGCACTGAGTTCAAGAATTCTGGTCTCGATGACTATCTTGATGAACTTGGTATTACTCATGAGTTATCTGCTCCTTACACTCCTCAGCAGAATGGCGTCGTGGAGCGCAAGAACAGGACTCTTGCTGAGATGGCTCGCACTATGCTTGATGAATACAAAACGCCTCGTCGTTTCTGGACTGAGGCAATTGATACTGCGTGCCACATCATCAACAGAGTATATCTTCACAAATTCTTCAAAAAGACTGCCTATGAACTCCTCACTGATAAGAAACCCAATGTAAGTTATTTCAAAGTCTTCGGTGCTAAATGTTGGATTAGAGATCCTCATCACAACTCAAAATTTGCACCGAAAGCACATGAAGGTTTTATGCTTGGTTACGGAAAGGACTCGCACACCTACAGAGTCTTCAACAACGTTCTTCACAAAGTTGTTGAAACTGTAGATGTGCGGTTCGATGAAACTAATGGCTCGCAAAGAGAGCACCTACCTACTGTGATAGATGAACCAACACCTGAGGAAACTATCAAGTTCAAGGCTACTGAGGATGTCATTCCTACTGAAGAATCTGCTGAAGAATTCATTCCAGAACATGAAGAACGTCGAGCTAATGCACCTGAAGAAAATGCTGAAGAAAATGGTGCTGAAGAAAACGCTGATCAAATTCTTCAACGACAACCAGCTCATCCTCGCATTGCAAAAGAAGTGCAAGTTGAAAAGATCATCAATGACATCAAAGCGCCAGGTCCTCTCACACGCTCAAAAGCTTCACATTTGTCTAACTTTTGTGGGCACTATGCTTTTGTCTCTATTACAGAGCCCACTAAGGTAGATGAAGCATTTCTGGAGCCTGAGTGGATTCAGGCCATGCAAGAAGAATTACATCAGTTCGAGCTCAACAATGTCTGGGAACTGGTCAAACGTCCAGATCCTCGCAAGCACAATATCATCGGCACAAAGTGGATCTACCGCAACAAGCAAGATGAAAATGGCCTTGTGGTGAGGAATAAGGCACGGCTTGTAGCTCAAGGCTACACACAGGTTGAAGGAATTGATTTCGATGAAACTTTTGCACCTGTTGCTAGACTTGAGGCTATTCGCATATTACTTGCTTATGCTAACCATCATGATATCACTTTATATCAAATGGATGTGAAAAGTGCATTCCTCAATGGTAAGCTTGAGGAAGAAGTATATGTTGCTCAACCCCCAGGTTTTGAAGATCCAAAGAATCCTGACAAAGTCTTCAGACTCAACAAGGCCCTCTATGGCCTCAAGCAGGCCCCATGGGCTTGGTATGATACCTTGAAGGAACTCTCATGAAGAAAGGCTTCAAACCCGGTTCACTCGACCCTACTCTTTTCACTAAATCTTATGATGGTGAATTGTTTGTGTGCCAAATATATGTTGATGATATTATCTTTGGCTGTACTGACCAACGTTATAGTGATGAATTTGCCTATATGATGAGTGAAGAATATCAAATGTCTAGGATGGGAGAGTTGAAATTCTTCTTAGGTCTTCAAATTCGTCAACAACACAATGGCATATTCATATCTCAGGAGAAATACCTCAAGGATGTACTGAGGAAATTCGGCATGCAAGATTGCAAAGGCGTCAAAATTCCTATGCCCACAAATGGCCATCTGTGCACTGATGAAAATGGTATTGACTTCGATCATAAGGTATACCGCTCCATGATAGGTTCCTTATTGTACTTATGTGCATCTAGGCCAGATATAATGCTTAGTGTTTGCATGTGTGCCCGATTTCAAGCTACACCGAAGGAATCACACCATAAGGCTGTGAAGCATATTCTTCGATATCTAGCTCACACACCAACACTTGGATTATGGTACCCCAAGGGCTCGGCTTTTGATCTTGTTGGATATTCTGACTCTGACTATGCTGGTGATCGTGTGGATCGCAAGTCAACATCTGGTACATGTCATTTCCTCGGACGATCTTTGGTCTGTTGGTCCTCGAAGAAACAGAACTGCGTATCACTATCTACTGCTGAAGCTGAGTACATTGCCGCTGGTTCTTGCTGTGCCCAATTGCTATGGATGAAGCAAACTCTCAAGGACTACGGCGTCAACATGAAGAATGTGCCTCTCTTCTGTGACAATGAGAGTGCCATCAAGATTGCTCACAACCCAGTTCAGCACTCGAAGACAAAGCACATTCAGATTCGTCATCATTTTCTTCGTGATCATGTGTTGAAGGGCGACATTTCTATTGAGCATGTGAAGACTGAAGAACAGCTAGCCGATATCTTCACAAAGCCCTTGGATGAGAAGAGATTTAGCAAGTTGCGGTGTGAGCTAAATATCCTAGAATCTTCGAATGTTCTTTGAAAAGGACACTCATCCTAACACTTATGCAAAATTGATGACTTAGATGTGCAACACATGAAGAAACGTTTTTCTTCAATCAATGAAGAATAACACTCTTAGTGTGAAGAAATTAATGAAGAATTTGATTCTCAGAACCCTACGATAATTGTACGTGGTGTCTGAAATCATCATTCTTATACGGTGGGTCACGCCACCACCAAAAGTTGAAATTCCTCAAATTATTCATATTCTTCAACTTTGCATAGTCTTCACTGGTTCCGTCGTTTTTCTTCATTGGCTATATGAGTTTATGTCCTCTACAACATTCACTTATTGCTATTTCTTCAAGTTGGTTTTCTGCTAAGTGAATGTGATCGGACCCTTCCCCTCTATGCTATACTCAACCCAATCTGTTCACAAATTCTTCATGTGCGTTCTATTTGAAACTCATTCAAAATCTTCACTGTGTCCTTGTCAGCTGAAGAAATTGCGAACGGAACTTTAAAACCTATCTTATCAAAATATTTGGCTTTGCCGCTCAAACCGTTTCGCATCCCATGATACACTTATCCACTCACCCATGATCTAACACGATCTCCACCTCTCACTACGTGGGTGACAAATTTCATGCGAATGAGAAGGGTCAGGGGCACGTTCGTCCAATTTCTTTGGGCGAGAAGTTTTTCACCGTGGCTATAAATACCCCTCCTTCTGTTCCTCACTTCTTTTACTCCCCTCGACCTGTCTCTCCAGCTCGAGCTTCTCAAACCCTAGCGCCGCCGCTACTTCATCGCCGCCGGTGAGGAAGAGCTTCACTGCCTCGACCTCGTCGCCGACGTACTCGCGCCGACAGCAGAAATCTTCACTCCGCCGCCGCCGTAGCCATCTTCCTCCGCCAAGTTAGGGCGTGGAAGATCTGCACAAACGAACTTCACATCTCCTCACTCCAGTTCATCGTGTTCTTCATCCAGGGTAATTAAAAGTTACTTTTACTACCCTCATTGATTCGAATGATTATCTACAAAATCTTCAAAAGTGTTTTTCTTCATATCTTCACACACTGAACACCTCACAAGTCATCTGTTCTTGATTCATTTCTCTAAGCATCATTTTTCTTCAAGATTCCTCAATTGTGTGGATCTTCGATCTATACAACTTTGGAACCTAAGACAAAGAACGCTTAGTGAAAATCTTCAAGACTCATCTGGTCAAATTCCTCAAACTTGTTCTTTTTAAAAAACCTTCTGAGAACGCATATGACCTCTCCAAATTCCTCGCAACTATACTCTATTCACAGGTACACATGTCAGCTGCTGAATCACTAGGTTCTCATCAACTTAACTCATTTGCAGCGTTCCTCGAAGAAAAGTTGCATACTTCTTCAGAGAATTCGATAGTTCAAATTCCTCAACTGAAGAAAATGGCTGATGGTAAAAGGCCACAGAAGGGAGGAAAGAGGCCTGAGGTAAATACAGCGTTTGAAATCCCTGATGACATATATGTTGGGTACTACACACCTACTGAGGAAACCAAGAATGAGCGCAAAGTGCGCAAACAGAGGATAGAGAAGAGAGTGGCAAGAGAATGGACGGAGTACAGATATGTCACTCCTAAGTACATGAAGAAATTCGCACTCAATCCTCCATGCCCAAGAGCTCCATTGGCACCTGGCCAAATTGCAGATCCCACTAGCCTCAAGCGCGGTGAGGACTATCCTGATGAATGGGCCAAGCGCCAAACCAAGTTGGCTAAGCAAGCCAGAGAAGCGGTGAGGAAATTCAATGAAGACTCTGCTGCTGCTACTGCCTCTGCTGAGGCCTCTGCTGTTAAGCCAAAGAAGGCTATGTCTAAGAAGCCTGCACGCAGGCCAAGTTCCTCAGCAATGCCCTCACGGCCAGAATCATCAAAGCCCTCACGGCCAATTCCTCATGCTGCTCCTGTTCCTCCAATGTCCTCAGCTCCTCCGCCAAAGCCTTTAGCTGTTCCGACCAAATTCTTAGCACCTATGCATCTCGCCTCGTGCCAAAGGACTGCCGGCATCTCCATTGCCTCAGGTGTCTCATCTAGTTCCTCAGCTGCACCAAGTTCCTCAGCTGGCCCCTCACTGCTGAAGACAAAGGCCACTGCTGGACGAGGTCCTCGCCCAAGTCCTCAAAAGAAGCAAGTCGCTTTCCAAGTGCCGTCTGATGAAGACGAAGCTGATGATGATGAACTTGCAGAAATCATCAGAGACAGGCAAGTCAGGGCCGCTAGAGCCAAAGGATCAGAAGTGCCACTGCTTTTGGATCCCAAGCTGATCCTCGACTATATTGATGATTGGCACAAGGACCCCAACACTCCCTTGCCTGACTTCAAGCTGACTCCTGGCCAAGTCACATGCTGACCCACTTCATTCAAGAAGAAAAGTGGAAATTTGAGAAGGCCAGGCAGATCAAGAAAGCGCAGTACAAGAAAGAGCGCTATCTGAAGAAAAACATTGTCTCTATGACAACTGAAGAACTTGTCACTATTCAGACTGAGATTAAGAAACTCAGTGATGACTTTGACGCATATCGCTCTGATTGGCTTGGAGCCAAGGTTCGTTTTGTGAAACTTGCGGATAACTTCACTTCCAATGTTGCAGCCCCAACGCAACAGGAAATTCCTCAGGCTGAAGCATCTGCTCAGCCTACTGAAGAAAATGCCAGCACCGCTGATGACAATCAGGCTGCTGAAGATAATGTGAGTTCCAGGGCTGATGACTGCATTCCAGCCGCTGAAGAAATTGCCAGGGCACCCACTAGTGGTGTGCCTGAAGAAACTGAAGAACTCAGGGCAACTGCATCAGTTGTGCCTGAAGAAAATCAACCAGATTCCTCAGCTGCTCCTGCACCAACTTCAACTCCAATCCTTCCATCTGCATCAGATGTGAAGAAGACCAAGGCTGCAGAGCATGCTGCAGTGAAGAAAAGGAAAGCATCAGCTGCTTCAGATTCTTCAGCTCCGAAGAAAATGAAGCCTATGACAAGTTCATTTGCAAATCCGATTGATGTTGTTCCCATCTCAACCAGGCCATCAAAGGACCTTGTTCCTTTTGACGCAGAATATGTGATCCCCAGCGGATCTGATGAAGAAACTCCTTCTAATGCTTCGTCTGAACTGTTGGATGAAGAAATTGAAGTGGATGCGATCCCTTCAACACCTATCATCTCCTCGCCTATGCCTCAGTTCACAGCTGAAGAGGCTGGCGTTGAAGAAATGGAAGATGAAGATGTGGACATTGGCTGCTCCACACCCGTAATCAGTGATGAATTCTGGGAAAGTCAGCATCCAAACTCTCCAATGTTCACCCCTCTATAGCAAATTCCTCAGTCCCCCTCACAAACTGTTCACATGGGCTCTGAAGAAACTCATCCCACTGCCTCTGTCCATGAGGAAATTCCAGCCACTAGCGCTGAAGAAACTGCTGCTGCTGAACAACCGATGACACAGAATGCCACTGAGGAGGAACCAGAAATTCCTCAGCCTGAAGAACCTGCGATTGAGATTCCTGAGATTGTGATGCAACTCACTCACACTCCTCTGCCGAAGACAAAGGATCCTTTCTCACGCAAGCAAAAGTTCAAGGTTGATGATTTCTTCGGCGAGCACGTATTCTTCGAAGATTACAACCCATATGACTCTGCTCGCATTAGGAAGAGGCGTTTCTGGACTGCCAGTCAAGCAAATTTCTATTCCTCAGTGCTGTTCAACAAGGAGAAAATCTTCTACCATGAGCATATTCCTCACGTGGATATGGAATCTCTGCCATGCTTCGCACCAGTCCTCAGTGTTCTTCATGATGCTGGACTGCTCAACTTTTGCTCTGACATCTGCGACTGGAATGAAGAACTAATTCTTCAATTCTATGCAACGCTGCACATCACCGGAGATGCTGAAGGTGTGAATTCATGGGTGCTGGACTGGATGTCTGAAAACACTCACTACACTGCACCAGCCTCTGAATTGCTTCGTGCTCTACCACTCAGTCCTCCCCTTGAAGAAGCTCGCTGCATCTACAGTGAACCTGAGCTCACACATCATTACATGCAGGTGCTGATGAAACCTGTGAAGCCAGGTCAAGCACCAAGAACCAAATTCCTCGTGAAGGAATTGTTGTACGTGCCCAGAACTGTCTATCGTATTCTTATGAGGACAATCAGTCCCATCAAAGGCCACGACTCATCTGATGAGGAAATTTTTGGCATCATGAAGAATCTGGTATTCAACATCGTTCATGGCATTCCTTTCAATTATCATGATTTCTTCATGAGGACTATGGCCAATGTTGCACTGTCTCCGTTTGAGCTGAAGCCTTATGCACCTTGGATTATGAGATTCCTCTGGACAAGGTCTTCACTCAACTACAGAGCTGATTGCAAGAATCACCTCAGCTACTTGCCCCCAATTGAAGTCCTCAAGCAGACATATTCCTTAGTTGATGGAAAGGGCAAGGCACCAGCTGCAATAGATGAAGGCATTCGTCCATTGGATGGTCAGTTTCGCAAAGCTGCATCTTATTCCACCAATGATGACTCTGCCACACATGACTCTGCCAATGCACCCAAGTCCACTCCTCAAGCCACTGCTCCGCGCGTGATGACTGACCGTGAACTTCTGCTTAGTCTTCACCAGAAGGTGGATCGAAATCACAAATGGGTTAAGCGTCAGTTTGGTTCACTTCTTCACAACATGACTGCCACACACAATGCAGTGAAGAAAAACCACTACTACCTCCATCAAGTCTTCGGTCGCACCTGGGCAATCCTGTCACATCTGTATGGTGAAGAAGATCTGAAGAACATGGGTCTCAAAGAAGATTTTGACTGGTCTGCACCTCCACCGAAGAAATTCAAGAAGGTCAAGGTTCCTTCTCTGGTGGCCAGCTCATATTCTTCATCGCGCGACACTGATGAACATGAAGATTTGGACGACACTGCGGCAGGCCCTACATCAACAAACGACCCCAACAACGCTGGCGCTCCTTCATCAACATGATTATCTTCAGGGGCGTTAGTCCTCATTTTCGATCCTTTTGGTCATTCGATGACAAAGGGGAGAAATATGAGTTAGTCTTCAAGCGGGTCTACTATATGGGCGTTTTTTTTGCTAAGTTACAACTCTCGTTCTTCTGAAACTTTATTGGATCGAGTTGTAATCTTAAACCCGATGGTGCTCTGATACTTTGATGCACTGTGCTCTGATACTTGATGCACTATTCTGCATGCTTATTCCTCGTTAATATTATTGCACGCATGCTGAATTTCATCAGGCACCATATTTCATCATGCATTTCAAATTCTTCATATTATATGTTAAATGCGTGTATGAATTACAAGATATAGGGGGAGATCTCCATGATTCAACTCTTCAAGTGTGCATTGCTTCAAAGGCAAATTCCTCACTATGCACATCTTCAGGGGGAGTTCTTCTATATCTTGCAATCAAATTCCTCAATATCAGTAGTTACACTTCATATGTTTATCCCCGTTGAAAACTTAACCTATATTGTCATCAATCACCAAAAAGGGGGAGATTGTAAGTGCATCTAGTGCCCCTTAGTGATTTTGGTGTATTGAAGACTTATAGGTTAAGGGACTAATGCGTTTGTGAGTGTACACAGGTCTATAAGTCTATGAGGAGTTTGATATTTACAGGAAAAGTCGACCCCTAAAAATGAATATCTTCGACTGAAGATTTTGGTATTTCTGAAGACTTTCATGAAGACTTTGAAAGTGAAGAAATTGGTGTGTCCGTGAAGACTTGATATTCATGCGAGGAATATGAAGCTTGAAGACTTTCGTTTTCATAGTTTTGTTTTTCTCTTTCTTGAGTCATAGGAAACACCGTACTGTTAAAGGGGGTCGAGGAAATACTAAGGAAAAATTTCCATGTGATGCTCAACTCAAAATCCTACACCTACCAATCCCTTCGAGTGAAGCCATTGGAAATCTCATACAGTTCAGTCAATTTCTTCAGTGACAGAGACGAAGTTCTTCTGGTCTCTGAGGAATTTGTCCTGACTGAGGAGTTAGGAATTCGCCAGTGCGGATTGCCTACACAGTGAGGAACATGATAGCCCTGAGGATTTTGCTACTCAAAATTCCGACCGTTGTTGTGCTATGCGCCAGCTGTCCCAAAATATCTATCCACCTAACGGTCATATCATTGAAGGGCATTTATGTCTTATCATGTCGGGCTGCTCCCTAGGCTATAAATAGCCGCCCCCTACAACCACTAGCTGGTTGGCTGCTCCGAGAGAAACTGACACTTGTCATTTGAGAGCAACCCATCCTCCGAGGACTTTGAGCGAAAATCATCAAGTGAGGAAAAACCAAAAACCCAAAACCCAAACACCTACAAACCCCAAGTGATTGAGCATCACTGAAGAGATTGATCCTGAGTGGATCCGACGCTTGTTACCTTTGAAGACTGTGCTTCTTCCAGACGGTTAGGCGTCATGGTCTAGAGCATCCAAGAGGAATTGTGGATCGCCAAGTGACCAAGTTTGTGAAGGTTTGGAAGTCGCTTGAAGACTTACCACGAGTGATTGGACGAGGTCTGTGTGACCTTAGTTCAAGGAGAATACGGTGAGGACTGGGTGTCCTGAACTGCGTGTTCAGGACTGGGTGTCCGGGACTGTGTGTCCTCGAGTTTAAATACTCAGCCACTCCAACCAGACGTACAACTGAGACAGCAGTTGGAACTGGTCTACCAAATCATTGTCTTCACCAAGCTTACTGGTTCTATTTCCTCAACTCTTTCATTTCCTCATATTTGTGTTGTGTGTTTGTTCATATCTATGTTTGAAGACTTTGACTGAAGACTTTCCCAATTTCCCAGTTTAATTTCTTCAGTCTGTTTGTCTTCATCCTGTGTAATCATGTGATTACATTTCCTGTACTCTGTGCCTGTCTTCATTTCATCATGATGACTATGCTTGTATTCTGTTATGTTTACTTTTGAGTACTTATTCCACTGCTAGTAGTTCTTCGCTAAGGAATTTCCTCACCGGCAAATTCCTCAGTGAGGAATTTCATAAAAATTGCCTATTCACCCCCCTCTAGTCGATATAACGCACTTTCAAAGAGTCTGTAGGTGTGCGAGTCCTTTCCGTAACCAAGCATAAAACCTTCATGTGCTTTCGGTGCAAATTTTGAGTCGTGATGAGGATCTCTAATCCAACATTTAGCACCAAAGACTTTGAAATAACTTACATTGGGTTTCTTATCAGCGAGGAGTTCATAGGCAGTCTTCTTGAAGAATTTGTGAAGATATACTCTGTTGATGATGTGACATGCAGTATAAATTGCCTCGGTCTAGAAACGACGAGGCGTTTTGTATTCATCAAGCATTGTGCGAGCCATCTCAGCAAGAGTCCTGTTCTTGCGCTCCACGACGCCGTTCTGTTGAGGAGTATAAGGAGCAGATAACTCATGAGTAATACCAAGTTCATTAAGATAGTCATCGAGACCGGAATTCTTGAACTCAGTGCCATTGTCACTTCTGATGTGCTTGATCTTCACACCAAAGTTGGTTGAAGCCCTTGAGGAAAATCGTTTGAAGACTTCCTGCACTTCATGTTTGTAAGTAACAAGGTGTACCCATGTGTAACGAGAGTAATCATCAACAATAACAAAGCCATATTGAGATGCTTCATTTGAAACAGCAGAATAATGATTAGGACCGAAGAGATCCATGTGACGCAATTCAAATGGGCGAGTAGTGGTCATGATAGTTTTTGCTGGATGCTTGGCATTTGTCATCTTCCTAGCTTCACAGGCTCCGCATAGGTGATCCTTGAGGAATTTGACATTCTCGATGCCAATGACATGCTTCTTCTTCGCAAGCGTGTGCAAATTCCTCATGCCTGCATGACCAAGTCCTCGATGCCAGAGCCAGCCTTCTGAAGATTTTGCAAGTAGGCACACGGCTGGTTGTGGTCCTGTAGAGAAATCAACAATATGCATGTTTACTCTCCTAAAGCCTTCGAAGACTTTGGAATTGTCAGCTTCCGTAATCACAACACAACGATACTTGCCAAAGACAACGACCATATCAAGATCACAAAGCATTGAGACAGACATAAGGTTGCATCCTAAGGACTCGACAAGCATGACTTTGTCCATGTGTCCATCCTTTGAGATTGCAACCTTACCTAGACCCAATACCTGACTTTTGCCTTTGTCGGCAAAGATGATATGCTTCAGATGCGACGGAGATAATGGAGCATCCATCAATAGATTGTTGTCACGAGTCATGTGATTTGTACATCCACTATCGAGGACCCACTCAGTGGCCTTGGGTTGATCATCTTGCAGATGAATTAGTGCAGCTTACAAACTCATATACTTCATCAGTGAAGAATATGACATCCATTCATCAGATCAATTTCATCAAGAAACAGAACAGATAAAGCAGTATGAGGACGTGAGAAATGAAAGTTCATTTCTTCATGATTAGCCTGCGTCCTATCAGGCTTACTCAGGTCTCCAGCAAATTCTTCAGACGATTACGTACGTCTGGAGACCTGACCCTGCAGAAGAGATTAGTTCTTTTTCTTCACCAGCCACATCTGAAGGGGTGGCAAGGAGTTCATCACTCTGCGAGCTCCATACGAGAAGGATGGCATAGAAGCCAGTCCATTTCGTTTCACATAAGAGGGGTTAGAGTAAGCATAAGAGTAGGCAGAGAAATTCTTCGAGGACTTATGGACATAATGATTTGAAGAATAATGCACATATCCATAATCCTTAGATCTTCCTTGCGAAACAGACGGGTTAGCACGATGATGTTCATATGAGGACTTCGATCCTTTTGAGGAATATGATCCATGTGAAGAGTTTGGTCCGTATGAGGACTTGGATCCATATGAAGAATTTGGTCCATATGAAGAATTTTATCGGGGTTCCTATTGTTCCCAGGTGGTGTCATGATGACATCCACTTGAAGATTTTCAAGGCATCTCTTGGGAACCCAGATTTTCTTCATAGGGGAACCGTTCCTGCAGTTAGTGCCAACATATCTAGCAAATACTTCACCATTCTGATTTTTGAATAGTTTATAGTTGGAGTCAAATTACTCATCATCAGAATGAGGAGATTCACATGCAAATCCAGAAAAGTTAGATGGATCAACTGAAGGTCCCTTTGCAGCAACCCATTTAGTTTTGGGGTACTACTCAGGCTTCCAATATGTACCATCAGCATTGAGTTTCCTCTCAAAAGCAATACCCTCTTTCCTAGGGTTCCTGTTGAGGATCTACTTTTTAAGCACATCACAAAGAGTCTGATGCCCTTTGAGGCTTTTGTACATGCCTGTCATGTACAATTTCTTCAGCCCTGCATCATCAGTGATACTAGCAATGTCCTCAGATGAGGAATTAGTGATAGCAGAGGCATGTGAAGAATTTGAAACATTAGCAGCATTTGAACATTCAGGTGAAGAATTAGCAGATTCACGTTCAATGCACTTCAAGCATGGAGGAACAAATTCTTCCTGAGAAGCGCTGATTTGTTGAGCAAGTAATGAATCACGCTCCTTCTGAAGGTCTTCATAACTCACTCTTAGCTTCTCAAGATCTTGCTTTCTTTGAAGAAATTCATAAGAAAGCTTCTCATGATCAGATAAGAGAGTGTTATGATTACCTTGGAGATTGTCAAACCTAGTCTGAAGTCTCTGAAGATTTTCAGTCAAGGCTTTAGTGCGATCCATTTCTTCACCCAGCATATCATCACTTTTGTCTAGCATGTTTTGAACCTTTTCTAAAGCCCTTTGTTGTTTTACAGCAATCTTAGCAAGTTTAGAATAGTTGGGCTTAAGGTTTTCATCAGATTCATTCTCACTTGATTCAGAGGAGGTATATTTGAGTACCTTGGCACCCTTTGCCATGAAGCAATAGGTGGGAGCACATTCATCATCGCCTCCATCAGCCTTGTTGGTGAGGTCATTTTCTTCAGTGTTGAAGATAGACTTGCTGACGAATGCAGTAGCGAGAGCTAGGCTCGCCACTCCGGATTCAGACTCCTCAAATGTCTCCTCTTCCTCATTTTCTTCAGATTCAGCCTCAGAGTCCATTTCCTTGCCAATGAATGCCCTAGCCTTCTTGGAGCTGCTCTTCTTGTGATATGAAGACTTTGAAGATTTTGTTGATGAAGATTTTGTGGATTTCTTCTTTTTCTTCACATCATCAGAACTGTAATCCTTGTATTTCTTCTTCTTTGATTCCTTTTCCCACTGAGGATAATCTTGAATGTAATGTCCAGGTTTCTTGCACTTGTGACCGAGCCTCCTCTTGTAGTCACTGGATGAGGAATCATTGCTCCTTGAGGGTCTTCCAAGGCGACCACGTCTTGAGAACTTTTGGAACTTCTTCACGAGCAGAGCCAGATCATGGCTTAGTTCTTCAGGATCACCAAGGCTGCTACCAGAGTCTTCATCTTCAGACTCAGGTACTGCCTTGGCCTTCAGTGTGCGTGATCTGCCATAGCTCGAGCCATACAGATCTCTTTTTTCCGCAAGTTGGAACTCAAGAGTATTTAGCCTCTCGAGAATATCAGCGGGATCAAGTGACTTGTAATCAGCACGTTCTTGTATCAGCAATGACAGAGTGTCAAATGAGGAATCAAGCGATCTCAACAATTCCATCACCACCTCATGGTCGGTGATGTCAGTGGCACCAAGTGCTTGAAGCTCATTGGGATGTCAGTGATATGATCGAAGGTTTGTTGAACATTTTCATTGTCGAGTCTTTTGAAGCGATTGAAGAGATTGTGAAGAACATCAACTCGAGAGTCACGCTGTGTTGAGACTCCTTCATTCACTTTGGACAACTTGTCCCAGATAAGCTTCGCTGTCTCCAAAGCACTCACTCTACCATACTGTCATTTGCTCAGATGGCCACATATGATATTCTTCGCTTGAGAGTCGAGTTGCTTGAATCTCCTCAAATCAGCAGCGCTCAGAGAAGGTGTGACTGAGGGAACACCATTTTCCACAACATACCAGAGATTGTTATCAATTGCCTCAAGATGCATTCGCATCTTATTCTTCCAGTAGGGGTAGTCCATCCCATCGAAGGTAGGACACCCAGCAGAGACCTTGATCATACCTGCGGTCGACATAACTAAACTCCAGACGGTTAAACCAAAATCACACAGAACAAGGGAGTACCTTGCTTTGATAACAATTGAAAGTGTGTTATATCGACTAGAGGAGGGGTGAATAGGCGATTTTTATGAAATTCTTCACTGAGGAATTTGCCGGTGAGGAAATTCCTTAGCGAAGAACGACTAGCAGTGGAATAAGTACTCAAAAGTAAACATAACAGAATACACGCATAGTCATCATGATGAAATGAAGACAGGCATAGAGTACAGGAAGCGTAAGCACAAGATAACACAGGATGAAGACAAACAGACTGAAGGAATTGAACTGAGGAAATTGAGAAAGTCTTCAGTCAAAGTCTTCAAACACAGATATGAACTAGCACACAACACAGTTATGAGGAAATGAAAGAGTTGAGGGAATAGAACCAGTAAGCTTGGTGAAGACAATGATTTGGTAGACCAGTTCCAACTGTTGTCTCAGTTGTACGTCTGGTTGGAGCGGCTGAGTATTTAAACTCGAGGACACACAGTCCCAGACACCCAGTCCTGAACACGTAGCTTAGGACACCAAGTCCTCACCATATTCTCCTTGAACTAAGGTCACACAGACCTCGTCCAATCACTCGTGGTAAGTCTTCAGGTGACTTCCGAACCTTCACAAACTTGGTCACTTGGCGATCCACAATTCCTCTTGGATGCTCTAGACCATGACGCCTAACCATCTGGAAGAAGCACAGTCTTCAAAGGTAACAAGCGTCGGATCCACACATGATCTATCTCTTCAGTGATGCTCAATCACTTGGGGTTTGTAGGTGTTTGTGTTTGGGTTTTTCCTCACTTGATGATTTTCTCTTAAAGTCCTTGGAGGATGGGTTGCTCTCAAATGACAAGTGTCAGCTTTTCTCGGAGCAGCCAACCAGCTAGTGGTTGTAGGGGGCGGCTATTTATAGCCTAGGGAGCAGCCTGACATGATAAGACATAAATGCCCTTCAATGATATGACCGATAGGTGGATAGATATTCTGGGACAGCTGGCGCATAGCACAGCAACGGTCAGAATTTTGAGTAGCAAAATCCTCAGGGCTATCATGTTCCTCACTGTGTAGACAATCCGCACTAGCGAATTCCTAACTCCTCAGTTAGAACAAATTCCTCAGAGACCAGAAGAACTTCGTCTCTGTCACTGAAGAATATGACTGGACTGTATGAGATTTCCAATGGCTTCACTCGAAGGGATTGGTAGGTGTAGGATTTTGAGTTGAGTATCACATGGAAATTTTTCCTTAGTATTTCGTCGACCCCCTTTAACAGTACGGTGTTTCCTATGACTCAAGAAAGAGAAAATGAAACTACGAAAACAAAAGTCTTCACGCTTCATGTTCCTCGAACGAATAGCAAGTATTCAAGGTCACACCAATTTCTTCACTATCAAAGTCTTCAGAATGTCTTCAGAGATCCAAAGTCTTCAGTCGAAGAACTTCATTTTTAGGGGTCGACTTTCTCTGTAAATATCAAACTCCTCATAGACTTATAGACCTGTGTACACTCACAAATGCATTAGTCCCTTAACCTATAAGTCTTCAATACACCAAAATCACTAAGGGGCACTAGATGCACTTACAAATAACTTTTAAAATTATATTTTGTGGTTTCTGGGTATCCTATATCTAATAGGAGTCAAATATATTTTTGTAAAGATTTTTACTGCCCTTAATTAAGTACTTGCAGTGCAAACCTCAATTTAGGGGTTTTTGAAAAACTAATTTTTTGAAAATACTATTTGGCCAAATTATTTTTGTAAGAAAATATTTTTATGTCCTATACTCATGGCTTGATCATTAGGATAGGTTTTTGGATCAAGGAGAAGGAGTATAAGAGTTGGAGAATTTACTTGATTTTTTTAGAGCACTTGCAAACAGCAGTCAAACATTCAATCAAAGCAAAGACAAAACACTCAAAAGTTTTTGTCAAACCACATTTTATCATGATTTATTAGCTTAAGTGTTGTGGCGTGAAAATCAGGGTGTGACAATCATTGTCATATTGCTTTGCATGATCATGTAGTTGACATCGTATTTGTGGCAAAGCCACCGTTCATAATTCTTTCATACATGACACTCATGAGTCATTGCATATCCCGGTACACCGCCGGAGGCATTCATATAGAGTCATCTTTTGTTCTAGTATCGAGTTGTAATCATTGAGTTGTAAGTAAATAGAAGTGTGATGATCATCATTTTCTAGAGCATTGTCCCAAGTGAGGAATAAAAAAAGAGAAAAAAAGAATAGAAAGGCCATAAAAAAGAGAAGGCCCAAAAAAAGAGAAAGGCCATAAAAAAATAGAAGGCCCAAACAAATAAAAAAATGAGAGAAAAAGAGAGAAGAGACAATGCTACTATCTTTTGGCACACTTGTGCTTCAAAGTAGCACCATAATCTTCATGATAGAGAGTCTTTTGTTTTGTCACTTTCATATACTAGTGGGAATTTTCATTATATAACTTGGCTTGTATATTCCAACAATGGGCCTCCTCAAGTGCCCTAGGTCTTCGTGAGCAAGCAAGTTGGATGCACACCCACTTAGTTTCTTTTGTTGAGCTTTCATACATTTATAGCTCTAGTGCATCCGTTGCATGGCAATCCCTACTCCTTGCATTAACATCAATCGGTGGGCATATCCATAGCCCATTGATTAGGCTCGTTGATGTGAGACTTTCTCCTTTTTGTCTTCTCCACATAACCCCCCTCATTATATTCTATTCAACCCATAGTGCTATGTCCATGGCTCGCGCTCATATATTGCGTGAAAGTTTATAGGTTTGAGATTACTAAAGTATGAAACAATTGTTTGTCTTATCATCGGGGTTGTGCATGATGAGAGCATTCTTGTGTGAGAAAAATGGAGCATGACTAAACTATATGATTTTGTAGGAATGAACTTTCTTTGGCCATGTCATTTTGAGAAGACATAATTGCTTTGTTAGTATGCTTGAAGTATTATTATTTTTATGTCAATATGAACTTTTATCTTGAATCTTTAGGATCTGAATATTAATGCCACAATTAAGAAGAATTACATTGAAATTATGCCAAGTAGCACTCCGCATCAAAAATTATGTTTTTATCATTTACCTACTAGAGGACGAGCAGGAATTAAGCTTGGGGATGCTGATACGTCTCCAACGTATCTATAATTTCTGATTGCTCCATGCTATATTATCTATTGTTTTGGACAATATTGGGCTTTATTATCCACTTTTATATTATTTTTGGGACTAACCTATTAACCGGAGGCCCAGCCCAGAATTGCTGTTTTTTGCCTATTTCAGTGTTTCGAAGAAAAGGAATATCAAACGGAGTCGAAATGGAAAGAAACCAACTAGAGAAGTTATTTTTGGAAGGAAAGCTACCGGAAAAACTTGGAGGGCATGTCAGGAAAGGAACGAGGGAGCCACGAGGCAGGGGGGCGCGCCCACCCCCTAGGGCGCGCCCTCCACCCTCGTGGGCCCCTGACGTATCTCTTTCACCCATATATACCCACGCACCCTAAAACTATCGGGGAGCACAATAGATCGGGAGTTCTGCCGCCAGAAGCCTCCGTAGCCACCGAAAACCAATCTAGACCCGTTCCGGCACCCTGCCGAAGGGGGAAATTCCTCTCCGGTGGCCATCTTCATCATCCCGGTGCTCTCCATGACGAGGAGGGAGTAGTTCTCCCTCGGGGCTAAGGGTATGTACCAGTAGCTATGTGTTTGATCTCTCTCTCTCTCTCGTGTTCTTGGGGTGATACGATCTTGATGTATCGCGAGCTTTGCTATTATAGTTGGGTCCTATGATGTTTTCTCCCCCCTCTACTCTCTTGTAATGAATTGAGTTTCCCCTTTGAAGTTATCTTATCGGATTGAGTCTTTAAAGATTTGAGAACACTTGATGTATGTCTTGCCGTGTGTATCAATGGTGACAATGGGATATCACGTGATTCACTTGATGTATGTTTTGGTGATCAACTTGCGGGTTCCACCCACGAACCTATAAATAGGGGTTGGCACACGTTTTCATCGTGATTCTCTGGTAGAAACTTTGGGGCACTCTTTGAGGTTCTATGTGTTGGTTGAATAGATGAATCCGAGATTGTGTGATCCATATCATATAATCATACCCACGGATACTTGAGGTGACATTGGAGTATCTAGGTGACATTAGGGTTTTGGTTGATTTGTGTCTTAAGGTGTTATTCTAGTACGAACTCTAGAGCTGTTTGTGGCACCTATAGGAATAGCCCAACGGATTGATTGGAAAGAATAACTTTGAGGTGGTTTCGTACCCTACCATAATCTCTTCGTTCGTTCTCCGCTATTAGTGACTTTGGAGAGACTCTTTGTTGCATGTTGAGGGATAGTTATGTGATCCAATTATGTTTTTATTGTTGAGAGGACTTGCACTAGTGGAAGTATGAACCCTAGGCCTTGTTTCCTAGCATTGCAATACCGTTTACGCTCCCTTTTATCATTAGTTTCCTTGTTGTTTTTATAATTTCAGATTACAAAAAGCATTATCTACTATCCATATACCACTTGTATTGCCATCTCTTCGCCGAACTAGTGCACCCATACAATTTAGCATTGTATTGGGTGTGTTGGGGACACAAGAGACTCTTTGTTATTTGGTTGCAGGGTTGCTTGAGAGAGACCATCTTCATCCTACACCTCCTACGGATTGATAAACCTTAGGTCATCCACTTGAGGGAAATTTGCTACTGTCCTACAAACCTCTGCACTTGGAGGCCCAACAATGTCTACAAGAAGAAGGTTGTGTAGTAGACATCACGACTGTCATGTTGCTGCTTTTTCAAAAGAAAATGAGGGTCCAAATAAGCCAAAGGGTGCGAAAATCTTAATTTCTGGGTTACCAGTCGAAGTTTCTGTCTCGGTAAAGGGGTTGAGTCGGAGGAAATAGTTACCTCTTCTTCCATGGCCTGGATGGCCCCCGTGTCATCCGGGAAATAGTCAGTGTCAATAAGATAGTTGAAAAAATGGCCAAGGGAGTCAAGGGCTACCTCCGACTCAGAAACATCATCCAGCTGGAACATGTCAGATGCAGTCTTCTTCTTCTTGGGCTTCTGGGTCATTCTCCTGGCAGCTATGGTAGTAGCTCTAGCCTTCTTGGCAGCTTCATGATCATACTAGGCCTTCCAGAAGTCAGATTTGGCATGTAAACAAATAAACAGGTTAAAAGGTCATGGAAGTATTTAAACTACTGAGGAAAACACAAAAAAGAAAGGTCAGGGGTTTTCACCTATGGTGCAGGGTTAAGTTTGCAGAAGGGGTTTAACCCAACCTCTGCAGTCCTCGTATTTGCCGTTCACAAGGATGGTTGACATTGCAACAATGTCTTCTTCAGTCAATTGAACAAAGCTATAACACAGAGAGTCATCTAGGCCTCCGCCATACTCATACATTAGCTTGGATCGGCGGCTTAGAGGTATGACCCGCCATGAGATCCAGCAACGGATCAGGTCAACTCCGTTTAAGCCATTTCCCAATAAAGCCTCAATCCTTTTTATAGATGGGATAAGCTTCTTGCGTTCAGCAGTAGTAAGTTTGTCAGGGAGCACAAACTTGGAATCAAGACGCTCCACATGATAACCCGGCAGTGGGTTTTCATCAGCTGGTGAGGTATCTTGGCAGTAGAACCAGGTTTGGTTGCAGTCTATGGGATGGCTTGGTAAGACCACTAAAGGAAAAATGGCACCTTGTCGGCGTTGAATTGAAATTCCGCCAAGTTCCAAGCTAAGGCCGTTGGTGCACTCATTCTGGCGGTTCAAGTAAAAGTACTCTCTAAAGAGCTCCACAGTCGGTTCTTCTTGAAGATATACCTCACAAAGAACTTGAAAATTGCAAATATTGGATATAGAGTTGGGTCCAATGTCTTGTGGACGAAGCTTGAAAAAATGCAGAACGGCTCGGAAGAACTTTGAGCTGGGTGGTGAGAAGCCACGGTTCATGTGATCAGTGAAAGTGATAACTTCACCGTTTTTGGGCTGAGGCCGTTCTTCGTCCGGGTTAGGAGCACGATAAGACATAATGCTTTTATTTAGCAAAAATACTATGGTGATAAATTCCTTCAAAGTATCCTTAGTAACTATGGAAGGTACCCAGTTGCAGACTGTTGGCGCTTTGGACGACATGATGAAGAAAGGGCAAGCTGAAAAGAAAGTAATTTGCTGGCTCAATTTATTGATGAAGTTACAGGTTCATGATTATATTACAGATGAGTAATGGTGGCTTAAATGAGGGCTAATGACATGTAAAGGAAAAATAAGCCAGAGTCATAAGCCGCCATGACTAAAATGTATTAGAAGGTTGCTAGAATTAAAATTGGCTAAGTGTTAGACCTAAAAAACGAGCACAAAGGAGTTCGCCAGTTCTAAAGAGGCATTTATACAAGAGAAGGGGATCTGCTAGCATCTAAAATGGATGAGAAACAGTTACCACATAAGTTCTGCACTACTTTTAGGTCAAAAGAGGGTACAGTAAGATAAGTTGTAACGAATCTACGACGAATAGCGAAGAACACAAGAAGGAAACCTTCCAAACCCTAATGCAGATCTATGGGGTGAGAAGGTGAGAGCTTACGGGTGCGGAGTTGCTGCGGATGATCGCTGTCGTTCTCTGGACAGATTCAGGGTGATGCAGCGGCCGGAGTTGAGGACGACGGTGCGCTGCGGCGGTGGCGGAGCTCGAGCGGTAGAGAAGGTGCGAGAGGAAGAAGAAAGATGAAGGAATGGCCAAGCCTATTTATAAGGGGATAAGTGAATAGGCAGGCACAAAAATCGAGGAAGACCAAAGTAATGATTATCCAGCTAAATGGATGCCTCGATTCTCGGAAGACATTTAAGGATAAGGATCCGTTGAAGATGACATCATGGTAGATTTTCATATTTTCTGAAGATGACATCATGGCGGGTTACAAGAGCTTTTACAAACAGAGGAGGATGGATTTCGTTTAAGGTGTTAGAGATTGACAAGAACAAAGTTCAAATCAACATGGGCCTAATGTTGGGGATATAACTACCAGGTATGACCCGCCTAGAATGGGTCGGGTCAATCCTAATGGCTGGTTACTAAAAGTTCATTGAATATACAAGGCGATGGTTTAGTATAAGACTTGTAGTAGGCCCAAGCCCAGAGGCGGCTTGAGGCCCATGATTGTAAACTACCATGAGTAAGAAAGGCTTGTAAAGAAAGGCATGTAAAGGAAGTCAACGAGCCGTACATGTTATATGAGCCGGCCAGGACTCTGTAGGCCGCCAGGCGTCAACCCGTGTATATAAGGGTACAACCCGGTGGCGGCTTAGGGTAAGAAACAAGAGATCAAGAAGCCAAGCTAGCGTATTTCGCTCCTTGGTCATCGAAACCTAGCAATACTACATCCATTGGACTAGGCTTTACCTTCACCGCAAGGGGCCGAACTAGTATAAATCTTTCGTGTCCTTTGTCCCGATTAACCCCTTTAAGCTTCCTAGTTGCGATGGCTCCACGACTATGTTCTTTCACTAGGACATCTGCCGTGACAATTCCACGACCTGAAGCACAAGAGCAAGGAGTTCATCATCAACACACCATTTATTACCTTTTGGAGAGTGGTGTCTCCTAGATTGGTTAGGTTTCACTTGGGAGCCTTCGTCAAGATTGTGGAGTTGAACCAAGGAGTTTGTACGGGCAAGGAGATTGCCTAATTCGTGAAGATCTACCCTAGTGAGGCAAGTCCTTCATGGGCGATGGCCATGGTGGGATTCACAAGGTTGCTTCTTCGTGGACCCTTCATGGGTGGATCCCTCCATGGACTCGCGCAACCGTTACCCTTCGTGGGTTGAAGTCTCCATCAACATGGATGTACGATAGCACCACCTATCGTAACCATGCCAAAAATCTCTGTGTCTCTAATTGCGTTTGCACACTCCAATCCCATCCCTTTACTTTCTTGCAAATTGCATGCTTTACTTTCTGCTGCTCATATACTCTTTCCATACTTGCTTGAATGTATTGTGAATGTTTAAACTTGTGCTAAAACTCCACCTTAACTTGAAGAAATTAAAAACTACTACTTTTCTTTTTTAAGAGTCTATTCACCCCCGCTCTATTCACCTCATCTCGATCCTTTCAATTGGTATCGGAGCAAAGGTCTCCATTACTTTGGTTTAAACACCTTTGGAGGAAGATGGATGAGTCTACGTTGGGGAGTCTTAGACGCAGTGTGCCTATACTTGATGGAGAGTTCTTTCATGAGTGGAAAATTGAGATGCTTGAGATTTTCAATGAATATCATTTGAACAAGTACATTACTAGCCCTTGTGCACCTCATGTTGATCCTTAGCATCCTACCCTTGATGAGTCTATTGACATGATCCGTAATCTTAGAACTGTCAATTTAATAACTAGAGGATTGCCTAGAAACTTTTTTGGTAGCTTGCCTGCTCTAGATTGTGCCTACACCATATGGAGATTTCTTGAGGAACGATTTCGAAACTATTCCTTGCAAATCTTGGATGAAATTCTTCATAAGTCTATTGCCTTGAGTAAGGTGAGTTCCAATGATCCCAAATTTGGTGACTGTCTATTTGAGCTTACTAATCTTACGCATTCCAAAGGAGATGATGGAATCATTAGCAATATCATGTCCGAAGCCATTAGAATTCATAAAGATGACTATTGTGATGACCATTAATCTAATGAATTACCCTCTCTAGGAATTGATCCATCACAAGACAATGTTGAACATGGATACTGTGACGAGGATGATGATAGTGACTTCGATCTCGATGAGTCTATGATACACTTTGGTCTTATGGCTAATCTTCGTGGCTACAAGGCTGCAGGAAAGGAATGGGTTCTTGATAGTTGGTGTACCGATCACATGACCGGAGACAAGTCTATGTTTTGTGAGCTTGCTGAAAACGACGGCCCTTGAAAGTATGTCACTTTTGGTGACAACTCAAAGGGTAAGGTGCTTGGCCTTGGTAAGGTGGCCATCTCACATGATAGCTCCATGCAAAATGTTATGCTCGTTGAATCTCTTGGATATAATCTACTGTCCGTATCTAGACTTGCTGACTTTGGTTTCAATGTCCTATTTACTGAAGTAGATTGCCAAGTGTTTCGTAGAGATAACCACAATATGGTCTTTACCGGTTTACGTAGAGGTGATCTTTACATTGTTGATTTCACTAAAAAGCTTCAACCTAGAACTTTCTTAATTGCTAAATCTTCTAAAGGTTGGTTGTGGCATAGAAGGTTATGTCATGTGGTCATCTGAAACCTTTTTAAGCTTATTAAAGGTGATCATATCCTTGGAGTAAAATATGTTATGTTTGACAAGGATATATTATGTAGTGCTTGTCAAGCAGGAAAACAAGTTGGAGGAAGTCACCCCGTGAAGAACACTATGACCACGAGAAGACCGCTCGAGCTACTTCATATGGATCTCTTTGGTCCCAATGCCTATAAAAGTCCTGGTGCTAACTCATTTGGTCTAGTCATAGTCGATGATTTTTCAAGATTTACGTGGGTGTCCTTTCTTGATGATAAACTGCAGGTCCAAAAGATCTTCAAGAACTTCGCTAGGAAGGCCCAAAATCAATTTGAAGTGATGATCAAGAAGGTTCGAAGCGACAACGGAACGGAGTTCAAGAACACAAGTGTGGATACCTTTCTTGACGGACAAGGTATTTCACATGAGTTCTCGGCTACGTACACACCTCAAAAAAATGGAGTGTTGAGAGGAAGAACCGGACTCTTATTTAGATGGCAAGAACGATGCTTGATGAGTACAAGACGCCAAAACACTGTTGGGTGGAAGCGGTTGAGACAGCTTGTCATGCAACAAATCGCTTATATCTTCACAAGCTACTCGGCAAGACAGCATACGAACTTCTCACCCGTAACAAACCTCAAGTTGGATACTTTCGAGTATTTGGCTCAAAGTGTTACATTCTTGATAAGCATCATCGTTCGAAATTTGCTCCTAAATCTCATGACGGTTTCCTA
Organism: Triticum aestivum; assembly: GCF_018294505.1. Lineage (NCBI taxonomy): Eukaryota > Viridiplantae > Streptophyta > Magnoliopsida > Poales > Poaceae > Triticum > Triticum aestivum. The sequence continues at coordinate 230,380,198 of NC_057809.1, read as the reverse complement.
CTTGATTATGGCTCAAACTCTCACACTTACCGTGTCTACAACAATTTCACCCGAAAGGTTGAAGAGACGGTAGATGTGAAGTTTGATGAATCTAACTGCTCGCAGGTAGAGAAATTGCCAATTGAAGTAGGACACAAATACCCTTCAGAAGCAATCCAAGACTTGTCGATTGGCAAGATTCGTCCAATGGAGGTGAAGGAGAGTACCTCGTCCGTCCAAGTGGAAGCTTCTACCTCATGACAAAGTGAACCAAGAGTTGACATGGAAGCATCCACAAGTGGAACACGCCAAGATGAAGAAAATGAGGAAGTACAGCAAGATGAACCTCATCAACCTCCTTCTCCACCTCGAGAAGAGAACGACAACATCAACAATGAAGAAGGCCAAGAAGAAGAAGGACAAGATTATGAAGAAGATGCTCCACCCCGAACCAAACAAAATCTCCCACGAGTTCGAGCAAGAGTTTCACAAGACCATCCCATGGAACAAATCTTCAACTATATTCAAACCGGGAGAATCACTCGCTCTAAAACTCGTTTGGCTAATTTTTGTGAACATTATTCTTTCATCTCTAGCAATAAACCTATGAAGGTTGAAGAAGCATTGGAAGATCCGGATTGGATAAATTGCATGCATGAAGAGCTACACAACTTTGAGAGAAATCAACTATGGACATTGGTTGAGAAGCCTGACAACAACCCCAACATCATCGGTACCAAATGGGTGTTTCGCAACAAGCAAGACGAAGATGGACAAGTTGTTCGCAATAAAGCACGTCTCGTTGCCCAAGGCTACACTCAAGTCGAAGGTATGGACTATGGTGAGACATATGCCCCCTTTGCTAGACTTGAGTCCATCCACATCTTACGTGCCTATGCTAATCACCATGATATTATTTTGTATCAAATGGACATTAAAAGTGCTTTTCCAAATGGTCAAATTGAGGAGGAAGTTTATGTTATGCAACCTCCTGGCTTTGTTAATCCTAAGAAACCCGATCATGTTTACAAACTTCACAAAGCTCTTTGTGGTCTTAAACAAGCTCCTAGAGCGTGGTACAAATGCTTGACCAAGTACCTTATTGAAAAAGGCTTTGAGATTGGAAAGATTGATTCTACTCTTTTTACTAAAAGGGTTAATGATGAATTATTTAGGTGCCAAATTTATGTTGATCATATCATATTTGGTTCAACTAACCCTCATTTTAGTGAAAAGTTTGGAAAGCTAATGTCGGAGAAGTTTGAGATGTCTATGATGAGCGAAATCAAATTCTCCCTTGGTTTGCAAATCAAACAAACTAAGGAGGGTACCTTTGTTTCCCAAACAATGTATACCAAGTACTTATTCAAGAAGTTCAACATGCAAGAAAGGAAAGGTATGAAAACTCCCATGCCTACTAGTGGACATCTTGACTTGACCAAGGATGGCAAACCGGTTGAACAAAAGGTTTATCGCTCTATGATTGGTTCATTTTTATATCTATGTGCCTCTTGTCCCGATATTATGCTAAGTGTGTGCATGTGTGCACGATATCAATCTGACCCCAAAGAATGTCATCTTAAGGCTGTTGTTGGGGATATGACTATCAGATATGACTGGGGCCAGGTCAACCACAATGGCGGTTCATCTAAATGAAGCCCAAGAGTATACAAGATGGCGGTTCACAGTTAGGCTTGTAAGAGGCCCAAGCCCAGAGGCGGCTTAAGGCCCGTAAGTATAAACCGCCATGTATGTGTAGACTTGTAATGTAAGGCATGTAAGATACGTCACCGAGCCGGACACGTTGTATGAGCCGACCGGGAGTCTGTAGGCCAGAGGGCGTCAAGCCATGTATATAAGGGGACGACCCAGTGGCGACTTAGGGCAAGAAACATCAGATCGAGAGCCAGGCAAAGCGTGTTTGCTCCCTGGTAATTGAAACCCTAGCAATACAACCTCAAACTGGAGTAGGCCTTTACCTTCACCACAAGGGGTCGAACTAGTATAAACTCTCTGTGTCCTTTGTCCCGTTTAACCCCTTTAAGCTAACCTCATTGCAATGGATCCACAACTAAGTCCTTCCATTAGGACATCTGCCGTGACACTTCCCCGGCTTTTGGCGCCCACCATGGGGCCCGCGCACGGTGGTTTCGAGTTCTTAAAGGGGAGCTTCGAAGGGCTCAAAGGATACGCTGTGGGCCGGATGACCAAGACTCGTCACGACAAGCTTTACATCGACGACGCGGGCTGGGGTCCCAAGGCCAGCTCAATTGAGTACGGGTACCGGGTCCCCTTCGGCGGAATCCACATCTTCATCGGCAAGATTGGCGAGCCGGGCCCTGAGCCAGAAATCTGCACCGACATCATCGAGACAGCTCAGCGTGCATGACCCGCCAGGGCTCAGCCCGCCGTAAGGCATGTCTTCGTTGGGTTCACCCATGGGGCTGATGTGGAAGGCTCTGCCTCTGGCGGTGAGACAGAAATCTTCTCCGAGGACGAGTCCACAGGCGAGACCAATTCAATGTATCAACTGCAAGATGGACGGCTTGGGGGCTGTTTCGATGGCGACAGTATTCCGAACCCCCATGAGCCGCCGAATAGGGTGGTGATCTTCATGGCAGGTACCCGCTCGGTTCTCAGCTCGACAGCCACCGCGGCTATAACATTTGGTGTGGCAGCAATGACCACTGCAGGTGCTGGCGGGTCAGCCTGCCCGACAGCTCAAGTTTTAGCAGATCTATTGGATGCTCTGGCCACTCTGATGGAGGTTGAGGTAACCCCAGACAACCAGGAGCAGCACAAAGTAGAGATAGCCAAGTAGCATGATGAGATAGCGCAGGCTAAAGCTGACTTAGCGGCAGAAAACACCAGGATGGCTGCAGAGAAGGCCGTTTTGGAAGCCCAAGCACAGTGGATTCAAGCAGATTCATATCGGGTCATGGTAGATCAGAACGCTTCACACGAGGTCTTGAGGAGAAAGCCCCGAAGTCGGTTACCCTTGGTTTCTGAGTCGAGGGGCCTCTTCAACACCCCTGGAGCAGGAGCTAATAACCTTCCGGTGGTGAATCGGATGGTTGAACCGCCAGGCCAGCCGCATATGAACATCACTCCACCTCAGCGTGTGGTGACACCACCGGGTCATTACTTCACCCCTCTGGACAACATGATTGCTGCAGCTACACGATTGGTGGCTCTGCCCGTTGAGGGTGAAACTCCAGCGGTGGTTGAAACCCGAAGGGCCAGGGAGCTACTTCAAACAGCTTAGGTATAGCAACAAGCCTATTCTTATAGTCGTGATCGGATTCATGTGACCCCTCACCCAAGCCGGAGCTATAGCTGGCACATTGACTCGTCAGCGGTCTCAAGTGAACAGCGCCATAACCAACCTCACGAGCATGACCCAGTGTAATGGAGTCCATGCATACAATTTGGTGGACTAGGCCAGAACACGTCGGGAGGCTGAGCTAGTGGCTCATCAGCACTCGCCGGTTTACCCGACAGCTTCAATTGAGGCAGGTGTGACTCCCAAGGCTTTCGGTGTGCTGTGTTTAACGACATCTATACAAAACGAGCGTCTGCCCAAGGACTTCAAAGGCCATCGTAAGGTGCCTAATTATACAGCCGATCAACCCCTCGAGGCGTGGGTGGAGAGTTATGAGATGGACATGGAGATGCTAGATGTTAGTGAAGCTGCTTACGCCAAGTACTTCACCGTGATGTTATAAGGGATGGCTCGTACCTGGTTGAAGGGATTGCCGGCTAATTCCATCGGGTCATGGGCGGAGTTGAAGGCCTGGTTTATCCAGAATTTCAAAGATACATGCAAGCAGCCTAGTCTATTGTGGATTTGGTTTCGTGTGTGCAGGCCGAGGGCGAGTCAACAACTAGCTGGGTGCGCCAGGTCTCGACCATCATACATTCTTCAGATAATATCAACATCGGCTTAGTGGTTCTGATGTTTGAGAAAATTACCGGTTCATTCCACTCAAGCTGAAGCTTGGATGGCTCAAGCGTCATTGCAATGACATGGGGGAGTTAATGGCGGCTCTTGTAAAATATGCCGACTCTGATGGTACTAAGTACCCGAATTCTAAGGATGAAAGGTCGGGAAAGGGAAATAAGAGTAAGGGCATGAAGGGACAACCGTATAATTCTACCAATCAGGGCGGCAACGGAAGCGCAAAGCTGATGACTTTGCGGCTAACACCAATGCACGCAATTATAACCAGCATTATAAGGGACAGACGGCTCCAAGGACAGGATTCGACCTTGAGGCAATGTTAAATCAGCCGTCTCTAAAACACGGAACGGATCGGAAACCGGCTACTCATTCGTGGAAAGATTGCAACATAATGAGAAGCTTTAGGGAGTCCATCCCGCGCCACCACGGCCTGAAAAGCGGATCAGGGTCCGGTTCTCATGGTTCAGGTCAAGGAGGCGGCGGGTCAGGTTCCGAGTTTCAAGGTCACGGTAACCAGGGTGGTTACAATCAGCAGAGTAATCAGGGGAGTCAACAGCAGCAGCAGTCTGGTTGTCAGACCAACCAGAAGCAATTGAATAGTGGGCAGTATCATGTCTTCACCACTAGCTTATGTAAGCAGGACCAGAAGCTTCATAAGAGGGCCGTGAACGTGATTGAGCCGGCGGTGCCGCGTTATTTACGGTGGTCAGAGTATCCTATTGTGTGGAGTCGTGAGGATCATCCGGGTCACCTAGCTTTGGTAGTGGCACCTCAGGTTGGGGGTTATAAGTTTACTAAGGTGCTCATGGATGGAGGTAGCAGCATTAACTTACTTTATGATGAGACCTTCCGTCGCATGGGACTGACAGATAAGAACCTTAAGCCATCAAACACTGTCTTCCATTGTGTCATGCCGGGTAAGTCAGCCTACCCAGTGGGGAAGATATCGTTAGAAGTTTCCTTTGGAGATGAGCACGATTCCAGGTCTGAGACGTTAACCTTTGAAGTAGTCAAGATCAAAAGCCCTTATCATGCTCTGTTTGGGCGGCCGGCTTATGCTAAGTTCAAGGCGAGGCCCTGTTATGTCTACTTGCAGCTTAAAATGTCAGGTTATAAGGGCACCATCAGTGTGCACGGGAGTCGCAAGGTGGCCTTGGAATGTGAGGAAGGTGATGCGGCTTATGCTGAATCAGTTTGTGCAACGGAGGAGCTAAAATTTTACAAGTACAATGTTGACCCGGCATATATGACGTCCTTGAAGAAACCAACAACAGAGCATGATCCTTCGTTAAAATTTAAGTCGGCGGATTATACTAAGATGGTTGCTTTCGTCCCTGGTGACTCAGCTAAGTAGTTCAGCATCAACGCTAATCTGGATCTGAAATAGGAAAGCGCTTATCGAGTTCATCCATGAGAACCGAGACATCTTTGCATGGAAGCCTTCAGACATGCCGGGTGTACCGAGGGAACTTGCTAAGCATACTCTTAATATTGATCTGAAGTTTAAACCGGTCAAGCAATTTTTTCGCCGGTTTAATGAGGAGAGGCGGAAGACCACTGGTGAGGAAGTGGCCTGGCTTTTGGCGGCCGGGTGTATCATTGAAGTTTTTTATCCTAGTGGTTGGCTAATCCGGTGCTGGTACTCAAAAAGAACGGCACTTGGCGAATGTGTGTGGATTACACAGACTTAAACAAAGCTTGTCCGGCTGATCCGTTTACTCTCCCTCGTATTGATCAAATCATTGATGCTATGGCGGGTTCTGAGCATTTGAGTTTTTTGGATGCTTATTCTGGTTATCATCAAATCAAGATGGCAGTTAAGGACTAGGAGAAGACAACCTTCATTACTCCATTTGGAGCCTTCTGCTATGTGTCTATGCCTTTTGCGTTCAAGAGTGCCAAGGCGACTTATCAGCGGTGTGTGAAAAAATGCCTTCACAATCAGATTGGGCGCAACGTTCATGCTTATGTAGATGATATTGTGGTTAAGTCAAGAGAGAAGGAGACACTCATTGATGATTTGAAGGAGACGTTTGACAATCTCCGGATCTACAAGATGATGCTCATATCGGATAAGTGTGTCTTTGGTGTGCCAGCAGGCAAGCTCTTGGGTTTCCTAGTTTCTAACAGAGGCATTGAAGCTAACCCAGAGAAGATCAAAGACATTACTTCATTGGCTAAGCCAGAGTGTGTTAATGATGTTTAGCGTATGGCGGGTCGTATTGCGGCTCTGAGCCGGTTCGTAAGTCGGCTGGGTGAGAAGGCTATTCCTCCTTATCAGATGATGAATAAGACAGATCGCTTTGTTTGGAGTGATGCTGCTAATCAAGCGTTTGAGGATCTGAATAAATAGCTGGCTGAGCCGCCCGTGCTTGCTGGCCCTGTTGATAAAGAGCCTCTGTTGTTATATGTGGCTGCTAATAGTCAGGCTGTTAGTGTAGCCATCATGGTGGAAAGAAAGGAGGCAAGCAAGGAGTACCTGGTCCAACGGCCGGTTTATTACATCAGTGAGGTGCTTATCGATTCCAAACAGAGGTACCACACTGGCAGAAGCTTGTGTATGGGGTTTTCATGGCAAGCTGGAAGCTTAAGCAATATTTTCAGGGTCATCCCATCACTGTGGTTAGTTCTGCTCCTCTAGGAGATATCGTCGAAAACAGGGAAGCCACAGGGCGGGTTGCTAAATGGGTCATTGAGCTTGGTCCTCACGGTTTAAAGTATGTGCCACGCACGACCATCAAGTCCCAAGCGCTTTTGTATTTCATCAAAGACTGGACAGAGTTACAGGCACCTGAGGAAAAGCCGAGTAACACATATTAGACTATTCACTTTGATGGATCCAGACAGTTGGAGGGCTTGGGGGCTGGAGTCGTCTTGACTTCCCCATGAGGTGAAAAATTTTCTTATGTTCTCTGGCTATTGTTCCCCTATACTAACAATGCAGCTGAGTCTGAGGCTTTACTCCATGGTCTTCGGATGGATAATGACATGAACTTAAGCCGGGTAAGGTGCTATGGTGATTTGGATCTGCTGGCTCAGCAAGTTTCTGGTACTTGGGATTCTTAAGATCCGCTCATGGCGGCTTACCGCCGAGAGGTTGATGCCATTGCGGGTCATTTCAAGGGCTATCAAGTCGATCATATTGATAGCAGGAAGAATGAGGCGGCTGATACTTTAAGCCGGCTAGGGTCTCAGTGTAAGCCGGAGCCACCTAACACGTTCCTAGACATTTTGCTTAACCCTTCTGTCAAATTGCCTACAGATGAGGACCTTGTTGTTCTTGACCCGGAAGCACAATTAGTGGCGGCTCTCCATGCTATTCCCGATTGTACGGTTCTGTATTTGGCTTACATGACCCGGGGTGAGTTGCCAGAGGATGAGGTCTTGGCCAGATAGATAACCCGGTGGTCTAAGTCAATGACCATTGTCAATGGGGAGTTGCACCATCGCAGTGTCACGGGGGCGTTTCAACATTGCGTCTCTCCTGAAGAAGGCTGTGAGATTCTATGAGAGATCCACGAAGGAGATTGTGGTCATCATGCCGGCTCTAAATCTCTTGTAGCCAAGGCTTTCCATCACAGGTTCTATTGTTTGACGGCTCACGCAGATGCGGAGGATTTGGTAAGCAAATGTGACGGTTGTTAGAAATTTTCACGATGAGCTCATGTGACGGCTCAAGAATTGAGGATGATTCCAATTACTTGGCCATTTGCATCTTGGGGCATGATATGGTTGGGACTTTTAAAAGGTCCAAGAATAATAAGACCCACCTCTTGGTGGCATTTGATAAGTTTACTATGTGGGCTGAAGCAGAGCCGGTTAGTAAATGTGATGCCACAACGACGGTTCAATTCCTGAAGAAGGTGATCTTCCATTTTGGCTTTCCACACAGTATTATCACAGATAATGGCACTAATCTATCTAAGGGCGCCATGGAAGAGTTTTTTCAATGTGAGCACATCCGGCTTGATGTTTCCTCTGTAGCTCACCCTTAGTCCAATGGTCAGGCAGAACGAGCAAATTAAGAGATTTTGTGAGGTATCAAGCCCCGGCTTATGGTTCCTTTGCAAAGAACTTCGGGTTGTTGGGTAGAGGAGTTACCCTTGGTATTATGGAGTATCAATACAATCCCCAATAGATCAACGGGTTACACACCCTTCTCCATGGTTTATGGAGTGGAGGCGGTTCTCCCTAGTGACATCCGTCACGATTCACCCTGGGTGGCGGCTTATGTTGAAGCTGACAATGAAAAGGCGCGTCAAGATGCACTTGACCTATTGGATGAGGAGCATGATCTCGCGGTGGCTCATTCGGCGATTTATCAGCAAGACCTACGTCGTTACCATAGCCGTCGGGTCAAAACCAGAACCTTTTAGGAAGGCGACTTAGTGCTCCGGCTCATCCAGGATCAAACAGACATGCATAAGCTCTCGCCGCCCTGGGAAGGACCTTTTGTGGTCAGCAAGAATCTGCATAACGGGTCATATTATCTTATTAACGTTTGAGAACACAAGGATTCATGTAAGTCAGAGGAGGAGACCCATCGGCCGAGGAATATTGCTCATCTTCAGCCCTACTATACTTGAGCCACAGGCTCTCATGATGTACATAGTTATCTGATGTATATATTATAAGCAGTATAATAAATCCAGCATTCCGGACAATTCAGGGCCTCTGTCGTTTCACTTCTTCGAAGCTGAATCTTTGTCATCATTTAAGAGGCTCAACGCCCACAACCTCAGGGACCAAAGAGAGTTGGATGCACAACACATCTCAAACATAGGTCCCTGATGATCATTTGGGGGATTCCTGCTCATTGAGCATAGCTGTCGGCACCCTCTTGATCGGCGCAATGCCAAAAAATTGTATGGTCACTTGGGGCTTATTGTTCAAACATAGGTGTACTCAGCAAAGAGAACATAGTTGTCGGTACCCTCTTGATCGGCTCAATGCCACACGTGTAAGTATGTCACTTGGGGGCTTGCTGTTCAAACATAGGCATATTCGACCAAAGAGAACATAGCGTTACTACCCTCTTGACCAGGTTTGTTCAAACATAGGCATATTCGACCAAAGAGAACAAACTCTGACCGGGTCATCCTACCTATACACCAGCTGCTTCAACTCCATCAGGTCATCCTGATTGACCCGCCGAACTCTTAACGATCAGTCTTTACGGCGTATTCGACCAAGATCTGAGCTAGATTAAGCTTCAAACGGCGGCTTGTCACGCGAGAGCACGGTTTACAGATAGTTAGGATGGATCCCGGCTTCATAAGCCGCCTTCCTTGGAACTTGGATAAATCGGCCCATGATACTATTACTCTGGCCCCGCGTACTCCATATAAGTCTTTGAGCAAGACCAGACTTTATCCAGGGCTCAAATGTCGATTGGGCACACTGTGAGTCAAGCTCATGGCAGCACACACAATCCAGTGGCTCCGGCTAGTTTCATTGAAGAAGACACTTTGGCTTGGCAGCCTACAAAACCCTCAAATCTCTTTTGATTTCTTATTTGTGTTTGGATTTTTTGTTGTTTTCTGGTTTTGTAAGTCGGGCCCATCTGCCCTGTTTATGGCTCATATTTGAAGCATACTCTGGGTTTATACAACCCTAAGAGGACAGACTCTAAATCGCCAAAGCATGATGAATCCTATGGTTGGAGGTATAACTCTAACACCTCTCAATTGCACAAGGCTGATAAGCTGGCAGTTTAAGTATATACTACAGGTATGTCATTTTATGTAGCAGTTGTCAGACCGGCTCTGGTTATGGACTATTTGTCCCTAGCGTCTTTAATTGGGTATCATGACCCGCCCGTCAGTAAGCCGCCAGGGCCCTTGTGTTTTCTTTCTGTGCAGAATAATAATAATTCAAACAAGCATAAATCAAAGATTATCGTACCCAGAATGATTTTTTAAGCTGTTGGATCAGCAGTATTACGCACAACAGAAACGTGCACGATGGCACGACAAATACAAGTTTTAACTACCCTATTACATGGCTCCATGAGCCAAAAGGAGATCAAGTGTTTTTTCCAAATATTAAGTCTCTAAATCGCCCGACGGTTCAATCTTCTTGACCTTGCTGATGGGAGGCCTCCGGTTCATCCCTTGCCGGTTCTTCCTCCTCCGTCGTTTGGAAGTTTGGTTTGGACCAATCAAAGCCACGCAAGGCGAAGAATTCAGCTTCGTCGTCAATCAGATTGGATGGGTCAATTTCAGGAGCGAAAGTGTGCTTGCGAATCAGCAGAATTAATTCCATCACTTTGTACGCTGGGGTATGCATCTTTTGATTCTCTCTGTTGCAAGCCGGCGGATATTTGGAGAGGTTGGTCTCTTCGGCAACGACTGTCGCATTGGGATGGATTGATTTAACACAAGCAGTGAAGTCCCATTGATCAAAAGAAGTATCGTCTTCCTTCAGGCTTGGATATCCACTGGCTACATCAGCCGGGTCTAACTCCGGTACCCACGCCTTAGCACGGCTTAAGGCCGTCACAGCACTTGCTCTCGCACATGACCGTTTACCTCCTGAATCCTAGTGGGCAAGATTGATAATTTTTTTAGCACATCGCTTAACAGATTGGGTCCTTGATTAGCCAGGGAGATGGTAGCCAATGTTCGTTGAGCTCCAGTATACAATTGCTCGACAAGAGTATAGACCGCCTTGAGCTTCACAAATGTGTCTTGGCTAAGGTTGCTGCTCCTAGGACCTGAGTAAGTTATAGATTGGTTAAATGGTGGCTTACATTATGGCGACAAGTACTCACTTTGGATGAATAATAAGGCGACTCACGGAAGATAGTAGAAATCATCTGAGACACACAGTGTTCTAAGTCTGAGAGCTCAGTGGTCACCTCCTGAAGATTTGCTTCTGCTTTCTCGACCCGTTGTGTTAAAGCAGTCTTTTCTTCAACCCAAGTCTTTTTCTCCGCCTTAAAGCTGGTCTTCAACTTTTCTGACTTAGCCACACTAAACTGGAATTTCGATTCAGCTATCCGGGTCTCATTTTCTTGATCCACCAGCTGGGTCTTAGCATCGTTCAGTTCAGATTCCAATTCAGCAGTAGCAGCCTACATGCAGCACAGATTTATCAAACATAGTTCGTGGCAGATTACAACAATATAAGTCCCAAGTCCTTTGCAAGCAACAACACTTGGCACTTGGGGGCTAATGTCTGTCAAAACAATTTTTCAAAGCAATGACTCTTATAAATAAAGTCCCAAGCACTTTGCAAGCAACACTACTTGGCACTTGGGGGCTAATGCATATTACTTTATCTTCGTAATGATGAGCCGAATGTGCTGTAAACACTCTCAATCAACTCATGGGGGCTATGCAGTTAAGCTCTACTTTCTTACACAGTGATAAATAGGACCGGCTCATTCATACTGATTAAACCGGCCCTTGGGGACTATGAATGCAAAATTACGCTATTTCAGCATCTGTTTAGTTTTAAACCGGACATGGAGGGAGTCTAGGACAGAAACTTATGATTCCCCTAAAGCCTACAGATTATTCAATCTTATCATAATCAGAAGACTTGGGGGCGGGCAGGAAGTACATAACTTATTTTAAAAAGCCGGAAGTCATACCTCATATTTTTGGTGCATCTGTTTCACCATGTCAATCTCAAGGTCGCGACTGGAATGAACTTGGTTAAGACAACTAGATAATATTTCATTGACGGACAGTTGAGAGTAATCAGCGATGTCAAGTTTCAATTTCCGATTCCGAATGAACTCATCGTTTGCGGAGTGTTTGCCCAAGACAGTTGGACGTCCCGGTTCTTGGAAGCCGGTGCCAGTAATCATAATGTCTTCACCATGTTCTTCTGGCGGCTTAAGTGGGTTGGATGACTCGGTGGGCACAGGATTGACATCCGTGCGGTCATGGGAATGGTCAGGAATTTCAGGTGCAGGTTCTGAGACAAAATCTTCTGGCTATTTGTCAAAAATTTCAGGCGCAGAAACTTGTTGCTCTGGCTCAGCAACTTCAGGCGCCTCAATTGGCTTGATCACTTTCGCCTTCTTGTTAGGTATTGCTTGACCACTACATGGTTTATTACAAGTCAGTACAAGTTTAAGAGTATAAAGAGTTACAGAGTAAAATTAATTGCCATTACCGAGGGGCAATTTTAAAAGTCGGCAATTTGGTTTGCAATGAGTCACCAGAGGAGGAACGGGCAAGCTCCTGGCCAGTCAGTTCAACAAAGTTAGCAGGAAGGTAGGTAAGACCCGCGACGGGTGGAAAGAGTTTAAAGTTAAAATGAACATCATTTTGATGTTTTCGAGGAGCGGGGATGTTTGGTAAGCTGGAGGACAGCTCATCAACTTAAGTGGTCCGGGTTTAATGTCGACTCTCGTGTTGTTGTCGTTTCAAAAGAAAGTGAGGATGTAAATAAGCCAAAGGGTGTGAAAACCTTACTTTCTTGGCAAAGGTTTTGAGTCGGAGGAAATAATAGTTACCTGTTCTTCAACTGCTTGGCTGGCTCCCGTGTCATCCTGGTAATAGTCAGTGTCAATAAGATGGTTGAAAAACAAGCCAAGAGAGTCAAGGGCTACCTTCGACTCAGAGGTGTTATCCAACTTAAGTAGATCATAGGCGCTTGATTTCTTCTTAGGTTTCTTACTGGTCTTTCTGCCGGCTTTCGTGGCAGCCCTAGCCTTCTTGGCGGCTTCATGGTCATATTTTGCCTTCAAGAATTCAGATTTAGCATGTGGAAGGGTAACATACTTGAGTTCACATAATATTTGGATGATGAGGTAAAGTAAGGGAAATCAAGAGACTTACATCTACCGGCGCGTTAAGCTTGCAGAAATGGTTCAGACCCACTTTGTTGCAGTCTTCGAATTTTCCATTTACAAGTGTTGTTGCCATTTCAATAATGCCCTATTTAGTCAGACGCAGAGAGCTATGGCGTAATTGACCGTCTTTTTCTCTGGTATAAGTACACATCAAGCCAGATCAGCGGCTTAAAGGTATGATCTGCCATGAGACCTAGCGTCCGACCAAATCAACTCCGGTTAAACCGTTTCCTAGCAGGGCTTGGACCTTTCTGATAGTAGGGGGAGTTTCTTACATTTGGCGCCGGTAAGTTTTTCAGGGATTTGATTTTTTGGGTCAAGACGTTCAGCATGATAACCCGGCAATGGATTTTCATGAGCCGACGAGATATCTTTACAATAGAACCATGTCTAATTCCAGTCCTTGGGGTGACTTGGTACAACTGCTTGAGGGAAGATGGCGCCTCTTCTGCGTTGAATCGAGATTCCACCAAGTTCCAAGTTGGGCCCATTTGTGAACTCATTTTTGCGGTTTAGATAGAAGAATTCCCTGAAAAGCTCGACACTAGGCTCTTATTGAAGGTATACTTCACAGGAAACTTGAAAGTTATAGATGTTTGACATGAAGTTGGGTCCAATGTCTTAAGGATGGAGTTTGAAGAAGTGCAGAACATCTCAAAAAAACTTAGAGCCCCACGGTGAGAAGCCCCGGTTCATATGATCGGTGAATACAATGACTTCACCGTCCTTTGGCAGAGGTCTCTCTTCGTCCGGGTCAGGATAGCGGTAATGCATGACACTCTTCTCTGGCAAATATCCAACTTTGACAAAATCTTTTAAAGTACCCTCAGTGACGATGGAGGGAACCCAGTTACATGTAGTAACTGTTTTTGGCGGCATTGTGAAAGAAGGAGAACCTAAAGGAAGGAAATAATTTCCTGGCTCAAGTTAGTTGGTGAAATCACAAGTTAACGGTTGTAGTGTACATTCAGAATGAAGGCTTAAGCGAGGGCTAATGATATATGAAGTAATGATAAGCCGGTAAAGTAAGCCGCTGTGACTAAGATATTCAAGATCTAACAAGAGCAAAATTTGCTAAGTGTTGGGACAAACAGGTTCCACATGTTAAACCTATAAATTCGAATCTGCAACTGTTCAGAAAAAGGAAATAAATTCTAAACCTACAGAGGCGGCAGCAGAAAAGTGGAGGTGCCCTAGAGGAGATATGTCGTGATGAGGATATGTTCTAATATCAAAAACGGGTGTTAAAACTGCTACCACACATGACCTATGTTATTTTCAGATTAAACTACGCAATATAGAAAGGAGAAAGGGAAGAAACGGTGATGAACACCGACGAACACCGAAACTCTAAGAACAGATCCATGAAAAGGAAAAGGGAGGACTTACTTTTGCTAGCTGACAGTGGAGGAGTGCCGCGGCGTTTCTGGTCCGTTAAGTGCGATGCAGCGGCCGGAGTTGATGAAGGGGACGGAGGTCGACGGTGGCGGAGCTTGTGCATGCTGGTGCCTCGCGAGGAAGAAGAAGAAGACGAGAAGTAGAAGAGAGGAGAATGAGAAAGGGACGGTTTGACCCTATTTATAAGGAAAGCAGTAACTGGCAGGCGTGAAAAACGAGGAGGACAAATGATGATTATCCAACTAATTAAACGCCTCGATTTTTGGAAGCTCATTAAAGATAAAAGATGCATTAAAGATGACGTTGTGGCGGGTTTTCGAAATTTCTGGAGATGACATCATGGTGGGTTACAATGTTTCACAGAAAAGGAAGAAGGATTTTTTCTAAGTGTTGAAGATTGACACGAACAAGTTCAAATCAACCTGGGGCCTAATGTTGGAGATGTGACTATGAGATATGACCCGCCCAGGAGGGGCCGGGTCAACCACAATGGCGGTTCATCTAAATGAAGCCCAAGAGTATACAGGATGGCGGTTCATAGTTAGGCTTGTAAGAGGCTCAAGACCAGGGCGGCTTAAGGCCCGTAAGTATAAACCACCATGTATGTGTAGACTTGTAATGTAAGGCATGTAAGATACGTCACCGAGCCGTACATGATGTATGAGCCGGCCTGGACTCTGTAGGCCGCAGGGCGTCAACCCATGTACATAAGGGGACGACCTGGTGGCGGCTTAGGGCAAGAAACATCAGATCGAGAGCCAGTCAAAGAGTGTTTTCTCCCTGGTAATCGAAACCCTAGCAATACCACCTCAAACTAGAGTAGGCCTTTACCTTCACCTCAAGGGGCCGAACCAGTATAAACTGTCCTTGTCCTTTGTCCCGTTTAACCCCTTTAAGCTAACCTCGTCGCAATGGCTCCACAACTAAGTCCTTCCATGAGGAGATCTACCGTGACACTTCCACGACATTTGTGAAAAGGACAGTGAGATACCTAATTCATACACCAAATTTTGGCATTTGCTATCTTAAGATGTCTTATTTTGATCTTGTTGGCTATTCTAACTTGGACTATGCCGGTGACAAGGTTGATAGAAAGTCCACTTCAGGTACTTGTCAATTTCTTGGTAGATCTCTTATGTCTTGGTCTCCAGGAAACAAAACTCGGTATCCTTATCCACCGCCGAAGCAGAATACATTGCGGTCAGTTCATGCTGTGCTCAATTACTTTGGATGACCCAAACTCTTAAAGATTATGGGATCTATGTGAAACATGTTCCATTTCTTTGTGACAATGAAAGTGCTATTAAGATTGCTCATAATCCCATGCAACATTCTCGAACTAAGCATATTGAGGTTCGTCCTCATTTCATTTGAGATAATGTTGCCAAAGGGGACATTGATCTTAAGCATGTTCATACTGATAAGCAATTGGCGGATATATTCAGGAAACCACTTGATGAGAAAGTAGTTTTCCGGTTGAGAGGTGAATTGAACATCATTGATGCTTCAAACTTCGAGTACAAACTCCATTTGGATACATGCAAGGCATGAGCCTTTGACTAATCCTTGATGTTTCTCTTATGTTGATGACCATATGTCTTGGATATACTTGCACTCTTGCATGCTATCTAACCCTTGTAGGTACTTGGATGAATCAAAATCTATGAGATTGCAAATTACTCACATCTTGAGCAATCTCTACATCACCAAGCCTCTATAATATGGTGGTTAAAGACAAGGAAGCATGAAACCTTTCAATATATCCTTTGACCATGTCTATATATCAAATTTCATTTGGTATCAAATTCATGATTGTCAATTTGGATACACAAGTGCTCTTCCTTGCTAGACTAACCCATGTAGGTAGATGAACTCAAACTAGAAGTGGTACTCCCAATCATTGATGAGCAACATCAACCTTGAGCATCCCACACAAGTTCAACTACATGATCAAGTTCAACACCACCACCCAAGGTATGTTATTCCATCTTAGAGAATCTTTACCCCAAGTCATGGGTCAAAGCAACTCAACAAGATGCGAATACATCAAATGCTTGAACGAAAAATGGTAACCCCATTTTGAGCTTAAATGATGAGTATGACCAACGATCAAGTGTTCCCACTTGACTCCTCGGTCAATATACTCTAACATAGGTGACTTTGTTGCCGACCAATTCTAGATGAACTTCTCTCGTATCTCTTCGTGTTCTCGCATTTGTATCTTGCATATTTGTTCCCCCTCCTATTAAAAAACCTTCATCTAGTTCTTCTTTTCTTTGATTTGTTCTGCATTCCCTGCATCCAATTCATTGCAAATCTTTCAGTTAATCCCTTGCAAATCTTTGTGAGAACTTATTTGCCTAGTGAGCTGAGGTGACAAAATTTTGTCTCTGTGTTGAACTCGGACACACCGAATTGCTACTTTTGGTCAAACCAAACCATTTCGGTGCCACGAAGAATACAACTCCGTGTTACCGATTTCACCGCAGAGAAGACAATTTGCCACTTGCATCCTGCATTTTTACTCTAGCTCCACTCAATGATTCTTGTCCTCTACTAGCATCACACTCTATGAGCTACTTTGCTCTGTGACTCAAGAACCAAACCTATTTTGACTCACAATCTACAAGATATCTTCTTGGAAATTGATGTCAAAGGGGGAGAGAGAGATCACATCAAAGCTTAATCACTTCAAAGGGGGAGAGTACTTCAAAAGGGGAGAATGCTTAATCACATCAAACAGAGAGAGTGACCCCGGTGACCCTAGATGCTTGGTATTCAAGAGATGAGAAGTCACATGTCTTTAGAGGGGAAAGACATGTTAGTGAGTTATGTTTGTTTTGTGCCGTTTTTCTTGTTTTGCTCCGATTTTCTTGTCCCTACCATCTCCCAGTATCCCATATAAGATTCAGGGGGAGAAAGACTTCTAAGGGAAGGAAATCTTTGAATTTATTTCATATCTTTACCTTTGGGGACATGTCTATATCGAATAGGAGTACCTAGTACTCGGTCTCTACATGTCATCCCAATCTTGGTACTCTTGTGGGTTGCAATTCTTGCCATGTTTAGTAGATGTATCTGTGTTATCTAACCTTGTTTACTCAGGTTCATCTCTTCCTAAGCCATCTTAAGACCACAAGGTAAGTATATGCATCACACTCATGTGCATGAAGATCTCTTGCTAATGTACATATTGTTTGCAAGAAAGAATCATGAACATGAAGGTGCAACTTCTATATTCACATCATTTTCTCCGATACATATAGCCAAGATACATGTAACTTATTGCTTGCTCTTTCATGTCTATGCATTCACATGCTCTCATATTCCATAGTTACATGGATGCATACATGTAGGGGGGGCCTATGCATGTTACATGTCTTTCCAAAGCTTTACTTGTTATTTTCTATACCTTTATCTAAAGCTTTGATGCATGTTGTCATCAATTACCAAAAGGGGGAGATTGAAAGCACATGTGCTCCCTGGGTGATTTTGGTAATTAATGTCAACATATCTCTTGTTGGACTAATAATTTTATCTAGTATATTTCAGACACGTTCAACAAATGGAGCGGCGTGGATAAGGGGATATGAAACCCGTGCAAGATGCTAAGAACAAAGGATTGGATCAAGCTCAAAAGTTCAACACTCTACATTTTCATTTTAGTTATCCAAGATCACATTGAGTCCATTGCAAAGCCAATACTATTAAAAGGGATGAGGTGTTGCTTAATGGCTTGCTTGCTCAAAGTGCTTAGTGATATGCTCCAAAGCCCTCAACCACTTTCTCATATCCACATATGTCCGAAACCAAAAGTTAAACTCGGCCCCACCAACATGTTCTATCCGACGCCGCCGAGTTCACTTGACATAGCCACTGACAGAAACCCTAATCAATTCGGTCTCACCGATGGGGTCCCGGTCTCACCGAGATGGGTTTGCAAACTCTCTGTTGCCTGTTGCAATTATTTCGGTCCCACCGAGATAAGCAATCGGTCCCATCGAGTTTGCTTGACCAACTCTCTGTTTTCCTTATTACCAAAATCGGTCCCATCGAGTTTGTGTAATCGGTCGAACCAAGATGAGGTTTTACCCTAACCCTAGCACATCAGTCCCACCGAGTTGGTCATATCGGTCCCACCGAAATGCCTAACGGTCACATTATGGACTGAATCGGTCTGACGGAGTTTTCTGATTCGGTCCCACCAAGTTTGGTAAATTGCGTGTAACGGTTAGATTTTGTGTGGAGGCGATAGTTATACCCCTCCACCCTTCATTCATTAGGGAGGAGAGCCATCAGAACGTGCCTACACTTCTAGCATACATTTTATGAGAGAGAACCACCAACTCATGTTTTGAGACTAAGATAATACATTCCGACCATATGAATCTTGATCTCTAGCATTCCCCAAGTTGCTTTCCACTCAAATAATCTTTCCACCAAATCCAAATCAGTGAGAGAGAGTTGAGTGTTGGGGAGACTATCATTTGAAGCACAAGATCAAGGAGTTCATCATCAACACACTATCTATTACCTTTTGGAGAGTGGTTTCTCCTTGATTGGTTAGGTGTCACTTGGGAGCCTCCGACAAGATTGTGGAGTTGAACCAAAGAGTTTGTATGGGCAAGGAGATCGCCTACTTCGTGAAGATCTACCCTAGTGAGGCAAGTCCTTCGTGGGCGATGGCCATGGTGGGATAGACAAGGTTTCTTCTTTGTGGACCCTTCGTGAGTGGAGCCCTTCATGGACTCGCGCAACCATTACCCTTCGTGGGTTGAAGTCTCCATCAACATGGAAGTACGATAGCACCACCTACCGGAACCACGCCAAAAATCTCCGTGTAAACAATTAAGTTTGCACACTCCAATCCCATCCCTTTACTTTCTTGCAAATTGCATGCACATATACTCTTGCCACACTTGCTTGAATGTATTGTGAATGTTTAAACTTGTGCAAAAACTCCACCTTAACTTGAAGAAATTAAAAACTGCTAATTTTCTTCGTTAAGAGTCAATTCACCCCCTCTAGACACCTCTTCTCGATCCTTTCAGTAACCAAAACTGAAGGTCAGCTTTTTAACAAACTGGACTACAGTCGTCGCATCACATTTCTGACCGGCTCTGCTTCAACCCACTTGGTAAATTTTGTCAACCGCCACCAAGAGGTGGGTTTTCTTATCTTTAGTCCTCTTGAAAGATCCAAGCATATCCAGCCCCCAGACTGCAATCGACCAAGTAATTGGAATCATCCTCAACTCTTGAGCCGGCACAGGAGCCCATCGAGAAAACTTTAGACAGCCATCAAATTTATTGATGATATCCTCTGCATCAGCATGGGCCATCAACCAATAAAACCCACGACGAAAATCTTTGGCCACTAAAGATTTTGAACCAGCGTGATGACCACAATTGCCTTCATGAATCTCACACAAGATCTCATGGCCCTCTTCGGGAGAAACACAATGCTGGAACACACCTATTACGCTACATCTTTGTAACTCGCCATTGACAATAGTCGTAGACTTACACCGCCGAGTTATCTGCCTTGCCAAAGTTTAATCCTCAGGTAACTCGCCCTCGGTAATATAAGCCAACTAGGGAAGTGTCCAATCAGGAATAGTATGGAGAGCCGCCACCAACTGTGCCTCCTAGTCAGGAATAGCAAGATCCTCTTCTGATGGTACCTTGACTGAAGCGTTATGCCATACATCAAGAAACACATTAGGAGGTACCGTCTTATGTTGAGACCCAAGCCGGCTCAAGGCATCAGCCGCCTCATTTTTCCTTCGATCAAGGTGTTCCACTTGATAACCCTTGAAGTGACCATCAATATTATCAACCGCCCGGCGATAAGCCACCATGAGCGGGTCTATGGAATCCCATGTACAACTTGCTAAGCCACAAGGTCTGAATCACCAAAACACCTGACCCAACTCAAATTCATATCTTTGGCCATTCAAAGGCCGTGGATTAAAGCATCATATATTGAGCTCCATTGTTAGTACAAGGAAACATTAGCCTCAAAACGTAGCAAAACTTGTCACCTCGTGGGGACGTCAATATAACCCCAGCCCCAGAGCCTTCTAACTGCCTAGTCCAATCAAAGTGAATTGTCCAATATGTGTTATCAGGCCTCTCCTCAGGCATCTCTAACACTATCCAATCATTGCTGAAATCCACTGAAGCCTGAGATTTGATAGCTGTTCTTGGCACATATTTCAAACTATGAGGTTCGAGTTCTATTGCCCACTTAGCAACCCAGCCTGTGGCCTCCCTATTTTGAATAATGTCTCCTAAAGCGGCAGAACTGACCACAGTAATAGGATGACCAAGAAAATAATGCTTGAGGTTGCGACTCGCCATGAACACTCCATATATCAATTGCTGCCAATCAACACCTCACTGACATAATAAGACGGCCTCTGGACTGGGTACTCCTTACCCGTCTCCTTGTGTTCCACCACAATTGCCACATTGACAGCCGTACTGTTAGCCGCCACATACAGGAGCAAGGGTTCTTTTTCAATGGGAGCCGCAAGGATGGGCAACTTAGCTAATTTCTTTTTGAGCTCCTCAAATGCCTTATTAGTAGTGTCACTCTAGACAAAATGATCTGTTTTCTTCATCATCTGATATAATGGAATGGCCTTCTTTCCTAGGCGGCTTATGAACTAGCTTAGAGTCGCGGCCAGGTGCTGGACGTCATTGACACACGCCACCTTAGCCAATGAAGTAATAGAGTTAATCTTCTCTGGGTTAGCTTCAATACATCTCTCTGAGACTAGAAAACCCAAGAGCTTGCCTACAAGTATACAAAAAACAAATTTGACCCGGAGATTGTAAAAAGTTTCCCTTAGATCAGCCAAGAGTGTCTCCTTTTTTCTATACTTAACCACAATATCGTCCACATAAGCATGCACATTACGCCCAATTTGACTGTGAAAGCAATTCTAAAAACAACATTGACAAGTCACCTGGGTACTCTTAAGCCCAAAAGGCATAGAAACATAGCAGAAAGCTCCAAAAGGGGTGATAAAAGACGTCTTCTATTGGTCTTTAATTTCCATCTTGATCAGATGATAACCAGAATAAGCATTCAGGAAACATAAGCTCTCACAACCCACCATGGCATCAATAATCTGGTCAATACGAGGGAGAGCAAACGGGCCAGCCGGACAAGCTTTGTTAAGATCTGTGTAATCAAAACACATACGCCCAGTGCCATTCTTCTTAAGCACCAGCACCGAGTTAACCAATCACTCCGGATGAAAGACATCCACAATAAACTCGGCTGCCAAGAGCTGGGCCACCTCTTCTCCAATGGCCTTACGCCGCTCTTCATTGAAACGACGAAGAAACTGATTGACCGGCTTAAATTTTGGATCAACATTAAGAGTGTGCTCGGCGAATCTTCTCCGTACACCCGGCATGTCAGAAGGATTCCATGCAAAGATGTCCCGATTCTCATGGATGAACTCGAGCAGCGTGCTTTCCTGTTTTGGATCCATGTAAGCCCCTATCATGAACTACTGAGACGAGTCACCAAGGACAAAGTCAACTTGCTTAGTATCATTAGCTGTCGGTGCAACAAACCCAAAGTCTGTGGCCCAGACTGCGCACAGGCCTAAGGACAAGATTGCATCACCCAAGATCAGACCAAGCACTAGAGATCAGTTAGTTGAAGAAGTGCGGCTCAAGAAGACCAAGTCAAGCCAGAGAGACAAGATATCGCTAAGGGAAAAACCTCCCTTGCTGGGCAGGCGAGCCCGGCAAGCACGAGGTTGCCCCGAAGACAAGCCACCAGACCACCCCGGCAGCCTTGCCGTGCACAGCAAGGGTGGACTGCCCCGCTAAAGCTTCACCGCTCCACCTCACAGCGATGCAAGTCATCAATCAGTGCGGTGTCAAGCCCCTAAGTAACTAAGTGAATGCTTCTTGCCACACAGCCAGTTCCTACAGAAAACACCTCCAAATGACAACCGTCATGAGACGTGTCAAGCAAGCAGGCACGAAGCTGGCAAAATAGACCGGCAAGGCTTGTCGAGCATGCTGTGATGTGACACTAAGAGGCGCATATAATGCGCTCTATCCACCTGAGAGTTAGGTATGATAGCACTGTTTGCTATCTAATCAGTATGTAATGATTGATTTGCCACTGTGGTGACCCCTTGACCTATTAAAGGAGGCCCATGGCAACCGTAGAGGGGATTCAGACCCTGGCATATTCATACGCGTGTAGCCGCTCTCGCCCCGAGGCAACCCTGCCAGGCAAGAGCGTCACATTCTCCAACATAATCCACCATCAATCCACCAAAGCAGGAGTAGGGTTTTATGCCTCACGGTTGCCAAAACCTTGGTAAAATTTCGCGTGTGATCTCTGTCGTGCTCTGTTAGGCTTCTCTGCTCTTTGTGCAACGCGCCCATCCCCCTGCCGAACAACAAAGGGGCTCATGGCGTAGGTGGTCGTGGTTTCCCATGACATCTTTGGTGCACCAGGTAGGGAGTGTCACTTGCCCGAACCCGAGAGTGTAAGCAGCGCGTTATCTTTATCGCCATTTTTCCTCAACGGCTCCATCAACTATGGCGCCCAAGAAGAAGCCTGGTGCCGCAGCTCACCCGTCCACCTCGAAGGCCATGCCGCCCACGACCGCCGATGTCGCGGGGACTTCAGGGACACTTAGGGATGTAGACGCTATGGGGGACATGGTCGACACATGCGGCGTTGTTACCACGTCCCTCGCGGTAGGAGCAGGAGCCGGAAGCACTAGAGAAGGACAGCACCAACAACATCCCAGCGACCACGCTCCGCGAGGTATGGGTAGAGAGATTATTACTTCTGCACCTCTCCGCCCAGCTGAGGGGCACATCCACGGCAGTGATAATGCTAACGCTAGGGTGGATCGCAATCCTCCGGCGGCCCATGCCACGGGTGCGGTCGCAGGACATGCACCACCCCCGGAGCAAATTGACCCAGTTAATGCTCCGAACGGAGCTGCTGGTCCACACGGGCCACCACCTCATCACCATGCAATCCAATCGGCCAGCTCAGGATGGCACCGTGAGGAGCCAAGTGACATTGTGATCTACATCGTCATCACATATGCCAAGCACCGCTTCGGAGGGTATCGGAGATATACCCCGCGGCGTAAACTGGCCGGAAGTATAACCCGGCCGGAATAGGCGTTTCATTGGTAAACCGCCAGAGGATTGGCGGTTTACGTGTCTGGCGGTTCACTGGTATGACGATTCACAAGCCTGAAGACTCATTGATGACCCGGCGCGTGTTCCAGATGGATGACAAGGCCCAAGGCCCAACATGCCGGTTTATGATAATGGTGGGCCGGTTTAAGAGGAAAGGCATGAGGAACATTTATCTTACAAGGAGTTAAGACCTGGACTTGTATCCGGTTTGTATTAGAGATAGACTAGTCCTAATCCTAATAGGACTCTACATGTAACCCGCCCCTCCAACATATATAAGGAGGGGCAGGACTCCCCAAAAGGGACAAGATTCACAAGTTCCACGAGTTGGACAAGTTAGGTTTAGACAATAGCTCTCGAGATAGAGCACTCTTGTAACCATGGTCATCATCATCAATATCAATGAAGCAGGATGTAGGCTTTTACCTCCACCGTGAGGGGCCGAACCTGGGTAAAACATCGCGTGTCTCGTCCTGCTCAACCCCTCTCAAGCTATCACATAGATGCGTTGGCCTCGTGACTAAGTCCTGACACTAAGGACATCTGCCGTGACAATTCCACGACAGTTGGTGCCCACCGTGGGGCCTGCGCACGATGGTGTTGAGTTCTTGAAGGGTTCTCTCCAAGGGATTGAGAAGTTCGCAAATTTTCGAATGAGGAAAGATTCAGCATGAAAGGATTCATACCAACTACAAGTTCATCTGTCAAAATCAAAGAAGTTTTTAGTGGCAGGATATGCAAAATTCCGGTACAAGAGAAATTAGGGTTCCATCCATGTACATCGCCGGCGCGTCGTCTTAAACCGCCGAGTCTAAGTATGAACAGGTCCGGATTGAAGTCCGCAGATGATCTGATCCGCCGAGTTCCACAATCTGCTGCTGCCGGGTTACCATCTCAAGCCCCGAGAAAATCAGGACGAGCAGAATACTAGTACATGCATGATCACAGGGATTTGATGGATAGATCAATTGTTATGCCGAGAGCTGCTTCCTGAGTCGGGCCCGTGACCCGTAGGGCGCGGATGTGAATCCATCCAAAGCTAAACACGACCCGTGGCTGGCCTATTTCCATCTCTGGCTCAAATCTGCTACGGCCCTCCTGAGTCACCTCGGCCTCGTTCGCCCCTATTTTCGCCGGTTTGCTTCGTCGCCTCTGCCGGTTTATCACCGAGATTTGCTGCCATGTTCAGGCAGTTTCGAGCCACCCTGTCTACGCGGAGAGTCGCCACCGGGTCACGCACCACCCTGAGTCACCACGCTCACTCTAAGCCGCCATGAGATACCTCTACCACGAGCTTGCGCCTGCACTTTTGCCGCTGGATCGAATTGGCCCTGCTACCACAAGTCGTCGCAGCTAAATCGCCGGATGTGCCATCGCTCGCCGGTTCCTATACAAATCAGTATTCGCCGCATCACACCGCCTGAAACTGCCAAGCCGCCCCGCGGCCGAGGCCGAGCCAAACCGTCTCGCCACCCCAAGCCGGCTTACCTCGTGTTGGCCCCGAGCCGCTGCAGTTACGCCGGACCGGCCTCGCCTTGAACCGTCGCCGTCGCCGCGAGCTGCCATCTCTACCGCAGCCGGTCTCGAATCGCACGCCTCAAAGTCACCGCGCGGCCTCACGCTCCGGCCGCCGTGGTTTGTTCTTTTGCTGTGATCCCCCGCACTCCGGCCACCGTCGAGCCGCCAGCTTACGGCCCCTCCACTGGCCGCCGTCGACCGCGCTGAGACGCCGACACCCCGTTGCTCCGCCGTCAAGTTGCCGCCTCTGCCATGGTCTGCCCCAAGTCCCGAGTCACTGTCGGCGTCTCCGAGCAGCTTTGCCTAGAGCCGTACTATGGATGCCGCCGCCGCGTCTTAACCCGCCATCGTCTTCATCGACCCGTCGCCGGCCGCCGTCGGTTCATCTCCTTCGTGTCTGCATCAACCGGCCCTGAGCTCAGGAGCCCCGCGCTCGGTTGTGTTGGGGCCATCCTAAACCGCTGTTGCATGGCTGCAGCAACACTTCAAGCCAGCTCCGCCTCGACTCATCGGGATTCTGTATATCTAAGCGGGTGCGAGTCCGGTTTGTACCCACCACGCCTTGAGCTGTCGTCGAGCCGGCCCTGACCCACCGTTTCCAAGCTGCCACTTTACTCGCCTCCAAACCGCTGCCTTCGCTGCCTCTGAACCGGCGCCGGGTCGCGTCTTCTCCACCGGGCTGCGCCTACTGCCTCTGGGTCACCGGACTGCGCCACAAACCGCCGGCCGTCCTGCCTCCATACCGCCGCCCAGCCCAGCCCTCCGGTTCAGCTCGCTCCCAACCTCTGACTCCGCTATAGAGCCACCATGGGCTTGCCGCGCCGCCTTCTCTCACCAAGCCGCCGCTGCAAACTATGCTTCGAGCCGACAAAATTACTCATCGCTCCGCCGATAGCACCCGCACCCAGCTGCTCCGCCCGTGGCCGGCGAGCAGGCAACCGACGCCCGCTGGCTATCAAAATCACAAATCACTAAACCCGTTTTTCCTCTAATCGGAAATTATAGCTGTTGGGTAAGTTTCAGACTTGAGGCGCCTGAAGCCCCGACGATGCTACCGCTGCAAAGTGGACATGCAGGTGCAGTACATGCCCGCAACAGGACTCATAGAGCCCAACACAGTCAAATGTTCGATGGCAAGACACCTCGGAGTAGAGTCCAAGAGCAGTCCGAGATAAAAATGTTACTGCCGCTACATGAGTCTTAAAGGCCCTGATGCAAAGTCGTCATGGTGTCTCATCACGTGAGAAAAAGAAGTCAACACGACACGGAGGACGGAGAATGTGGGTACGGTCTCGACTCCACTGCCTTGGTCTGCTCCGTTTATCTGGAAAAAAATGCAAGCTGATATCCGTCCAAATTTATTTTATTAAACATATTGTTTTTATCAAAAAACAAATACTCTGGTCTGTGGTAAAAAAATTTGCAGGACCATTATTCATTATAAAGATGTTGTGCCAATATTATTTTTGCACTAGCACATTTGTGCCGTGCTGCTGGATGGATACAAACGCAAGTCGCCGCCCCTGCTACATCAACATGATGCAGCTGCCTCACCCATCCGCCCGGCTTACCGGCCTGTGATGGACTCGCCCGTCCACATGGCGTACCGTGCCTGCGATTGATTGGACCGTCCACACCGGCTTACAATGCCGTGGCTGGTTCATCTATCTGCTACCACGGTCGACCCGCCCGTGATTGATGTCAGCTTCACCGTGGTGATCATCAACCCCGTGGTGGATATTAACTGGCCTGACATATTAGGTGAAATCCATCCAGTATATTTTTATTATATATTGCTTTCTTTAAAAAAGAGCAATTACTCCGGCTTGCAAAGTTATCTAATGCAGGACCCTAAACCACCATATTGGTGCAAATCTAAAGGCCGTCAGAAAAATTTCTGGCTTAAAAAGAAGGATTCCGGTTTATAATCCGGCTCAAGGAAAAGCTATCTCCCGCAAAGCTTTGAAGCTCTCAATATCCGGTTCAAAATTCCAGTTCAAGAAGAATTTATCTCTTGCAAAAAATTAAAAGTTGCCGAAGAGGACCTGCTGCCATGATGCGCGGTTCAAACATGGGTATCATACCTTATTGGCTTATCATATCATTGATCACTTGGGGGCTTTGGTCGTATCCGAACCATAGCTACACCTCTTGATCGGTGCAATGCCACAATATCACTTGGGGGCTTGGTCGCGTCCGAACCATAGCAACACCTTTTGATAGGCGTAAAGCCACAACATCACTTGGGAACTTGTGGTCACGTCTGAACCATAGTCATGCCTCTTGATCGGCCTAGTGCCACAGCATCACTTGGGGGCTTTGGTCGAACCCGAACCATCGCTACACCTCTTGATCGGCGTAATGCCAATGCATCACTTGGCGACTTGTGGTCACGTCTGAACCATAGTCACGCCTCTTGATCGGCCTAAGGCCACAGAATCATTTGGGGGCTTGGTCGAACCCGAACCATTGCCACGCCTTTTGATCGGCATAATGCCACTGTTTCATTTGGGGACCTGGCTGACTTGAACCATAGTTACGCCTATCGAGGGCTTGGTCGTGTCCGACCATGGTAACTCCATTTGATCGGCTCAATAGCCTCTTTTTGCAAATGATTTTATCATTGCCTTTGCTTGAAATTTTGTTTTGATAAATATTTCTTTTGTTGCGTTTTTAAACCGACAATTCTTAAACCGGTTTGACTATCAAATTACAAATTGACTAAACATGGTCAAATCTTAATCCGGAGGCTACCAGCCCGGTTTGATTTTCTGTTACCATCCTATTATGGAGTAAACCGGTGTTTATCAACCCGGCTCGGCTTTCAACTACAAGTTGTCAGTACACGATCAAGTTATAATCCGGAGACTATCAGCCCGGTCTTGTTTGACTACGAGTCGCCAGTATTATATATGGTTAAACCGGTGTTTATCACAACCCGGTACGGTTTTATCATAAACCGGCACAATATGAAAGGAGTTATCATTACTCAAGATTGGGGTTATCACTCTTACTACAAAAAGTTGGTAAACCAACGATGTGATTCAATGTCAAAGGTATAATGTATTTCATATTTGATTATTCTTAAGTGCAGCCTCGGTTATAAACCCAGGTTATATGTCGGGCATTATGACCCGGCCGGCGGTAAACCGCCAGGACACTTTAAACTTGTTGTATGTAGAAACAGGTTGAATAAAGCATGATTTGGACTATAAGTCGCCAGTATGAGATAAGATAATATCCAGTGTTTGTTGACCCGGCCTGGCTTTCGACTATAAGTCGCCAATATATATTTGGATTGCGCCATTGGAATCATGCGCTCATAAATCATTGGATTATATTATTCAAATATTCAAATAGCCAACATGGCTGGATTTTTATGGTTATTAATATTATGATTGAGGTTTTTCAAAGTCGCTTTAGTGCAATGGATATTATTTTGTCGATGAATATGATTTATTTTGCCATGGAAGGAATAGTCCCGAGTTGCTGCAGGCTTACAACCCGACACTTGGGGGCTACATTATTCAAATTGAGATTACATGCAAGTCTCATGTCGCTGCAAGCATGCATCATGACACTTGGGGGATAATGCAAAGTCATTTTTACTAGTCTTATTGAAGACCCGACTCATCATATTATAATGAGCCGGCCCTTGGGGGCTACCAATTGCTCCTATCAACAATTCAAGGTACACAAGTTTTCGTCCATAATATTGAAGGATCCATTGCTCGGTTGGTAAAGTACAAAGCTCTTAACCTTGTGGACGTGGGTTCAAGCCCTACGATGGAAGCTACATTATAAGATGTTATTTTCATTGAAGTATATATGAAGTCCCGGTTCAGTATTATCTTACTAAGCCGGCCCTTGGGGGCTACACATCACTGCTAAAATCTACATAATTATATTTACAAAGTTCCTGCTCATTATTGCATAATGACCCGGCCCTTGGGGGTTACACTGATTGAAGTTTTTATAAGCAATTACAAGTCCCGGGTTGCTACAAGCATGACAACCCGGCACTTGGGGGCTACATATATGGAGTATTCAGTTTATATGATGAACAAACCGGATTTCTTCAAGGTTGAAACACTTATTGGGGCAAGTCTTAAGTTATCACTATGTTCTCCTCTTAAGACTTGGGGGCTACAGGTATTATGCATATAAAGGAGGAACATCTTCATTTTATCAGTTTTGAGCAAATCAGGAAGATCAATTACATGACCCGGTGTCGACAACAATTATGACCCGGTGCCATCAATATTTATAAACCGACCAGTATGGTAATATTAAACCGGTAAGTTTTACATCTTCAAACCGGCTGAATATCAGATAAGTATTTCAAGACCCATATTTCTTAAACCGGTGCTTTGGGAGCTGAATCAAAGGAGTTATTCTTCACAATATTTCTGTGACAAAACAATGTCGGCAAATTGATTATGAAGCTGGTCTGTTGACCCGGACTTCCCAGAAGGAGGAAATAACAAGGACTTAAGGGTGATCAGGTACCGGTTTACAAGAATTCTTAACCCGGAGCACAACCTGTCAAATTTGTTCTTGTGTTTATTTTGGAGCATAAGTTTACCATGGATAAATCCAAGCTAAACTTGGGGGCTAATGTCGGGGATATACCCCGCGGCGTAAACCGGCCAGAAGTATAACCCGGCCGGACTAGGCGTTTCATTGGTAAACCGCCAGAGGATTGGCGGTTTACGTGTCTGGCGGTTCACTGGTATGACGATTCACGAGCCTGAAGACTCATTGGTGACCCGACGCGTGTTCCAGATGGATGACAAGGCCCAAGGCCCAACATGCCGGTTTAAGATAATGGTGGGCCGGTTTAAGAGGAAAGGCATGAGGAACATTTATCTTACAAGGAGTTAAGACCTGGACTTGTATCCGGTTTGTATTAGAGATAGACTAGTCCTAATCCTAATAGGACTCTACATGTAACCCGCCCCTCCAACATATATAAGGAGGGGCAGGGCTCCCCAAAAGGGACAAGATTCACAAGTTCCACGAGTTGGACAAGTTAGGTTTAGACAATAGCTCTCGAGATAGAGCACTCTTGTAACCGTGGTTATCATCATCAATATTGTAGGATCGAAAGTATGTCTAGAGGGGGTGATTAGACTACTTGACCAAATAAAAACTTAACCTTTTCCCAATTTTAGTTCTCGGCAGATTTTAGCTATTGTAGGACAAGTCAAGTAATCATCACACAATTCAAGCAAGCATGCAAAGAGTATATTGGCAGCGAAAAGTAAAGCATGCAACTTGCAAGAATGTAAAGGGAAGGGTTTGGAGAATTCAAACGCAATTGGAGACACGGATGTTTTTCCCGTGGTTCGGATAGGTGGTGCTATCCTACATCCACGTTGAAGGAGACTTCAACCCACGAAGGGTAATGGTTGTGCGAGTCCACTGAGGGCTCCACCCACAAAGGGTAACGGTTGCGCGAGTCCACGGAGGGCTCCACCCACGAAGGGTCCATGAAGAAGCAACCACACACAAAGGGTCCACGAAGAATCAACCTTGTCTATCACACCATGGCCATCGCCCACAAAGGACTTGCCTCACTAGCGGTAGATCTTCACGAAGTAGGCGATCTCCTTGCCCTTACAAACTCCTTGGTTCAACTCCACAATCTTGTCGGAGGCTCCCAAGTGACACCTAGCCAATCTAGGAGACACCACTCTCCAAGAAGTAACAAATGGTGTGTAGGTAATGAACTCCTTGCTCTTGTGCTTCAAATGATAGTCTCCCCAACACTCAACTCTCTCTCATAGGATTTGGATTTTGTGGAAAGAAGATTTGAGTGGAAAGCAACTTGGGGAAGGCTAGAGATCAAGATTCATATGGTAGGAATGGAATATCTTGCTCTCAACACATGAGTAGGTGGTTCTTTCTCAGAACATATGAGTTGGAATTGTGTATGTGTTCTAATGGCTCTCTCCACGAATGAAGAGGAGGTGGAGGGGTATATATAGCCTCCACACAAAATCCAACCGTTACACACAGTTTTCCAATCTCGGTGGGACCGAATCAACAAACTTGGTCGAACCGAAAAGGTAAACCTAGTGACCGTTAGAGATTTTCGGTGGGACTGACATGCAACTCGGTAGGACCGATATGGTTAGGGTTTGGGCATAACGTAATCTCGGTGAGACCGATTACACAAACTTGGTGAGACCGATTTTGGTAATTAGCTAACCAGAGAGTTGGTCAGGCAAACTCGGTGGGACCGATTTGCTCTTTCGGTGAGACCGAAAAGTTACAAAAAGGAAACACTGAATTTACATTGCAATCTCGGTGGGACCGATTCGCTCTTTCGGTGAGACCGAAAAGTTACGAAAGGGAAAGAGAGAGTTTGCAATCCCATCTCGGTGAGACTGAGATCCCTATCGGTAGAACCGAATTGCTAGGGTTTGGCAGTGGCTTATGACAAGTGAAACTCGGTGGCGCCGGATAGAAAGAATCGGTAGGACCGAGTTTGGCTTAGGGTTTAGGTCATATGTGGATATGGGAAAGTAGTTGAGGGTTTTGGAGCATATCACTAAGCACATGAAGCAAAAGGCTCATTAAGCAACACCTCATCCCTCCTTGATAGTATTGGCTTTTCCTAAAGACTCAATGTGATCTTGGATCACTAAAATATAAAATGAAGAGTCTTGAGCTTTTGAGCTTGAGCCAATCCTTTGTCCTTAGCATTTTGAGGGTTCCACTTTCACCATCCATGCCATGCCAATCATTGAGCTTTCTTGAAATTATCATCTTGGAATAGCATTAGCTCAATGAGCTATATGTTGTTATGAATTACCAAAACCACCTAGGGATAGTTGCACTTTCAATCTCCCCCTTTTTGGTAATTGATGACAACATATAGATCAAAGCTTCGACAAATGATAATAAGCATGAAATATATCGTCGCTTTGAGAAGTATGTGATAAGTAAGAGCTCCCCCTAAATTTGTGCATATTTAAAATTTTCTTTGGACTGCAAATGCACAAGGAGTTAGAGTCATGGGTTACTTTTCCATGTCACATACATCTTGGTGGAGCGCTTAAAATGATAAGAATGAAATACATGCACTCATCACCAAGAAAAGTGAATGATCACATAAGATAGATAAGATAATAGCATTCACCAAGCATTAAGTGTAGCTTATGATCAAACACATGATCATAAATGTCTCACAGATAATGACGTAGTACCTCAAGCACTCAAAAGCAAACAAAGTTTGAAAAAAAAACACCAAATAAAGCAAGAGAGAATAAAAAAGCAACACTCTCTCTCCCGAAGCCTATGATCTATACATTTTCTCCCCCTTTGGCAACAAGTTACCAAAAAGTTCGTAGAAAATGCATAGTGCTAGATCGACGCTCAGGCTTGATCTTCAGGTGGTGGTGGAGTCCGGATCACTCCAAGGACGAAGGCTTCCATAGACGCTGAAGTAGACGCTGGAGTTGGAGCTGAAGTAGATGCTGGAGCTGGTGGAACTGAGGCTGTAGCTGGTGCAGACGTGGTGGCTCTAGGGTCAGTAACTGGCACTGCAGACGACCTCGGACCTCGTGGCACTCTGGCAAAGGCATCAGTTGTAGTCTTGCCTTTCCTCTCCTGCATGTCATCTTGGAGCTGCTCCACTGCAGTCTGAATTTCTGTCACCTTGACATCCAAGTCATAGAACTTTTGTTCCATGATTCTCTCTAGGCTTGCCTGGTTCTGAGTTAGGGTGGCTAGTCCTTTCTCAATCCGTAGGGTGGATGCAATTAGGTAACCAAGCTGCTCTTGTTTGGTTTTCAGGAAATATTCAGATGCCTCCTCTTGAGTAGGCATCTTGGTAGCTTTCTCCTTCCTTGCCTTCTCCTTCTTTGCTTGTGCTTGTGCAGACGATGGTTCATTCTCAGTCATAACAACTTGATTATCTTCAAAATCTGGACGGATGGGCAGGTGTTCCTTGTCCAACAAGTATATGCCCGTGCCCATCTTTGAGTTGATCAACTCCTGAATCTGAGGGGCATAACCATAGCTCCTCTTCTGATCTGCTGCAGTCCTCTTGATAGTCTCTACTATGAGGCTCATGAGCTTGAATTTCTGAGGTACATCGAATACATGAAGCAAATTGATTGCATGGCCTCTGATCATCTTGTGATCACCTGACTTGGGCAATAAGGTGTGCCTCAAAATCCAATTAATAGTTGGCAGCCCTGACAGAAGATAATGCACTGAGCCAAATTTGAAAGTGTCGAGTGCCTCGTTTGGAATTTCCTTGTACATGTTTGACATTGAGTTATGATCCATCTTCTTCTTGGAATAGACATCCAAGTCATCTTCCTGCTCCTCTGGGGCATTGATCAACTTAGCCCATTCTTCAACAGTAGATTGGTACCTCGTACCTTCAGACATCCATGTTATCCTACCATCTAGATAAAAATGTGCTGTGGAGTAGAACTGCATGATAAGCTCCTCATTCCACTTTGTGAGCTTCTGCCCAACAAAGTCTGCAACTCCACAAGCACTAAAGCTGTCTTGCACTCCAGGGTAGTGCTCTTCGTTTTCCTTGATGTATTCCCAGTCGACCCATCTCATATCATAGACTATTGGCTTCTTATCAAGCAGCATTGTCTCATAGAAGTCCTGCTGTTCCTTGGTGTGAAATCTGTAGTCAACAGCAGTCCTCCTCCTTGAAGCATACGGATCTGCTTCTCTCCACTTCCTGAGCCCTGAATCTCTCCTGAGCTTCATGTCCTCAGCCACAGGATGAGCATCATTGTGGTCTGGGATCTTGGGCTTGAGCTTTCTAAGAACTTGCTCTTCATCATCTTCTTCTGTAGCTTCAGGCACTGGGGCCTCATTCTTCTCAGCAGCTGGGATGCTTCTTGTATTTCTCTTTGGCTTTGGCTTTGGAGCTGGCTTGGCCTTGGAAGCAGCTGCCCCTGATCTTATGGCATCACCCATCAGCTTGGGTGCCTTAGGTGCTGGTGGAGCTACCTCTTCTTCTTCCTCTTCTTCCATGATGGAAGCCTTTCCAAGCACTCTGGCTACGGTCTTCTTGACCCTTTCCTTCCTTTTCTTTCCTTCAGCAGCAACTGGCTCTATGGGTGCAGGATTTTCAGGAATCTGAGTTGAAGCTCTGGCCTTTGGCATAGGCTGCCTACCTGCTGGCCTTTTGACTTTCAAGCCTGGCTCTGTGCCTTGTGCTGGCTCAACTCTCTTGGAAGTTGCTTCCTCTTCTGCCACACAATCTTCATCCTCAGAATCTGAAGTTCTCTTCTTTCTCTGTCTGGTGGCAGCTTTAGGCAGATTGCTAGGAGTACTTTTGCTAGCATCATCTGAAGAACTTGAGGGACTAGTTCCCTCACTCATCTGCACTTGCTGTTCTGACATGTTCTGGCTGTCACTCTGATCTGACATGATGAACAAGCTATCTGCTGACCCTGTGAATAGTTTATAGATGAGGTAGAATAGATGAGCATCACAAAATGCAGAGATTTTTGCAAAAGAATGATCCAAAAACTTAGTTTTAGTTTCCCACTGAAATCATCTCGGATCTACCGATTTTTAAACTCGATGATACCAAAGCAGTTTTGGAACCTAAACTAGTGAACTCGGTTGGACCGAGTCACAGTTCGGTGGCATCGAGACTGCTAGGGTTTCACAAAGTTCAAAAATCGGTCACACCAATAAGTAATTCTCGGTCAGACCGGGTCTCACTTGTGCAATGGCATAAGCCAAATCGGTGGGACCGAGTTTTTCAACTCGGTCGGTCCGAGATGGTTTCGGCGGAAACCCAACCCTAAATTTTTTGAATCAAACCTAATGTACGAGCGCATTGACTGGATAGGAGTGTTTCAATCGTGGCAAGAATCATTAAGAACACAATGTGCTAGGAATCGAACCGGGAATAGCACTGTGATCGAGTCCATACCCTAGTTCGGCGGAGACTCGCTACAGCGGCAACGGCGGGGTAGAATTCCGTTGACGGCGATGGAGACCAGAGACTGGAGGCGGCTGGCGGCGAGGAGACGATCCGGAGACCAAGTTGGCAGAGCAGGCTATCACGCGGGCGAAGGGGTTCGGAGAAGTTTCCAAATTTTTGCCTGTGACTATATATAGCCCGACCCTGTCGGTGTGACCGAGTGGAACAACTCGGTGGCACCGAGATTCATAACTGCAAGCAGTTACTGAAACTCGGTGTGACCGAAAGGTTCAAATTGGTTGCACCGAGATCGATAACCTAGATCAACTTAATGATCTCGGTAGGACCGAAAGTAGGGTATCAGTTAGACCGAGAATCATAAAGAGGTTTTGGAAGTTTAAGTCTATGACGAATCGGGGACTCCGAGCGCTCCTCACACAGAGTGGTTCGAATCTGACTTGATCAAAGTTTGTGATGTAGCATGAATAGAGTTTGAGACAAGAAAAACATAGATAGCTAGAGGAGGTTCTTAGGCATTCTTGTCCATCCACTTGGCAAAAGGAAATAAAACCAAACAATCAAAACAACAAGTGGATGTCCTCGAATGAGTAAAATATGCAACCAGCATGCTCACACAATAAGATGGCAAATGAAATATGTGACAAGGCATGCACAACCAATTCTAGCATCTATCAAGCAATTTGCAATGACAAGGTCATCTATATATGAGTATATTGACTTAGGAGTCAAGTGAGAACACTTGATCATAGGTCATACACATCGTTTAAGCTCAAGTGGGGTTACCACTTTTACATAAAGCATTGTTGTGTTCACATCTTTAGAGTTGCTTTAGCTCAAGTCTTAGAGTAAAGCTCCCCCTAGATGTGATATCCCCCCTTAGAGGGATGAACTAACCTCGGGTTTTGTCGATGATGACTTCATGTAGATGTTGAAGATGTGGATGCTCAATGTTGATGTAGATCACTTGGAGCTATCCATTTGAGTGAATTGCACTTTCAATACCTACATGGGTTAGTCCCACAAGGAACAAACAAGGATATCCATAGACATAGAGTGATGCACACACAAGATGATGTCCATGAAAACTTTTAGGTTACCTTGTCCCTTGTCTTACCAACAAGAGGGTTTGTGACTCCTTGAACTAGTGCAAGATGTGGAAGTTGATTGCACTTGTTCTTGCCAAAATGATAAGAGTGAAGTATGTTGGCGGAGTCACCCTCAAGAACTCTCTAGTTCTTCTTCTTTTGGATCCACACCATCTTGATGGGAATCCTTGGAGTTGTAGTCGTACTTGATGAAGTGGAACTTGAAGTAGTCTTGGGAATCCACTTGACTAAGGTCTTAGGAGCTTCTTCAAATGCATCAATTTCCTCTTGAAGCTTGTCCTTGCCTTTTTGCTTGTAGTCTTGTGGTGGAAGATCATCTTGAGCTTGTGTCCCCTTGAAAGAAGTATCATACTTCTCTTGTTGAGGAACAAACTTTGTCTTGGGGTATTGATCTTCTTCCCACTCAACTCCATTGGCATTGAACTTTCGTTCAAAACCAACACCTTGATTCTTCCGGTGCATTCCTTGCTTGCGCACAATTTCCTCGAATTGCTTACTCCCGGCAAGGCTTTTGTACACTCCTTTCTCTATAATTCCCTTCAATAAGCTATTTTCTTGCTCAAGTGTAACTTGGCTAAGAGAATCATTAGTGGAATCAAGAGAACTACTAGAAGCAACAATATTGGATTTAGCATGATCATTGTTACTGCTAGAGGAAGAATCTTTCTTGTTCTTGTTACTAGACTTGACTTGAGGCATGTAAGTGGATAAGAGTAAACGCTTGGCAATGTAAGAAGAACTTTTCTTGCGGAGATCATCATTGATTGCTTTTAAGAACTCATGCTCTTGCTCAAGATTGAGCTTTTCAAAGCGTAATTTCTCATGAGCTCTTAAAAGTTCTCGATGATCTTCGAAGATAGTTTCATGAGCTAACTTAAGAGTGTTTAGTTCTTTAGTTAGAGCCTCAATCTTCTCCTTATCATTGTCATTCGTTTTATCTTGATTAGCATGATTAATTGACGTTTCATCATAGTATTCATCACTAGAGTTGTCAACAAGCAAATCATCACCTAACAAGTCATCTTCATCACTATTGAAATCAACATACTCGGGGTGTGTTACCTTAGGACCTTTGGCCATGAAGCATCTTCCAATTCCTTCATTTGGTGAGTCAAATATGTCGTAGGAGTTGGTTGACACAAGTGCTAGACCGGCAACACCTTCATCTTGAGTATCTTCGGAGTCGGAGTGATAACTTCTCTCGGAGTGGCTGTCAGAATCGGAGCCGGATACCCATTCACCAACATGAGCTTGATGTCTTCGTTTTGTGTAGCTCCTTGATGATTTTCCCTCCTTTCCGAATCCTTGCTTCTCCGTGAGTATCTTCGTTCATAACGATCATCTCTACTCCTTCTCTCTCTTGGTGGTGATTCTTTGCTTCTTCTTTTTGGAGAATCTTCTCTTCTCTTGTAGGGAGCCGTACACTCATTGGAATAGTGTCCGGGTCTTCCACAACTGTAGCAGTTTCGCTCTCGACTAGAAGATCTTTTGTCATTGTAGGACCTTGACTTGAAGCTTCTATCTTTGCTTCTACTCTTGTAGAACTTGTTGAAGTTCTTCACCATTAAGCTCAATTCTTCATTGAAGCTTTGTTTCTCACTTGATGATGTAGGGGCTTCACATGAGGCTTTGTAGGCACCACTTGATTTGTTGTGAAGTTCCTCTTTATCCTTAAGTGACATCTCATGAGCAACAATTCTTCCAATCACCTCCGTTGGCTTGAGATCTTTGTAATTGGGCATCATTTGGATCAATGTGCACACGGTATCATATTTTCCATCCAAGGCTCTTAGAATCTTCTTGATGATGAATCTATCGGTCATCTCTTCACTTCCTAAGCCGGCAATCTCATTTGTGATGAGAGCAAGCCTAGAGTACATTTCAGCGACACCTTCACCATCCTTCATTTTGAACTTGTCAAGTTGACTTTGAAGCACATCCAACTTGGATTCCTTGACGGAGTCGGTACCTTCGTGCATATCAATCAAAGTGTCCCAAATTTCCTTTGCATTCTCAAGACGGCTGATTTTGTTGAATTCTTCGGGGCACAATCCGTTGAAGAGAATATCACAAGCTTGAGCATTGTATTGCAACATCTTCAACTCATCCGCGGTAGCTTCACGGTTTGGTTCTTTCCCATCAAAGAAGTCACCTTGCAAACCAACACACAATATCCCAAACGGCGGGGTTATGTCCAAGAATATGCATTTTCATTTTATGCTTCCAACTAGCAAAATTAGTACCATCAAAGTAAGGACCTCTACGGTGATAATTTCCCTCGCTAGACGCCATACTCTCCTAGGTTGTGAAACCAAGGCTATGACCACCAAAAGCTATGGAGATCAAAGCAAATGGAGACCAAAGCTCTGATACCACTTGTAGGATCGAAAGTATGTCTAGAGGGGGGGTGATTAGACTACTTGACCAAATAAAAACTTAACCTTTTCCCAATTTTAGTTCTTGGCAGATTTTAGCTATTGTAGGACAAGTCAAGTAATCATCACACAATTCAAGCAAGCATGCAAAGAGTATATTGGCAGCGGAAAGTAAAGCATGCAACTTGCAAGAATGTAAAGGGAAGGGTTTGGAGAATTCAAACGCAATTGGAGACACGGATGTTTTTCCCGTGGTTTGGATAGGTGGTGCTATCCTACATCCACGTTGATGGAGACTTCAACCCATGAAGGGTAACGGTTGCGCGAGTCCACGGAGGGCTCCACCCACAAAGGGTAACGGTTGCGCGAGTCCACGGAGGGCTCCACCCACGAAGGGTCCATGAAGAAGCAACCACCCACAAAGGGTCCACGAAGAAGCAACCTTGTCTATCCCACCATGGCCATCGCCCACAAAGGACTTGCCTCACTAGTGGTAGATCTTCACGAAGTAGGCGATCTCCTTGCCCTTACAAACTCCTTGGTTCAACTCCACAATCTTGTCGGAGGCTCCCAAGTGACACCTAGCCAATCTAGGAGACACCACTCTCCAAGAAGTAACAAATGGTGTGTAGGTAATGAACTCCTTGCTCTTGTGCTTCAAATGATAGTCTCCCCAACACTCAACTCTCTCTCATAGGATTTGGATTTTGTGGAAAGAAGATTTGAGTGGAAAGCAACTTGGGGAAGGCTAGAGATCAAGATTCATATGGTAGGAATGGAATATCTTGGTCTCAACACATGAGTAGGTGGTTCTCTCTCAGAACATATGAGTTGGAATTGTGTATGTGTTCTGATGGCTCTCTCCACGAATGAAGAGGAGGTGGAGGGGTATATATAGCCTCCACACAAAATCCAACCGTTACACACAGTTTTCCAATCTCGGTGGGACCGAATCAACAAACTCGGTCGGACCGAAAAGGTAAACCTAGTGACCGTTAGAGATTTTCGGTGGGACTGACATGCAACTCGGTAGGACCGATATGATTAGGGTTTGGGCATAACGTAATCTCGGTGAGACCGATTACACAAACTCGGTGAGACCGATTTTGGTAATTAGCTAACTAGAGAGTTGGTCAGGCAAACTCGATGGGACCGATTTGCTCTTTCGGTGAGACCGAAAAGTTACAAAAAGGAAACACTGAATTTACATTGCAATCTCGGTGGGACCAATTCGCTCTTTCGGTGAGACCGAAAAGTTACGAAAGGGAAACAGAGAGTTTGCAATCCCATCTCGGTGAGACCGAGATCCCTATCGGTAGAACCGAATTGCTAGGGTTTGGCAGTGGCTTATGACAAGTGAAACTCGATGGCGCCGGATAGAAAGAATCAGTAGGACCGAGTTTGGCTTAGGGTTTAGGTCATATGTGGATATGGGAAAGTAGTTGATGGTTTTGGAGCATATCACTAAGCACATGAAGCAAAAGGCTCATTAAGCAACACCTCATCCCTCCTTGATAGTATTGGCTTTTCCTAAAGACTCAATGTGATCTTGGATCACTAAAATGTAAAATGAAGAGTCTTGAGCTTTTGAGCTTGAGCCAATCCTTTGTCCTTAGCATTTTGAGGGTTCCACTTTCACCATCCATGCCATGCCAATCATTGAGCTTTCCTGAAATAATCATCTTGGAATAGCATTAGCTCAATGAGCTATATGTTGGTATGAATTACCAAAATCACCTAGGGATAGTTGCACTTTCAAATATCAATGAAGCAGGATGTAGGCTTTTACCTCCACTGTGAGGGGCCGAACCTGGGTAAAACATCGCGTGTCTTGTCCCACTCAACCCCTCTCAAGCTACCACATAGATTTGGCCTCGTGACTAAGTCCTGACACTAAGGACATCTGCCGTGACAATTCCACGATAGAGGGCATGGCGCAGACCCAGCTACTTCTGAGATTCCCGCCGACAGCTGATCAGATGGATGAGTGGAGAGCCGCCATTTAGAGCCTGATTGGCTTTGCCGAGGCTGGAAGATCATAGCGAGCTAGCCCGCCATGGCCTCCCCAGGAGACGATGATAGCCTGCGCTGCTGGCCATGCGGGAGGGGCCACCCCCACGGTGCAATCGCCACCGCAGCAGCCAGCACGAGGAACACGCGACCAAGAGGTTCATGACGTCTCGATGGCTTCATCCAATCCTCGGGCATGTCAAGACCAACGCGAGCCCCAGAGGATAGGTAGAGGGAAGGCGCGCACATCACCTTCGAGCAACTCCATGACATCCACCACCAGTCTGATGGGCGTGATGGCCCCAACGTTGATGAGCCCGCACTCGGCGGGTGCGAGTACCTGCCTTTCGAGGCTGGGTGCCCTGTCTTCACCTGTGAGCTACATCAAGTCCATTGGCCGTCCGCTCGCACGTTCAGGCCAGAGATACCAGAGAAGTGTGATGGGAGACTGAACCCGATGGAGTTCTTGAGCATCTACACCATCGTTGTTCAAGCTTCCGGGGGAGAGATGAGAAGGTTTTTACCAACTACTTAGCTTTGGCACTCAAGCGAAACATTAGGTCTTGGCTGATGCACTTACCGGAGAACTCCATCTCGACATGGGCTGAGCTGTGCCATGAGTTCGTTGGCGCCTTGACGGGTGGCCATCAAGTACATGTAGAGGTTTAGCCGAGTCCACAGAAATATTCCAGACATCCACCCAGCAACTGTCATAGCAGCGTTCCAAACCAACATGTGCAATCGTCGGATACGTTCCAAGATGAACGATCGACTACTCAAGACTGTGAAGGAGCTTTACACCTTGGTGGACAAGTGTGCTCGGGTGGAGGAGGGGAGGAAACTCCCTGGGAAGAAGATGGCATCGACATCGACTCAGAGGATGATGACGAGGCCACCAGTCAGAAGAAGAAAAACAAGAAGTGCAACAAGAGGCACAAAGATAAGGCAGTAATGATCGTTGAGGGATTGGGCACACCTAGTACCAGCAAGAAGGCTAAGTCTGAAGCCCCCGGCAAGGAAGTTGTCGCATGCACTGTTTGCTGGGAAGGTGCGACTGCCGAGAAGGCTAGGAAAGGTGATGGACCAAGGGTCACAATCTCCAGGAGTGCCATCAATTTGAACAACTCGTCCATAACTAGAGGGCTAAGTATGAGAATTGTGACAAAGAGAAAGGCCAGAATGCCGCTGGCGGGAAGGCCCGAGGCACCGAAGCAAGTCACCCCGGGAAGGCTCCTCGGAATCAAGGAAAACCTGCCAGAGGCCATGAAAAGGAAGATTGCAATGATGAAAGTGATGGAGGGGATGAAGAGGAAACCAACGAGCAGGAATTCCAGAATGCCACTGACGCCCTGTGCATTGACGGGGGTGCATCTCTGCACTCCTCTCACTGTCGGCTTAAACAGTGGGTGCGTGAAGTCAATGCCATGGAGCCAGTGGCAGATTCTTGGAAGCCGCTCAACTGGTCACACATGCCCATTATCTTTGACAAAGAGGACCACCCTAACCGCACCATTGCGGTAGGGTGTTTGTCGTTGTTGGTTTCACCAATGATTCACAACCTCAAAGTCACAAAGATGTTGGTTGACGGTGGGACTAGGTTGAATCCGATTTCTCCGAAGGTCATTAGCAAACTTCAGATAGCAGCGGAAGAGCTCGAGGTTATTGGCACATTCCATGAGATCAACCCCGGCAGGAGTCGTCCTAAGGGGAAGATCACGTTGCCGGTGATGTTGGGGGGAGAGTTGAATTACCGGACTGAGATGGTTGTGTTTGATGTGGTCGACCTCCCCCTATCGTAGAATGGAATCCTTGGACGCCCAGCTCTGGCCAAATTCATGAAGGCATCCCACTATGCCTACGACACCTTTAAGATGCCAGGGCCAGTGGGCATCATTTCCATTCCATCAGACGAGAAGGACGCAATAATTTGCATGGACAAGATGTACTGGGACACAGTCATGGCAGAGACCGTTGAGGTCGCTGTTCCCACCAAGGAAAGCAAGAGAAAGAAGAGAGGTATCAAGGATGCCAGCAAGGAATCCGGGAAATGTATCTCCTCAAAGAACATTGCGCCGGTATGACTTGCCGGAGGGTTCCCACAACAAGAGATCCAAGGCTGCTACACCCTTTGTGAAAAAGTTCCTGGCAGGGCTGGCTGGCGCTGATGGTACTTTCACTATCAGTGCCACCCTCGATGACAAATAGGAAAGCGTGCGTGTTGCCTTCTTGTGGGTGAATATCGATGTGTTTGCTTGGAAACCATCTGATACCCCAGTGTTCCCAGGGAGGTAATCGAGCACCACCTTGTTGTCTTCCCACATGCCAGACCCATCAAGCAGAAGGTCCGGAAGCAAGCCTTGGAGTGACAGAAGTTCATTGTCGAGGAAATAAAGAAACTTGAGGCAGCTGGTTTGGTCAGAGAAGTACTACATCCAACGTGTTTAGCAAACCCAGTGGTCGTGCACAAGGCTAACGGGAAATGGAGGCTTTACATAGATTTCACGGATCTGAACAAGGCATGCCCAAAGGACCCATTTCCCTTGTCGTGCATCGACCAGATTGTGGATTACACATTCGGATGTGATTTGCTCTCCTTTCTGGATGCCTACTCTATATATCATCAAATCTTTATGTCCAAGGAAGACGAAGAGAAGACCTTGTTCATCACCCCGTGTGGCACATACTGCTATGTGCGAATGCCTTTCAGGTTGAAGAGCATCGGATCCACTTTTGGAAGGGTAGTTCAGATTGGTTTTGAGTCACAATTGCACAAAAACATTGAAGCTTACATGGATGATATTGTGGTCAAGACCAAGGATAGATCGACCATCATCCAGGACTTAGAAGAGACGTTTGATAATCTACGCAAGATCATCTTGAAGCTGAACCTGGAGAAGTGTGTGTTTTGGCATTCCCTCCAGCAAGCTACTTGGTTTCTTTGTGTCCCACGACGGGATAGGGGCCAACCCCCATAAGATCATAGCTATCGAGCAGATTCAGGAACCTAAGACAGTTAAGGATGTGAGGCATTTGACTGGGTGTGTTGCCGCGCTTAGCAGATTCATCTCCAAGTCTGCCGAGCGCGCCTTGTCGTTCTTCAAAATCTAGAATAAGGCAGGACCCATGAAGTGGACTCTGGAGGTAGACGCAACACTATAATATTTGAAGACCTACTTGTCCTCTATGCCCACTTTGGTTGCTCGCAAACCATAAGAGCCATTGCTGCTATACCTGACGACAACTAATCAAGTGATTAGTGCAGCACTAGTGGCGTAGCGGGAAGTGGAAGAAGGAGCAGCCTCAGCTAGTGTCCCCTCAGTGGAAGAAAGTGAGCATAACCTGGCTAGGCTAGACGTAGATATATACAGAGTTAGAGCACGGCAGCAGAGGCAACCCCAAGGACGTGTGAAAGTGCTAGTTATCAATTAGAGGGGGGTGAATAGGTGATTTTTTTGAAAGTCTTCAAAACATAGTCAAGTATAAAGGAACCTATTGGTATGTAGCGGAAGGTAGACTACACTATAAAAGCCATAGTCAAGTAAGCAATGAAGTGAAAGCACGAAGACTATCAGCAGCTAGGTAGTATGGATCAGGATGGAAGATAGTATGAAACCAAACAACAACAGGATTCACACAATGAAGTCAATCAGATCATGCAAGAAGGCAATGACTTCACGAAGACAAATTTTAAGTAAAGAGAGGTAAAGGATAGAACCAGTTTCTTGGTGAGGACAAGGATTTGTTGGACCAGTTCCAGTTGCTGTGACAACTATACGTCTGGTTAGGGA
This sequence comes from Triticum aestivum, assembly GCF_018294505.1. Taxonomy (NCBI): domain Eukaryota; kingdom Viridiplantae; phylum Streptophyta; class Magnoliopsida; order Poales; family Poaceae; genus Triticum; species Triticum aestivum. Next base: position 230,336,114 of record NC_057809.1, on the reverse strand, counting down.
AGCTGAGATTCAACTCAGAAGACCGTGTCTTCACCTTATTCCCCTTGAGCTAAGGACACAGAGTCCTCGCCCAATCACTCTGGTATGTCTTCAAGGGAGACTTCCAAACCTTCACAGACTTCATTCACCGGCGATCCACAATGACTCTTGGATGCTCAGAACGCGACGCCTAACCGGCTGGAGGATTCATAGTCCTTAAGTGTAACAAGTCTTCAGATCACGTAGACAGAAAGACTTCAGTGATGCCTAAAACTCTTTGGCTCTGGGTGTTTAGGGCTTTGTCCTCTCAAGGATTTCTCTCTCAAAGGCTTCGGAGGTGGGCTACACTCAAATGACAAAAGTCGTGCACAAACTCTGAGCAGCCACCAATTTATGGTGTAGGGGGGGGGGGCTATTTATAGCCTGGAGGCAACTCGACCTGATTTGCCCAAAATGACCCTGGGTCACTAAGGAACTGACATGTGTCCAACGGTCAGATTTCAAACACACGCGGCAGCTTGACTTGGGCTACAAGTAAAGCTGACTTATCTAGCTCTAGATAAGATTTGCTCTCATAGTCTTCGCTCGAAGATATATATAGGATTTGGTTGAGCATCACTTTAGTCATTCTCACTTTGTTCACTTGGACCCCACTTAATAGTATGGTGGTTCCTATGACTCAACAAAGAAGAAAAGGAAACTACGAAACAACTATGTATTCGCAATCCATAGTCTTCGTGTGATGTCTTCTCCTGTCATAGTCTTCAATGTGAATCTCTTCACAGACCACCATTGTCTTCAATGTCTTCACACATTTTTAGGTGTCATCTCTGGTAGGTAAACCGAATCAATGAGGGACTACTACCTATGTTATCCTGCAATTCTCACAAACACATTAGTCCCTCAACCAAGTTTGTCATCAATACTACAAACCCAACTAGGGTTGGCGCTAGATGCACTTACAATCTCCCCCTTTTTGCTGATTGATGACAAACTGGTTGAAGTTTTCAACGGGGATAAAAGTATGTGAAATTGTATGGGTAAAGGTATTGTCTTCATAAGTAGCAAAATGCTCACCCTGAAGATGTGCATATAAGTAGTTTGCTCTTGAATGCAAATGCACATGGCAGGTTTTACTTGTGGAGATCCTCTTCAACCTATGAAGACAATTCATCATGCATATAAAGATATACCGAAGATAATGACATGCATAATGAAAAATGGACGTCTACGGAATGACTTCAGGCGGAATTTATCATCGCATCACAATGTAGCAGAAAAAATAGCAGACGGCCATCAAGTTTAAGTGTTACAACCAAAAGAACCAAATGTATCAAAAGACAAGAGTTGTAATCACTTTGGCAAAATATAGCAACCACCCATAAAGGACCCGCTTGAAGACTATCAACTCATATGCTTCTCCCCCTTTTGTCAGTAAGGACCAAAAAGGTTTGAAGACATAGACTGGCTACTCGTTCCCATCAGGAGTAGATGCAGGAGCAGGATCAACATTGGAGTTTGGTGGTGCAGAGGGGCCTGGTTAAGTGTCGATATGCCGTGCAGCCATGGTTGGTGAAGTGGCATCATCTCCTTCATCGAGTACTCGTAACAACAATTGCAACCGAAGATGAATACTCAGAATCTTCAATGCAAGGAGTCCGACGCTAGCTTGTATTCTGGGAGGCTTGGAGTCAAATTTGAAGCCCTCGGTGAAGCCGTCTTCGCGAAGATCTTCTTCAAAACATAGCAGTGTGAGACTCTTCCAAGACCGCCGACGGGCTTGATGAGCTACGAATGAGTTCTTGGTGGCAAGATTGCGAATGCGATTGACATCCACCAAGATGCTCTGCATCTGACGCTTTAACCAGTCATGATGCTTTGTCCTGCTTCTGATGTAAGGCCACAAGAAGCTCTCGGTCACTGAGCGCACGAGGATGCTTCCGAGGCCTTTGAGCAATGGTGCTGTCAGTGGCTTCAGTTTTTGCACATTGAGGTACACGTATGTTGCCACCCAGAGGATAAGCAGGAGTTTCAGCATTGGGAACATGAGTGCCTTCAATTGGCTGTCTGAAGCTTTGGCGATCAACATTATGAAGATAAAGTGGTTCCTTGGCAGGCTCAGGGTAGATGGCTTCAATTGATAGATCAACCTCAGGCAAAAAGATAAGATGGTTGCACGCTGATGAATGATAGTCAAGAAAAGAGTGAAGCTTGATTAAGCGCATCACCCATGGAGCATAAAACTTCAAGCCAAATAGATCAATTCCAGATGCAGCAAGTTGTTATTCTTTGAAATCCTGGGAATTGAATCTGATGCCATTGACAATATAGATTACCAAAGTCTTCATGGCTCCTTCAATTTTGGCTTCAGCTGAGTATCCCTTGATGGGCTAGAGAGTACATCTCAGAATATGATAAACTGTGCGGGGCAGGTACTCAAGGTCCTTGACAAAGAACTCCTTGGGATAGTCAGCATCTTGAGGCAATGGCTTCATCATGCTGAGCATCTGACTCATGTTTGGTTCAGGCCACTGGAAGATACTCTGCAGTTCATTTTGGTGTAGCTGACAACCAGGCTCATAGAGTTCACCTGGAGTGGGCAGGGAGGTAAGCTCAATAATGTCTTGAGCTTTGGCTTCATGGTGCACATCTCCTGACATCCACTCAATGATCCATGTCTTCGGATCCCTGTTGTAGCCACGAATGTGAAGTGTGGCGTAGAACTGCAGCAGAATCTCTTTATTCTAGTGTTCTTTGTTAGTGACGAACTGTAGAAGACCAACCTCCCTCAAGCAGTCAAGGGATTCTTCTAGATAGGGTAGCCCAGCAATGGCTTCACAATCAAGACGCATGTGTTGAAAGATTCTCTCTTGATTGTATAGGATGCACGAGTAGTAGTTGCACTGCTGATAGCTCCAGAAGCAATCAGAAGAGATCTTTGGCTTCAAGTAAGGATTCTTGGCGCTATCAAAGAAGGTGTTGTGGGCTTTGAAGATGTTCACACTGAACGATCCTTGGGAGGTTGCAACTCCTGGAAGCCTTGGCTGCCTGGGCTTTGGCTTCTGAATCTGGGGCCTCTACTCCACATGATAGTCATACTGAGGTCCTGGAGTAGTGGGAGGCACCATGATTGGCCATTTCACAGTGACCAGCTATCCATGATCAAAGTCTAGTTCAATTGTGTGAGGCCTAGGAGATGGAACAGTGGCTTCAGCATCCACATGGGCTTCAGGTTGCACATGAGCTTTTGGCACAACATTGGCTTCAAGCTCCACATTATCTTCAGCCATGACAACATCATTGGCTTTAGTATCATTGTTGGTGGCAGCCCCAGTGTTCTCAACCTCTGTGTCATCAATGATAGGAGGGTCGGGCACAGACACATTCTCCTCGAGAATGACTTCTTTAGTGGTAGGGGGTGTGGCAGCTCTTTTTTCTTCTTGACGTGGTTCTTGATGGTCTTCGGCTGATGCAGCCGGAATGTCTTCAGCAGCTTTGGCTTCAGACTCGGAGACATTTGTAGTGGGTGTGGCATCAGGAAACACTTCGCGTGCTACTGAGCTTTGTTGCACTTCTTCTTCTGGAATGCTCGACATGGTGGCCTGTGGCCTAGGGCCTTTGCGAAGCCTGCGGAATGCGGGCGACGCCTGTGGTGATGGAGTGGTCTGCACCATGTAGTCATCGTCAAGCACCGGAGTGGTGACTTGAAGGGTTGGAGTTCTGGGAGTTTCATCTTGAATTGGGGTGTCTTGTTGGGGGCGATTAGCCCACGAATCATCCTGAGCAATTGGCGTCAAGGGATGGCTAATATCGATGAGTTTGCTGTTCGTGAGAATAGGCGATGATACTGGTTGGCACTTGATCTAAGGAAGGACTTCATCATCTTCTACATTGCCTTCACGATAGATGTCTTCAGCTGTGATGGGGTTAACAGCTGGTGCTTCTTCGTCTTCAGCAGCTTCTATGGTAGTAGGCTCGTGAACTACAAGAGCTCGCTCTTGGTTGGAGGAGGCAGGACGTGCAACTGAGATGGGCTCAACAACAAGTGGCTCTGGGCAGCAGCACGCTCTTTTCGCGAAGACTTTGTTTTCGGCTTCTTAGTTGATGGAGCACCATCAGAGGCATCCTTGTGCTTGTGCTTCCTAGCATCAGCTTCACCTGCCCTGGTTTTCTTGGGCTCTGAAGCTGCTGAGGGTGCCTTAGGCTTCGAGCCTATCATGGGGGCAGGGAAGACAATGCGTGGTGCTTCCTGCCTTGGTGCTTCAGTGTGAGCCGCAGCAGACTTCTTCTTCTATTTGGTAGCCATTCTAGGATCGATGACAGGACGCCCCAGTGCCTTGCGCTTCTCAGCCTCATTGTGCGCTTGAACACATTTCTCTGCAAAGTATTCCATCCACTCTCTTGAGCCTTTGGCTTCCTCACGTTTCTGGTGAAACTGCTCCTTGAGGTTATGCAGCATCTGCTTGAAGTTTTGAACATCAGCTACGCTAAGCTTTGCCATGTGCTTCTTGAACTTTTCCTTCTCATAATCAATTTTGTTCTTCAGCTCAACGATCTTCTGAGCCAAGGCCAGCTCATTTGCAATGACTCCGTGGAAGGTGACACTGATGTCCACTGGCAGCTGAAGATCATCGATGCTGATGCTCTGGTCGTTGAACCACTCATCAATGAAGCTGTTAAGAATTTACATATCAAAGAGGGGCAGATCTTTGAAGATCTCCGCCTCTTGCTTGATCTTGATTAGAAGCTCAAGAGCATCATCACCAAAGTCTTCGTCGCCTGATAGATGAATGGTTTCATCTTTGTTCCTCAGAACGGGAGCTGGTGTCAATTCATGCCCAGAAATCTTCATGGGCTTCTTCTTGGGATTCTCCTTCTTCTTGGAGACGCGAGAAAGATCTTCAGAATGCACACTTGGTTCAGGAGGTGCATTGGCCAATGGCTTTGCATGCAAAACTTTCGGTGCAGCAGAGGGCTTTGAAGCCTTTGATTTCTTCTGCTTCTGGTTTGGTGGGGCTGGCGCATCTTCAAAATCCGCATCGTTAGCTGGGTGGTCCACTGTAGCCCCCCTATACAGTGATATGAGTGGTGAGACGTTCAAGGTTGTAGAAGGGGCCAATTTCATTGGGATTGGCATCACGTGTGCCATCAGCCCTTGGAGTAGATGGACCAGGATTGAAGTCAAGGCCCAGCTGCTTCTTGTTCTTCTTGGCAGACTCTTTGACAAACTGAAAGTTGCGCTTGAAGAGATTGTCATCGCGACACCATAGCAAACTAGATGGGTCGGCATCGTCAGGTTGTGGTCCTCGGACCATGCAAAGATAGAAGCCTTGTGCAATAGCTTCGGGCCTGGACTTGGGCTGCAGATTTCGGTACAAAATATCTCCCCATGGACGCTTGATAGCGTTCTTTTCAGTGTATTCAGCAGTCACAAATCTGTACTTGAACCATTCTTCGGCCCAGTATCTTCGACTCCATTGGATTCGGGTCTTGCGCTCACCATAGGTTTCTTCAGGATCTGACTTCTACATTTCAAAGAGATCGGGTGACAGGTCTTTGGCTGTATCCTCATGGCACTGCCTACCGCCCTTTCTAGCTGATTTCTCAGTGGCCATAGTATTCAAGTTGAAAGGCTTCAAGACTGTGAATGGCTTCCGTCTGTTGGTTAAACAGGAACTGGCTTTAGGAAAATTGATGTGTCGTTGTAAGAATTCTGCAAACAAATGCAGACTATGAGAACCAAGAGATTCTCCCACTGACATGTACCTGTGACAGCATAAGAGGTGCGAGGGAAGGGGAAGAGGTCATATGCATTCTTAGAAGATTTTGAAGATAAATCAGTTTGAAGACATTGACCTCATGGTGCGAAGACATTCACTTAGTTGAAGAGAGTTGGTTCCAGATTTGTACGAATCCACGAATAAGTACAAGTGAGGAATCTAACTAGTGGGTGAAGCATAAGTGAATATACTTGGCATGATATGAGATGCAAACAAGATAGATCTAGATTTGAAAGTGAAGAGACTAGTTTTGGATGAAGTGAATGGATTTGACGGATCAAAAGGGGCAGTAAAAGTGAGATTTAATTACCACATGAAGAACTGCTAGACAAAGTTGAGAGGGAGGCCGAGCAGTTCAATCTCCTGTGCCCTAACTTGGCGACAGAAGACACCTACAGGGGCGGAGGAGAGGACGAGGTCCGCGGCCGGCGTGAGGACGACGTCGAAGATGTCGCGGCAACTAAGCGCTTCGTCAGAGAAGACAATCGACAGTTTCAATAGAATGCATATAATTTATCTTCAAAATCTTGTAAGAAGAAGTCTGTTGCTTACAAGGACTCAGAGAAGACAATCGACAATTTCAATAGAATGCATATGATTTGGATAGATAGGATCTGAGGTAGAAGCATAGAGGGGGTTAGGGTCCGATCGCATTCACTTAGACCAAAAGATTCAAACAAGAAGACATAGCTATAAGTGAATGTTGTAGAGGACAGAACACAAATGAAGATAAACATGAGGCCAAATCAGTGTTGAAGACAAACCAAATGCGAAGACCATGCAAATGTGACGTCAATAAAAACACTTCACACAAGAGTTTGGTGGTGGCGTTACCCACCGTATAGGAACTACGAGACCCAGACACGGCGCGAAATTATCGTGGCGCTCCAAAGTCAAATTCTGCATTAATGTATTCACACTTGTGACAGTCTGGTTTTTGCCCTTTTCCCTTTGCCTGATTTTCAGTTGGTTTGGTTTTGAAATTTGAAGTTTTGAATCTTTTCAGATGGACTTAAACACTTGGGTACCCCTTGACTTTCACCCAAGTGTCTCATTTCCCTCTCTAACTATCATTTCCTCTCTGGTTCACCTCAAAATAATATTTTTGAATATTTTTCTTAAAGGAAAATATTCATTTCCCTCTCTAAAACCCTAGCTAGCTCAATGTGCTCCAAAGTAACCCCAAGTTTTCTTGCCCATAAAAATCTGAGAAAATTCCCAAATATTCTTTGAACCCTAGGGCACCTTCCTGAGCAAAAATATTTCATCACTTTTTGGAATATTTTTGCTACAGAAAATATTTTCTGTTCTGGACAAAAATGGGGGTTTCTACAGCAACTACCATTTTACTTGCTCTATTGTGGCTGATTTTTCTTGTGCATCATCACCTTAGTAGATGATTGCTACCCTCCAAAGCCCAGCTCCCAACTCTCAGTAGTTTGACCACGGTAAGCTCTCAAAGTTACTGACCAAAAACTTACCAAGGAGTAGAAATCCATTCTACTGCGTCTGAGCTCAAACCAAAGCGTGGTAACCTCTCAATCTACCACGAACTACACGCCAAATATGAAGTTTGGGCTTAGGTCGGCCTGAGGTCAGAGTTCACACGGTGACCACACATGTGCACAATGCCAACCCGCATGTCGCCGCGCTCTGAGTGCCGCCGAGCACTCTGTTGCGCATGTGCTTGCTTCCCTGACTGCCAAACCTTGCCAACGATCATCGTCCAGACCCTCTTAAATCCCTCCTGGCGCTTGCCGATGCCGGAGCTCGCCGCAGCGAGCACGAGCGCGGTCCAGCCAACGCAACAGTGCGCTGCGCACTGTGTTCGTCGCCACCCTCTCGCCCATGTGCTCGTCTCCGCTCGCCCACAGTTCCTGCGTGAGCTGCGTTGCCTTCCCCCTCGCTCACTGACGTCATTCATCGCCGAGCGCCGTGTCCAGGTGTCCTCCGGCGGAGCCCGAACCCCCCTTGTCGCTCGGCTATAAATAGAGCCCTCCCCGGCCTCCTCAAGCATCATCCACTCCTCACACACACTCCACGATCTCGTAGAAAGCCATAGCCCGGCCGGGCAGGCCGAGGGCCGCCGTCCCCGAGCTCGAGCTCACCGGCGATCCCCTCGGGTCGTCTCCACAGTTCCAGCCCCTCCCAGGCTCGGTCCACCCTTCCAGGGCCTCCGTCATGCCTCGGTGGTGTCGTTCCGCCCGGTTGGAGCCCCTGGTGTCGCCGCTGGAGAGGTCATTTTCGACGCCGTCCGACCACCCCTAGCTAACCTACGGGTACGGGCAGGTGCGCCTCCATCTCCTCTTTCGATCCCTCCCTCTAGTTTTGGCCAAGAAGCCCTCCTCGCCGGCGTGTGCTCCGGCGAAGCCGCGCCGTCCTCTGTTTCCCTCTCCCCTCCCTCTCACCTGACTAGCGGAGCCCGCTAGTCAGCCACACTGTATGCACGCGAAGTGGTACGAGTGGTGGCGCCCGTGAGGTTACGTCGAAGCCCATTAGTTCTGTTTTATTTAAATTCAAATTTAATTCTATCCAAAGAGCTTCAAATAGCCAAAAAATATTAACCATAAGTCCAAATGAATTGATTCTTTTTGCATTGTGTTCTTTATGAAGAAATCTAGCAGCTCACCAAAAATGAAAATTTTCTCTGCTGTCTAGATTTTTTGGTGAATTTGAGAAGGGTTCTTGATGTTTTCTTTTGGTGTTTATAATTGTTTTCAGAGAGTGAAGCTTGTCTTGAGGATCACTAGGAGGTTTGTTATCCTCATCTGCACTAAGGCAAGCCACAACAACATTTTCATGGTGCCATTACAATATTTGTGATTTTTCAACTTGAATTAATGATTTAATCCAGGCATTTAAATCACTAGTATATTATTTATATTCAGATTGGTTGCTTGTTTAAGTTGATATGCTTAGAAAGTTTGAAGCTAACTAAGTTGGTTAAGTAACTAGAAGTAATAATTGTTATGAAGAAGTAATATGATTATGGATATAAGTAATTATTTTGAGTATTTTCTTGGATGAGAAAAATGATAAATTTGCTAAGTAAAGATTCTGTTTAAAATGATGATTAATCATAACGAGGGAAGTGTTATGAGTTCTTAATGTTTGTGCTTAGTGTGGATATAGTTGACCCAGTTATTTCCGATGATATATGATACATATATTTGTGTAGCACTTGCATTGCATGTTATGACACCAGTTACTTTCACGTTAAGTTGAACCTGCTAATAACTCAACTTGAATATATCGTTGATCGGTTCATGGTGCCACTGAATCAAGTTTTTCCCAGTGCAACCACATTTGCCTTTATGGGAAGGCCTTTATTCGGTCTGTTGTCATGCCTCCGGTCGGTGCCTCCAATGAGGGAAGGTTATGGGTGTGTGGTACCCTGGCCCGGTAAGCAGACATAACCTTGTGTGCCCATTGTTGATGTTATGGTACCTTGTCCCCGTTTGGGACCGTTTAAGTTTTGCCACGACGGTGGTCGTTGGTGTCTTTGGTAGACACGGGGCCACCCAGGACTACCCAGTGGGGAGTGAGTCAGAGTGGCCGAGAGAATGTCATGGCAATGGAGGGGTTTCATCGGAATGTCGTTGGTCCACCCGAATGGGAGTGCGAGGCCATGGGTTCCGTGGTGTGGGTACAGTTCTCTACCTCTGCAGAGTGTATTAAATCTATCGATAGCCGAGTCCAAGGTTACGGACACGCTCGAAAGTAGGTCACACCATGGTTCAACATTTAAATAAATTTTGCACACTAAGTTATGAATGTCGCACTATTGAGAAGATCATGGTGGGTAAACCATCTTGATGTTGGTTGTGATCGCCGGAAAGATCACCGTTAGAGACCAAGTGTTGCTCATGGTTGTGATCGCCAGAAAGATCACCGTTTGAGACCAAGTGTTGGTCATGGTTGTGATCGCCGAAAAGGTCACCATTCGTAAGCAAGTCCGAGGGAAATTTTATCACGAGCTCATGATCACAGCATGTATGATATGTTGTTGCATTGCTAATTGGTTAAGTATGATGATATTGTTTGTCATTATGTTTATGTTTGTTGTGAGCTTGCAAGTACATTCAATGTACTGACCTGGCGTGTCATGCCAGCTTTCAGGAAAGTCTCGTTGGAAAGGAGTGCTATCCAAGTCTAGATCGTGTCCACATTGGTGTCCCTGTGCTATGGAGTTCCGCTACAACGTTGTTCCGCTGCCACGTAGTTGTTCTGATCAAGGCCCCTTTATGTTCACTAAATAATGTACATATTGTTCAGCCGCACCATGTGTGCCGCTTGGCCTCGCCACCTGTTGTAATATAAACTATGATCCGCTAGCATCAATAAAGCGGATGTTTTCTGTACCAAGATGTTGTGTGTTGCTAGAAGACATGGTCTGTGGGCTGGCAATGCATGGTAAACTGGTTGCTTGCCACAACATTTAGAGTGTATGTCTTCATTATTTGAAGATATATGTTACTTCATGTGTTGCACATCTAAGGCATCACATGCATAAACGTTAGGATGTGTGTCCAATTACAGGACATTCGAGGATTCTAAGATATTTAGCTGACACCGCAACTTGCAAAACATTTTCTCATCCAAGGGCTTTGTGAAGATATCTGCCAATTGATCTTCAGTGCAAACGTGAATGATATCAATATCTTCATTCATGACATGATCTCTGAGAAAATGATGACGGATCTGAATGTGCTTTGTCTTTGAGTGTTGAACTGGGTTATTGGCAATCTTGATGGCGCTTTCATTGTCGCAGTAGAGTGGCACATGCTTCAGATGGATGCCATAGTCCTTTAGGGTTTGCTTCATCCATAGCTGAGCGCAGCCAGATCCGGAAGCAATGTATTCAGATTCAGCAGTGAAGAGAGACACACAGTTCTGCTTCTTTGAAGACCAACAGACAAGAGATCATCCAGGAAAGTGACATGTGCCTGATGTAGACTTGCGATCAACCTTGTCACCGGCATAATCAGCATATGAGAATCCAACTAGATCAAACTCTGAACCCTTTGGATACCATAATCCTATTGTTGGGGTGTAAGCCAAATATCGAGGAATTCGCTTCACAGCTAAGTGATGCGACTCCTTTGGTGCCACTTGGAATCGAGCACACATGCAAATGCTAAGCATGATATCTGGCCTAGATGCACATAAATAGAGTAAAGAACCAATCATGGAGTTGTATACATTTTGATCGAACTCTTTACCATTGTCGTTGGGGCCCAGATGACTTTTGGTTGGCATTGGTTTCGTGTATCCCTTGCAGTCTTGCATTCCAAACTTCTTCAGGCAATCTTTGAGGTATTTCTCTTGAGATATGAAGATGTTGTTGCTTTGTTGATGGATTTGAAGACCAAGGAAGAACTTCAGCTCACCCATCATGGACATCTGATATTGCTCTTGCATCATGTGTCCAAAATCATCACTGTATATTTTTTTAGTGCAGCCGAAGATAATATCATCCACATAGATCTGGCACACAAACAGTTCACCATCGTATGTCTTCGTGAAGATACTGGGATCCAGGGAACCAGGTTTGAAGCCTTTGCTCTTCAGGAAGTCTTTGAGTGTGTCATACCAAGAACATGGGGCTTGTTTGAGGCCATACAATGCCTTGTTGAGCTTGTAAACCATATCAGGATGTTTTGGATCTTCAAAGCTAGGTGGTTGTGCAACATACACTTCTTCTTCAATCTTGCCATTGAGAAAGGCACTCTTCACATCCATTTTATATAGGAGTATGTTGTGATGGTTGGCATAGGCTACCAGAATGTGAATGGCTTCAAGCCTAGCCACCAGAGCGAATGTTTCATCGAAGTCAATCCCTTCAATTTGAGTGTATCCTTGAGCAACGAGACAAGCCTTGTTTCTGACAACTTGACCATGCTCATCTTGTTTGTTGCGATAGATCCATTTCGTGCCAATGATATTATGCTTCCGTGGGTCAGGACGCTTGACCAATTCCCACACATTGTTCAGCTACTGTTGAAGCTCTTCTTGCATAGCTTGAATCCACTCAGGTTCCATGAAGGCTTCAACAACTTTCTTGGGTTCAGATATAGAGACAAATGCAAAGTGCCCATAGAAATTTGCTCGCTGAGTTGGTCTTGAACGAGTGAGTGGACCAGGTGCGTTGATGCTATCAATTATCTTCTCAATCTATACTATATTTGTAACTCGAGGATGAATTGGACGAAGATTTTTGCCTTGCTGATCATTGTCTTCATCTTCAGCATTGGCTTCAGGCTGAGCAGAGTTTTCAGGTTGATTTGGTGTAGAAATGATAAGTTCCTCTTCATCCCGTTCTTCTGAAGAGATGATTTCTCCAGTACCCATAAGCTTGATGGATTCACTTGGTGAGACTTCATCTAGCACATTTGGCAGGTGCTCTCTTTGCAAGCCGTTAATTTCATCGTACTGCACATCCACAGTTTCAACCACTTTATAGTGAAAGAGGTTGAAGACTCTGTAGGAGTGCGAATCCTTTCCGTAACCAAGCATAAAACCTTCATGTGCTTTTGGTGCAAATTCTGAAGTGTGATGTGGATCCTTGATCCAACACCTAGCACCAAATACTCTGAAGTAGCTTATGTTTGGCTTCTTACCAGTCAGTAGCTCATATGATGTCTTGTTTAGAAGCTTGTGAAGATAAACACGGTTGATGACATGGCATGCAGTATCAATAGCTTCAGGCCAGAACTTCCTTGGAGTCTTGTACTCATCAAGCATCGTCTGAGCCATCTCAATGAGTGTTCTATTCTTGTGCTCCACGATGCCATTCTGCTGAGGTGTGTATGGGGTAGAGAACTCATGAGTGATGTCCAATGTATCTAGATAGGTGTCGAGGCCGGTGTTCTTGAATTCTGTGATGTTATCACTTCTGATGTGCTTGATCTTGATGCCATGTTCGTCATGGCACGATTGGCAAATCGTCTGAAGACATCCTACACTTCAGTCTTGTTGAGAATTATGTGCGCCCAGGTATATCTAGAGTAATCATCAACAATAATGAAACCATAGAGACAAGCAGTGGTAGTAAGAGTGGAGTAATGAGTGGGGCCGGATAGGTCCATGTGAAGAAGCTCAAAAGGACGTGATGTCGTCATGATTGTCTTTGAGGGATGCTTGGCCCTAATCATCTTCCCAGCTTCATAGGCACCACATAGATGATCCTTTTTGAACTTGATTCCCTCGATGCCTATGACATGCTTCTTCTTCGCGAGAGTGTACAAGTTCCTCATGCCAGCATGCCCTAGCCTCCGATGCCAGGGCCAGCACTCTGAAGCTTTTGCTAGAAAACATACGGCCAACTGTGGTACTGCTGAGAAATCTACCATGTACATATCACCTTTTTGGTACCCTTTAAAGACTAGAGACTTGTCAGATTCCATTAGAACAAGGCAACGATATTTTCCAAATATCACAATCATGTTCAAGTCACAAAGCATTGAGACAGACATTAAGTTGAAACCAATGGATTCAACAAGCATCACTTTATCCATAGGTTGATCCTTTGAGATTGCAACTCTACCTACACCCAATACCTTGATTTTACTAGTGTCAGCAAATGTTATGTGACTCTTGTCAGATGGACATAAGGTTGAGTCCATGGGAAGACTTCGATCACCAGTCATGTGGTTAGTGCATCCACTGTCAATAATCCATTCTGAAGCCTTTGGTGTCATACCCTACAGTGCAGTTAGGGGGATAGGCTTCACCAAGAGTATTGTGAAGCATAAACAATTGACGAGCAAGTGGATTATGAAAGCTCAGATCTAGGTTAGGACTGATAGGATGATTGGCAAGCGATTCAGGAACAAAATACATAGTAAGACCATTTGGGCATTTTATCTTGCACCCCACAAGATGTTTTAGGTCCCCGGCAATAGCATCTGATGCCTTTGATTTACGGCTAGAGACCCTTCCTTGCAAAAGAGAGTTAAGTTTTCTTAACACCCACATTTTCAGGGGTGGCTTCGAAGCAATGAGTCTAAGTGCAGCATCTAGGAATTTTGGCTTTGGAGCCCTAGCAAATAGTATTGCAAGAGTTGAATAAATACTCATAATAATAGGCAGAATAGTTCTTGGTCTTATGAACATGGCGGTTTTATGAAACGTGCTCATATTCATAGGCCTGGGTATGTTTTCCCTGCAAAACATTAGTGTTAGGGTGACTCTGGTGAGTCCTCTGTCTGTATGAAGCCATTGGACCATATGAAGCATTTGGTCTGGGTTTGTCTTCTTCCCAGGTGGTGTCATGATGACATTCACCTGAAGATTTTCAAGACAACTCTTGGGCACCCAGATCTTCTTCAAAGGTGGTCCATTCCTGCAATTAGTACCAATATACCTGGCAAACACTTCACCATTCCGATTCATAAACAGTTTATAGTTTGCATCAAAGGATTCATCAATGATAATCGGGTTAGCACAAGTGAAGCCAGATAAGGTAGATGGATCCACTAAAGGTCCCTTTGTAGCAACCCATGTGGTTTTGGGGTACTGCTCAGGCTTCCAGTAAGAACCATCAACATTCATTTTCCTCTCGAACCTAACACCCTCTTTCCTAGGGTTTCGGTTCAGAATCTGTTTCTTGAGGACATCACATAGTGTTTGGTGCCCTTTGAGACTTTTGTACATTCCTGTCTCAACCAATGTCTTCAACCAGGCATTCTCATCAGCAATAGTAGTGGTATCCTCAGCAGAGGGGTTAGTTACCACATCAGCAGTTGAAGGTATTGCAACAATAGTAGAAGTAGAACATCTAGCAACAGAAGTAGCGTTATCACGCTCAAGGCATTTTAGACATGGTGGTTCAAATCCTTCCTGAGCAGAACTGATCTGTTGAGCGCGGAGTGACTCATTATCCTTTTGAAGATCTTCACGAGTCGATCTCAAGTTCTCAAGATCTTGCTTCCTTTGAAGATAATCATAGGAGAGCTTTTCATGAGTAGTTGAGAGCGTTTCATGAAGACTTTCATGTTCTTCGTACTTAACATGAAGATTTTTAATGTCTTCAATTAAGGACTGAGTTCGAGTCATTTCCGCGTCCAACAGGTCATCGCTTTTGTCTAACAACTTTTGAATATGTTCCCTAGCACTCTGTTGCTGTGTTGCAATTTTAGGAAGTGTTTTGTAGCTAGGTTTAGATTCACATTCAGAGTCATCTTCACTTGATGTTTGATAGTGAGCATCGCATGAGTTTACCTTGGCACCACGGGCCATGAAGAAGTAGGTGGATGCAGAGTCATCCTTATCATTGGCATCATTGTTGGTGACGAGGTCATTGTCTTCAGTGTCGAAGATGGACTTGGCGATGTATGCTGAAGCTAGAGCCAGGCTTGCCACGCCTGAATCAGATTCCTCTTTAGAATCCATATCCACCTCCTCAGATGCAGAATCCTCCTCCAAATCCATCTCCTTGCCAACAAACGCACGAGCCTTGCTAGATGAGCTCTTCTTGTGTGATGAAGACTTCAACGAAGACTTGGAAGAAGACTTTGAGTATTTCTTCTTCTTCTTGTCATCAGAATCATATTCATTGATCTTCTTGTTCTTCTTGTTCTCATTGTCCCATTGAGGACATTCAGAGATGTAGTGAACATGTTTCTTGCACTTGTGGCACGTTCTCTTCTTGTAGTCATGGGAGGAAGCTTCATCATTTCTTGAGCTGGATCTTGAAGACCGTCTGGAGCCTTTCTTCTTGGTGAACCTCTGGAACTTCTTCACTAGCATGGCAAGTTCCTTTCCAATGTCTTCAAGATCCTCAGAACTTCAGTCAGATTCTTCTTCGGATGAGGAAACAACCTTTGCCTTCAAAGCGCGAGTTCGGCCATAGTTGGGACAATAGATATCTCTTTTCTCAGATAACTAGAACTCATGTGTGTTGAGCCTCCCAAGTATGTCAGACGGATCGAGAGTCTTGAAGTCAGGGCGTTCTTGAATCACCAGGGCCAGGGTGTCAAATTAGTTGTCGAGTGATCTCAAGAGTGTCTTGACGATTTCATGCTTGGTCATCTCAGTGGCGCCGAGTGCATGAAGCTCATTGGTGATGTCAGTGAGTCGATCAAACATCAGCTGAACATTCTCATTGTCATTTCTCCTGAAGTGGTTGAAGAGGATGTGAAGAACACTGATCCTTGAGTCTCTCTGGGTTGAGACGCCTTCGTTTACCTTGGAGAACCAGTCCCAGACTTGCTTCACAGTTTCCACAGCACTCACACGACCATATTGTCCTTTGGTCAGATGACCACAGATGATGTTCTTGGCAGTAGAATCTTGTTGGATGAACTTCTTGACATCAGCAGGGGTGACACCTTCACCAGCCTTAGGAACGCCGTTCTTGACGACATACCAGAGGTCGACATCACTGGCTTCAAGATGCATGCACATATTATTCTTCCAGTAGGGGTAATCAGTGCTATCGAAGACAGGGCATGCAGTGGAGACTTTGATTATCCCTGCAGTCGACATAGATAAAACTCTAGGTGGTTAAACCGAATCACATAGAACAAGGAAGCACCTTGCTCTGATACCAATTGAAAGTGCTAGTTATCGACTAGAGGGGGTGAATAGGCGATCTTTATGAAAGCCTTTAAAACACGGGGGCTTTGAAGACAAACAGTAGAAATGAACCTATTGATATGCAGCGGAAGGTAGACTACACTAGACAAGCCATATTCAAGTAAGCAATGAAGTGAAAGCATGAAGACTATCAGCAGCTAGGTAGTATGGATCAGGATGGATGGTACTATGAAACCAAACAATAACAGTCTTCACCCAATGAAGTCAATCAGATCTTGCAAGCAGGAAATGACTTCACGAAGACAAACTGTAAGTAAAGATAGGTAAAGGATAGAACCAGTTGCTTGGTGAGTACAAGGATTTGTTGGACCAGTTCCAGTTGTTGTGACAACTGTATGTCTAGTTAGGGAGGCTGAGATTCAACTCAGAAGACCGTGTCTTCACCTTATTCCCCTTGAGCTAAGGACACACAGTCCTCGCCCAATCACTCTGGTAAGTCTTCAAGGGAGACTTCCAAACCTTCACAGACATCGTTCACCACGATCCACAATGACTCTTGGATGCTCAGAATGCGACACCTAACCGGCTGGAGGATTCACAGTCCTCAAGTGTAACAAGTCTTCAGATCACGCAGATAGAAAGAACTTCAGTGATGACTAACACTCTTTGGCTCTGGATGTTTAGGGATTTGTCCTCGCAAGGATTTCTCTCTCAAAGGCTTCGGAGGTGGGTTACTCTCAAACGACAAAAGCCGTGCACTAACTCTGAGAAGCCACCAATTTATGATGTAGGGGGTGGGCTATTTATAGCCAGGAGGCAACCCGACCTGATTTTTTTTAAATGACATTGGGTCACTGTGGAAAGGACACGTGTCCAACGGTCAGATTTCAAACACACGCGGCAGCGTGACTTGGGCTACAAGTAAAGCTGACTTATCTAGCTCTGGATAAGATTTTCTCTCATAGTCTTCGCTCGAAGACATAGGATTTGGTTGAGCATCACTTCAATCACTCTGACTTTGTTCACTTGGACCCCACTTAACAGTACAGTGGTTCCTATGACTCAACAAAGAAGAAAAGGAAACTACGAAACAACTATGTCTTTGCAATCCATAGTCTTCATGCGATGTCTTCTCCTATCATAGTCTTCAATGTGAATCTCTTCACAGACCACCATTGTCTTCAATGTATTCACACATTTATAGGGGTCATCTCTGGTAGTTAAACCAAATCAATGAGGGACTACTACCTGTGGTATCCTGCAATTCTCACAAACACATTAGTCCCTCAACCATGTTTGTCGTCAGTACTCCTAAACCTACTAGGGGTGGCACTAGATGCACTTACAACATGGCAAGGAAGAAGGTGGTGCAGCACCCAGTATACTTCGTCAGCTCCCTGTTGCAGGGGGCTAGATCCAGGTATTTTGGTGTGCAAAAGTTGATTTTTGGTCTTATCATGGCCTCTAGGAAACTGCGCTACTACTTCCAAGCCCACGAGATCATGGTTGTCACCCACTTTACTTTGCAATGGATACTCCGAAACCTTGAGCCTACTGCCAGGATAGTGGAGTGGGCATTCGAGTTATCCAGCTTGGGTTTAAAGTTTGAAAGCACATCAATAATCCAGAGAAGAGCATTGGCAGAGTTTATTGCAGAATGGATGCCAACCCCTGATGAAGAAGTATTGGAGATAGTTAATCCCGGCAAGGAAGCGCCCCAAGAATGGATCATGTATTTCGATGGTGCTTTCTCCCTACAAGGTGCAGGAGCTGGCGTGCTTCTCGTTGCTCCCACCGGAGAGCACCTAAAGTACGTCGTCCAGATGCGATTTCCCCGGGAGAAAGCGACCAATAACACTACCGAGTATGAAGGGCTCCTTGCTAGGCTCAGGATTTCAACAGAGTTGGGAATCAAGAAGCTAGTCATCCATGGAGATTCACAACACGTGGTTAGACAAGTCAACAAGGATTACCAAAGTCCATTGATGGAGGCATACGTTGAGGAAGTGAGAAAGCTGGAGGAGCGTTTTCATGTATTACAAACAAAGCATGTACCCCGTGCAAAAAATAGCATTCCTGATCATTTGTCAAAGTGCGCTGCACAAAAGCTCCCTGTGGAACTAGCAACTTTTGTTCTCCATCTAACTCAGCCCTCCGTATCCCTGGCAACAATGGCCCGGAAGAGGAGGAAACTGGACTCTGGCAAGCCTATCCCGATAGAGCCTCTCGAGGCTCCCTGTAGAGAGCTTGACGGGAACAACTCCCCTTCAGCTGCTGATCTACCCTCTCCCACCAGACCGCTGGTCCCCATAGTTGAGGGGTGCGCTCCCATGAAGGAGGAGGTGCCGCTAGTCCTTGTTGCTGAGCCCTAGGCTCCATCTTGGGCGCGACACATAGTTCGTTTCCTCCAAGCCGGAGAACTTCTCGAAGAGCAAGAGGAAGCTTAAAGAGTATCCCGGAGGGCCATTATGTATCAGTTAGTTGATGACATGCTATACAGAAGAAGGCCCAATAGTGTGAAATTGAAGTGCATTTGCCGGGAAGAAGGAAAGGAACTGCTGGCAGAAATACACAAAGGCATGTGCGGCTCCCACATTGGATCAAGGGCTTTGGTTGGTAAAGCATTCTGGCAAGGATTCCATTGGCCCATAGCCCTCCAAGATGTGGTCGAGCTAGTCACCAATGTGAAGCCTGCCAGTTCCATTTCGAGAATATCCATTTGCCTGCCCATGCTCTTCAAAAAAATCCCTTTGTCATGGCCGTTTTTGGTTTGGGGGCTCGATATCTTCGGCCCTTTGCCCGTGATACCGGGGGCTTTGAGTTCTTGTTCGTTGCAATCAACAAGTTTAAAAATTTGCCGGAAGTAGAAGCCGTGAGAAAGGTGACTGCTCAGTCAACTATCAAGTTCTTGGAAGGATCGGTATCCTTCGGAGTCTCTGCCCGGATCATCACTGACAACAGCACCCAATTCACGAGCCATGCCTTCATGCAATATGTTCATGCCCTCGGAAGCAAGATCACATTTGCCTCTGTTGCACATCCCAGGAGCAATGGGCAAGCTGAGAGGGCGAACAATGAAGTGTTGCAAGGACTCAAGACAAGAACATTTGATAAGCTGCAGAAGTGAGGCGGGCAATGGATCGGCGAGCTGCCGGTGGTTCTTTGGTGCCTCAGAACGACACCAAATCAAGCTACCGGGCATACTCCATTCTCCCTACTCTATGGGGTAGAAGCAGTTATCCCCATGGAACTCATTTATGGGTCACTCCGAGTGCTTTCCTAAGATGAAGTAGAGCAGGAACAACACCAGTGTGACGACATTGTCCTTCTCAAGGAGAACTGTCTCTAGGCTGCTATGCATGCTGCACACTACCAGCAAGCCATGCGTCGCTATCAAAGTTGTAGGTTTCATGCCTGGTGTTTTGAGGAAGGCGACCTTTTCCTTAGGCGCGTTCAATCCGCCAAGGGAGCAAACAAGTTGAAGCCGAAGTGCGAAGGCCCTTACCAGGTAGTACGAGTCACCAGACCTGGCGCAGTTCGTTTGGAAACTGGAGATGGCATTTAGTTGCAAAACTCATGGAATATTGAGCATCTCCGCAAGTTCTACCTGTAAGGCGTAGCTGTTGGGCCCTGCCCGACAGCCACCCTTTTGTACAGGCTTTGCCTTAGTTGCATGTACCCCCTTGTACAAAAGCAGGTGCAAACCCTAAGCAACAGAGAAATAAATGAAGCATTGCCCCCT